>NC_080021.1:24379712-24682743 GCF_030020395.1 Manis pentadactyla | reverse complement strand
ACTGGATCTCAGTTCCAATTGATTTATGATAAAATAGAGGCCCAGATTAAATACAGTTTGATGGTATATGCCATCTATATTTTCTTGTTCTCCCAGCCGGGACCACAGTGACACCCATCCCATCTCACTTTTGATGAGCTAATGAGTGTTTCACCCTCAGGGTTTAGGTTAGAAGTCATTTCCTCCTGGAAGGCGCTCTCTGACACACCTCCTCTAGATTTGACAGCTCTTCTCTACGTCTGTGTAGCCTCTTCCTCTTTATCATAGCCCTTCTTGCCCAGTGTATTATTATCTGCTCCTCAAGATATAAGTATCTCCTTAAGATTCCCAATATCAGGGACCAGGTCTTTCTTTAGTCTCCTAAAGCCTTAGAAACCAGCACAGTGCCTGGCACATTATAGATGCTGAATTTAAAAAAGTGTTGAATTGATGAATACAGTTTGATTACAGGAAGGAAATGTGCTAACCTGTCTCAAATTCCAGAGTGATTTAGTTGGTATGAGTTTCCTTAGGCTTGGTCTTCCCCGGGGCCCTGACCAGAGTCAGACTCTTCTTCAAACCTTTTAAGCAGATCAGATTCAATACTGGGCTCTCCCTTAATAGTACCATTTGCATATAGTTTAAACCTCTTTCTAACTTCTTCTATTAACTCCTACATAGACCAGAAGCCCAGTTAATAGTTGTATCGCTCAACTTTATAATCTCTATAATAAACAACTTGATTCTTCTAAATTCTAATTTTTTTACAGAGAAGAGCTCCAAGGGGCGGGGAGGGGAAGAGTTTGTTAACCTGAGTTATCAAAATTACGAATACCAAAGGAACGGTTTTAGGGACCTTCAAAGTCCATGCTGAAGACTTAACTGCATTCGTTCTTTCTGTAACCTGTTAGAAAAGAAAATGAAGGAAAAAGCCGAGGAACATCCTCCCACATTACCCTTCTAAAAGACAATGATAGCTTCTTAAAATGGGATGGGGGAAAGACTGCAAGCAGAAGGTATGGAATAGAGAAATGACTGGTTAGAATTAGGAAAGTAGAAGAATGTAAGACTTAATGGAAGGTAAGTGGGTGAAGCAGAACAGAGGTTCCCCTTGGAGATAAATATCAAACCTGCTGATGAAGTAGGAACACCCTGTACTGACAGCTCAGAAGAATTTAAAGGTTCATATTTTGGGGAAGAGCACAGTTAGGTCCCCAAAGGGAAAAGACTCATCCAAGTGGTTAGTTAAGTTCCTCTCTGGGTTCAGACCAGAATAAGCATAGGTTTGTGGTCTTGAAACATGTATCTAAGCTGTGGCAGAGGGTCTGACAAGGCTTATCAAGCCCACAAATTGCTACCTACTTTTGATGATTAACTGCAGAATAAATGACGAAGTGAGGAAAAAATAACTGAAACATGTCTCTGAAAACTGTATAGTTCTGGTCAGAAATCTGAAGGCTAGATTTTATGTCTTCACCCCTTTTTTTCCCCTTCTTCCAGTTATTTTAGGACTAAAGAAAGAAGAGCCTCAAGGAGACTACATTCCAGGGAGAAGACTCGGGCACTAAATAGGTAAATACATTAGCAATACTGGAGAGTGATAATATGATAGAAAAGTCATTAAAAATTGTACATAAAATGGAAAAGAAACAACTGAAAAGAAAATATTTGCATCAAAAATGATAGAATGGAACAATTCTTTAATCATCTCAGAATGCACACATGTATTTTTAGAAACTACCCACAGGACTCCAATAGCTAAATGATCAAGTCTCAAACAAACAACATTTACACAAGAGAAAATACAAATAGGAAACAAATGTCTGGGAAAGTGTTCAAGCTAACTTGTAATCAAGAAATGCAAATTTCAGCAACTTTTTAACATCTGCTAAGTTTAAAAAAATAGCCTGAAAAAATAAAACCCAGACTTACAGGAAGGATGACAACATAAACGCAGTCTCCCCTGCCCCCCAGGAAAATCACTGAAATGACCAAAGAGGAGGGAGATGGGGAAGGGGTAGGAACACAAAGTCACCCGCTGTGGCCCAGGGAATAGCGCCAACCACATAGGAACCACAAAGTGGGGAAATCTTGGCCATTTCAGTACCAATTGTGAAAAGAAATAACTATCTTTCCTCAAAGGCAGTTTCAGGAAGGAGAGGAGGGAAATTATGGCAAAGCCCAGGAGCAGGTCAAGAGCAGATGGAAGATGGCCAGAGCTCATACACGGCCCTGCTGGCAGGAAAGGGAAAAGAAAGCATCCTACCACTGCCAGCCATTTTTCTCATTTTTGACAACTTCATAGTGTCATAATAAGGTAAATGTAGGCTTGAGGGGGAAATTCTCCTGATTTGGAGGGTTAAGGTCTAAAAGCAAAGGCATACTGTAGAAGATTAATCAAATATGAACAATGAGGAAAGACAGCTGGTTAGGAGGATATACAGCTGACCCTTGAACAATGAGAGGATTAGGGGTACCAACACCCATGCAGTCGAAAATCCAGGTATATTTTTGGACTCCCTCAAAACTTAACTATTATTAGCCCACTGTTGACTGGAAGCCTCACCAGTAGCATAAACAGTGGATTAACACATATTTTGTTTGTTATGTGTATTAAATACTGTATTATTACAATAAAGCAAGCTAGTAAAAGAAATATTCTTTTCAAATTGTCACAAATCTCAAGAAATTTCCCAGTATAATTATTGAGAAAAAAAATCCACTTATAAGTGGACCCTTTGCTCTAAGCCTGATGCTCAAAATAGAACTGAAAAGACCCTCTCGAAGGGGCTGGCTGTTCTCCCAGCTCAGTGAAGCCACTGCCTCTGCAATAGTTTCAACAGGGAAAAGTCCATGGCTCATGGGACCTTTATGCCTTTTTTAGGTTAATGAAGACTTACCTGATCACATGATATTGCCTCATCCATCCTTCTACTTATTTCTACAAGAGGAAGCTAGGTAGCACCCAAATAATCACAGAAGGAAGCTTACCTATGCATTAGTTAGGGACAGCAGGTCTGGAGAGAACTTTCCCCATTCAAAGATGAGTAAGGAAAAAACCACCAGTATGAATCTAAAAGACAACATGAAGTAAGGTAGGAAGCATTTAAGCATGCAGTTTCCAGAATCAAAATCCCAGCTCGACCATTTAGTAGCTATGCAACCTTGGGAAAGACACTTTACCTTTGTATGTCTCACTTACAAAATAAGAGTAATTGCTGTGAAGAAAATGGAGATTTTAAAGATTAAATGAGAAATGAGATATACATGTAAAAAACTTATATGTTTGACCCATGGTAATTGGTGGGTATTATTATCACTACTATTTTACTCTACCTTTGCAAAACTTTTGCAATAAGGAGAAATAAATATTGGATGCATCATTAATGTTTTTTACCGGGTATTTCTCGTTGTTCTCTCAGGCACATGAACTTCCTGTCTCCTTTAGAGCTAAGCAGGCTTTGATCATGGAAATGGGAGTGGAAGTTACGTATATCATTTCTGGGAGGCATCTTTAAGAGTTAGTGTGTGAATTTGCCCAACTATTTCTCTCTCTATCACAGGACCCTTCCATATGGTGGCTGCCCCATCAGCTTGCATCCTAGAGTGAGGATAACTTGAAGCAAAGCCCCAGACAACTGCTATAGCATGTATGAAAAATACAACCTGGTTGTACTAAGCACTAAGATTTGGAGGTTTTTTTGTTACTGTAGCACAACCCAGTCCATACTGACTTAGACAGAAGAACAAGATAAATGAAGAGAAAGATTTTGAAAACCTACCTCCAAAGAAGAGTAGAAAGAAAGTAAACAATATTTGCTTTATAAGCTAGAGAGAGTAAAGGTAAAGTAGGCTTATAAAACAATTAAAACATGAGATGACAAGGTATCTGCTATGGACTGAATGCTTGGGTCCCTCCAAATTCATGATAAATCCAGTGCCCAATGTGATGGTATTTGTAGGTGGAGCCTTTGGGAGGCAATTAAGTCATGAGTGCAGAACACTCAGGAATGGGATCAGTGACCTTACAAAAGACATCCTGGACAGCCCCCTCACGCCTTTTTGCCATTAGAGGTTACAGCAAGATGACAACCTTCTATGAAGTAGGAAGCAGCTATCACCAAACACAGAATCTGTTAGCACCTTGATTTTGCACTTCCCAGTCTCCAGAACTGTGAGAAATAAACATTTATGGTTCAAGCCACTCATCCATGACATTTTGGTAATAGCAGTCCTAAGAGACTGCAGACAGAACCCAGGTGTGATTAACCGTAAGGTAGCAAAGTCAAAGAAAGAAATTCAGGACATAAGTGTAGCAAGAGCTGGGGCAGAGCTAAAACTGGCAGGTACCATTTGTGCTTGAGTTACTCCCCTCCTTGGAGTTTAGAAAGTGGTTACAAATCTGGCCCAAGATCGCTACAAAAATGATCCTTGCAGTATTGTTTAGAATAGAGAAAAAAATAAGCTGGGGATAACCTAATATCAAGAATAGAGAATCTGTTGAAAAAATCTATGTAAACCTTTACAAATTTAGAACAATGCCATATAATTGATTTTCCAGCATTAACACACATGTTCTATATCTGTGCTGTACCATACAGTAGTCACTACACACATGTACCTATTTGACATGTGGCTGCGTGTCTGAGGAAATGGAATTTTTAATTTAATTTAATTAGATGTAATTTTAATTTAATTTAAATAGCAACATTGGCTAGTGGCTTCCAAAAATGACAACTCATATTTAAAATGTTACCATAGATTTGTATTTATTGGCATAAAAAATGTCCATAATAAGATATTGCTAAGCTTGGTTATATAGAGGACATTTATAATTAACCTTTTTTTGTGTGTGCGTGAGCGTGTGCATTCACACACATAACTGAGGGCTCCACACCAAAATGTCATCAATGGACACTGGATAGTGACAAATTGGATGATTTTTATTTTCTTCTTCAAACTTTATTGTACTGTCTGCAGTTCCCAAAGAAGATTGCAGTACTTCTGCAATACAGAAAGGTGCAGCTATTTCCAGTTCAAAAAACAAAGGTGCTAAAAGCTAATTCTTATAGTACTGTCTGACACTGCTGTGATGGTGTTACACATGATGTAATTACTTCAGAAAAAATTAATATGCCCATACCTCAAGAATGTATCCTAAAATAACCCAAAAGAAGGAAAAAATGTTTCTTCAAAAATTGCATCCCTAGGGAATAATTATCCCAAATTATTTCACAACAAGTTCATTATAATTCTCTTTGAGTGTGTCTATAGATTATAGTGGAAAGTGAAAAGGGAGAAATGATAAAAGCTGATTTGGGATAGGATAACATTGTCTGCTTTGTTTTCCTTTAATGTTTTAATATTACTCTTTCAAGAAATAAATTTTTATAGAAGAGCTAGAGCATCTAAAGGATAAGCAGCAATAACTACTGAAAAAATAAATCCCTGGTTCTCAGTGATGTAACACTAACGAGGTTTATCAGTTACTCACACCACTGTCCTGGGCAGGTGGGGGGCTGCCCTATATGGCTGTCTTCTGAGAGGCACCTCCTTTCATCCCTCGGCCTCCAGTGTCACCGTGGAAGGGAAGAGACAGCACAGAAGATCGTGCAGGGAATTTGATGGCCAGATCTACATTCCAGTGATCAGAACCCAGTCACCGGACCCAACTTCAAGGGATGTTGGTAAATATGATCTCCCTCTATGCTGAAGAAGAATGGAATCAGGGAACATCTAACCAATCTCTGCTGAACTTGTCACATCAAACCAAATTCATGTACTTTCTTGATATGTTTATTACATAGGCCAATCACATAGATGCATGCTGCTATTGAAGTGCCAAAGACTGCTATGTTTTAGAATTTTTTAAAAATATAGAAAATCCAAGTGTAATATAGTTGTTTTAGAGCAGTCAGGAAGCTTTAATAAAATAGACTGGGTGACTTCAACAACACTTATTTCTCATAATGCTGGAGACTAGGAAGTCTGAGATCAAGGTACTGGCGGCTTCTGTGTCTGATGGGAGCTGTCTTCCTGGTTCAGAGAGGACTGTCTTCGGGCTGTGTCCTCTCATGGCTGAAGAAGGAAAGAGAACTCTCTGGGGTCTCTTTTATAGGAGCATTTATCCCATTTTTGAGGGCTCCACCCTCATGATCTAACACTGCCCAAAGACCCCACCTCCATGCCATCAATTGGTGGTTAAGATTTAACATATACATTTTGGAGGGATACTAACATTCAGTCTATAGCAATGATAATTATCCATATGCCTACTGCCCAGGATTGAACATTTTTAATGTTTTTGTCACATAACATTTTGTTATATCATATTGTGTTGTATATATATCACTTTGCACATTGCGTTTGTCATCAACATATTTTAACAACAATCTGTGTTCATACTTAGCATGCTACTTCACATCTTTTAATTACAGTAGTTCATTATATGAATATACCACATGCTATTTATCTCTTTAATCACTACTGTATATTGTGGTTATTCCCATTTTTCTCTATAACAGTTCTGCAAGACATCCTTCAGTATGTCTTCATATGCATATATGAAAGAAGATACACTAGAAGAGAAATTACAGGGTCAAAAACACTCAACTTTTTCCAACATTGTAAACATATGTAACTTGGATCACGTATGAAGATGCAAAACACATATATATCACATTTGCAGATGACACAAACTCAGAAAGGACAGATGATATGATAGATGACAAAAATCAATGTTGAAACTTTATGTAAGTTAGAATATGAGACTATAGCCACCAATATAGAATTTAAGAAAGATAAAGATAAAATCTTGCATTTAGTTGATAGAATTAAATGCCCATTGCAAAAGGGCAGAGATATAACTAGACAGCAGGTAATGTGAAAATGTCTGGGGATCATAGTTAACCCCTGCAATGCTGTGAGCCAATGATGTGACACTGTTTAGACTCAAAAATGTATACTGATACAGCTAGATTAACAGAAGAATAAGTTTTATGGGGTCTCAACTCTAAGTGGAATCACTGTACCAAGTCAAAACTCCATGACATTTTTAAAAAATCAGAAACATGGGTAAATACTAGCAAGAATAAAGAAGAAAATATGTATCATCCATCTAACCCACCATCTAAATATCACCACTGTTAACATTTTTTTAATTAAAGTATCATTGATATACAATCTTATGATGATTTCACATAAACAACACTATGGTTTCAATATTCACCCATATTATCAAATCCTCACCCCCTCTATTGCCATTGCTGTCCATCAGGGTAGTAAGATGCTATAGAATCATTACTTGTCTTCTCTGTGCTGTACTGCCTTCCCTGTGACCTACGTATATTGTGCTTGTGAATTATAGTGCCTCTTAATCCCCTTCTCCCTCCCTCCCCACCCACCCTCCCCAACCCCTTCCCTTTGGTAATCACTAGCCCTTTCTCAGATGTCTGTGAATCTGCTGCTGTTTTAGACATTTAAATGAAACCAATTCATATTAACATAAGCAAAAAAGAGAAAGCAGTGACTTCACATACCATACTGCAGAGAGAATGGGGTTGAAGTAAGGCTGAAAGAACTAAAATCTCGGCCTCAAATGCTGCTATGACTCCATCTCTCCCTTTTACTATCTCTCATCAATGTATCTCTGCCTGCCGGCTGGATAAGCCACCAACTGAATGAGGCTGGTGGTGGCCACAGCAGATCTAGAATGACCCTCCTCTGCAGCTTCAATTCAGGAGCTTCCAGAGGAAGTCTCTGCTTTGATCAGTGAAATGGACTGAATGCTTGTGTACCCCCGAATTTCTATGTGTAAATCCTAACCCCCAGACAGTGTCTTTGAAAGGTAATGAGGTCATGTGGGTGGAGCCCTCATGAATGGGATTAGTGCCCTTATAAAAGTACCCCCAAGGAGCTCTCTTGCCATTTGTTTCTGCCATATGAGGATAGGAGAAGCCAGCCATCTGCAGCCTGGCAGAAGGCTCTCACCAGAACCCAGCCATGTTGACACTCTGATCTTGGACTTCCAGCTTCCAGAACTCTGAGAGATAAATTTCTGTTATTGATAAGCCAGCCAATCTATGGTACTTTGCTACAGCAGCTGGAACTAAGACACCCAATATGGGTCCTGTCCCCACATTGTGGACAAATCAAAGATAGCAGCCCCCTCCAGAATCAATGGTTGGAGCAGGACAGGAACAACTGCTTGCAGCCTTAAGGAGGAGTGTTGCTGACCAGGAAGCCAATTTGTATCTTCTGAAGTTATTTTCGTTCACCTGGAGTCATTGGGCATATAGTTATCTGCAAGAATATGTAATCACTTTACTTGCTTTTCTTAGAACTTTCTCCTGATTCTTAGTCTTAGGCTGTGTGGTCAACATCATGCAGACAATGAATCCTAGATATATAAGAAACAAGTAAACCAAAGTATGTAATATTGTATTCACTATGTGATTTTTTCAACTGATTTTATATTTTTAAGATTTATAAAAATAAAGTACTTATTTATCATGTTTGATATCAAGGAAAGGCTCCCATCAGTTGAATGGAACCCTTGTCATTAGAATTCCTGCTTGAACTGTGTAACTGGATCATTACCAAACTTGATACTTATTGAGCTCTGACTATGTGCAACCCCATACATGTGGGTCTATAAATGCAAATGGATTTATGAGCTCACAGGGCCACCCAAACTGTGCAGATAACCAGGGAAAATGGATCACATGCAGGGCAAAGACTTAGTCAGCTGCTAGTTTCTGAGTAGTAGTTCCTGATCAATATCACATCTTAAGATGGAGACTCAGTAGACTCCAGACAAGAAAAAGATGTTTGGAAGAAATGAGATCCTAATCGAACTCCATTATTCTAAGGAATAAACACAATTGGTCAAAGAGTGAGAGAGAGAGAGAGAGACCCAGGGCACAAGCTTGCATTTAAGACTATCTCGCTTGATACTCTGTATCAGTTGGTCTAAAATAAGACCCAAAAGCAAAATCACTTGGAAACCCTCCACCTCTTACCGAAAAAATGATCCTGGACCCCCAACTCCAAAAATTCTCATCTAGCCCATCTAAGCAGAATTTCATGATTTATACTTTTAATAATAATAATAGCTGATAATCTATAGCACTTACTAGGTGGCAGACACTTCTAAGTTTTTATATATAATATTAACTCTCTAAATTCTCATCATAACTAAATAAATTAGGAACTATTATTATCTGTTCTGATTAGGAAACTGAAATCCAGAGAGACTAAGTAACGTCAATAAGGCCAGGTACTGCTGGGATTCGAACCCAGGCCATCAAGCTTCAGAGTCTGCCTTTGATCACTTTGCTCCACTAATTCTCAAAAAAGGTAAGTGATGACCACAAATCTCCTTGGGTGACTCCAATGAATCCAATTGTCAGTCTGGCATTTGGAAAACCATAGCATGATAAAATATGAGAAAATTAACTTTTACTGAGCTCAGCTTAAGAGAAGGGACTCTGTATTATGCAGTGCCTGACACATAGTAGTTATGGAATGTTGCTGAATATATTCCAGGTAGGAGGAATACACAGAAGCAAAGGTTTTCAAAGGGAAACCTGCTGAGCCTGCCACAGCAGGAAGAAAGTGGGACAAACGGAGTGACCTACACCATATTTTCCTGTTCCCATTAGGAAAGTGCCAAGAATCAGACAATAAGAGATACATCATTCTGACTCTACCTTTAATGCCCTGCCCCAGCTCCTTGCTCTTTTGCCTATTTATGCCACAGATTACCTTATTTGGAGAAACAAGGCCCTCAAATTCTCTTTCAGCGCATCCTTCCCCCAGTTCTATACTTTCTAGAAACAGAATAGTAGAGGATGATTTCCCTGCCTGTTTAGTAAGCCAGCAAACTGTTTGCACATGATCCTCCTTGAATGGGTTAATGGATGAAAGAATGGACAAAGAGATGGACAGATGTCTGATAGTTCACCATCATTCATGCCACCTATGGATTTGGCAGGACTGGCTTTTCCTCTGTTGACACGCAATGTGGTATTATGATAAGCGTACAGCCCTTGGAATCAGGCAGCTTCGGTTCAATTCTGCCTCTACCACTTACTTGCTGTACGACCTTTGGCAAAGGACTTACCCTCTTGACCTCAGTTTATTCTTTTTGAAACCGGGGACAGTAATATCAACTAGTAATAGCAACAGTGCTTACTTCCAAATTGTGTTGTGAGATATCGTATGCATTAAGTACAATGTCCAATACATGAAAAATGTTCAATTACTGACAATGGTTTCACAAGAAGTGATATCAAATTTGGTTATTTGAAATTACCCTTCTGATATCATTTCAGGGTAGAACTTTGCAGGTGTTATTTCTTCTGAAAGGCGACATTTTTGGAACATGAAAGGCCAATGGCAGACTTTACTCAGATTGGCACAGAGGAAATAAAAAGGAATGAAGGACAGAGGGAGAAAAAATAAAAATGACTGGATAAACTTTCCTCTTATGAAAACCACATCAACATTTCTTTATACTCATGTAATTCAAAATGTTTGGCTACCAGTGATGAAGTAATCCCAATTATAATTCTCAGCAAGGAAAGGAAACAGTCTATTTCTGAGAAAATGGTTTGGATTTCTAGAAAGTCTTAAGGATTTAAATAGTCCATGTTCAAAAGAGAGAAAATTTCAAGGTTATGGACTAAGTTCACCCCAACAAGAAGGCTCAGCTAGTGTCCTCAGGGTTAAGTTTGTTCTAGATACAGATATTATTTATTCATCTGAGCATTCATTTTAGTGCCTCAGAATCAGTATAGTGCATTGGAGTTAGACAAACCTTAATTTGAATTCCAGCTCCAACATTTAATAGTTGCATGGCCTTGGATAGATTGCTAGGAACAATACACTTCAGTCTTTTCATGTATGAAGTGGAAATCACGATATTACCTTTTGCATCTGAATGTTGGGATGATTAAACAACATCATACATGTAAGGCACTTAGCCCAAAACCTAGCATATGATAAGCACTCAGTAAATATTTTCTCTGCTTATGTTTATTGTTGTTATTATATTTTCTGTTCACTTTTTTATGAAGTGTATAGTACTCTTGGATATCAATCAACACTCAACATGATATACAGTGAGGGAGTCCACGGGCTTTTCCCTTGCTAAGACATACCCAGAGCCCACCAAACAAACAAATCCAACATGTCTTTCTCTGCCATCTTAATTTTTCTCTTGTTCCAGATCTTACAACTGGAAGATTTTCTCTTTGCCAAAATGCTTTCAGAACTCCTCCCCTCCATACAAAAGTCCTTAAAATCTCCATTCCCCTGGCAATTTTTTTCTTCTATTTAACTGGAAGTGCAGAAAGATTCCCCTCCCATCGTCTAGCACTGATTTTTGACTTGTAATTCCATTTCAACAAAACCACTTGCACTAATGCTTATATACAATGTCAATAATTCATTGGAAATGTATACCCATTTGGTGTGTATATACTAGCTGTCCCAAGGAAAACAAGACTCTTGGTCACCAAGGGTGAATGGAAAATCCCCCTCTTAAGATAGGTAAAAATTAAGGGCCATTCAAATCAATCTTGGAAATATAGAATACTAGTGCAGCAGGGAACTTTGAAATTTGACACTGTCCATTTATAAATGGGGAAAATAAGTTCCAGAGCAGTATAACATGGCTATAGAAGGCCTAACAGCATTCTGGAATTCAGAGGGAGGCTGGATGCTAGGAATGGCAAAGCCAGGCATACAGGGGCTCAAATGATCATCTTCATCACAAAAGTCAGTAATAATGGCTACAGTTTGCTAATGATGGTCTTAGTTGACAGTGAACTACGTGCTCTACATTTGTATTGAAAGCTAACCATGACTAAGACTGAATAACTCCGACTTTGAGAATTGTACCAGTGTTAGACAACAGCGTGATGTCTTTTTTGACCATAGACCTGTACCACACTGCTGTGAGAGAAGAGACATTTCTTCAGAAGGGAATGGATTTGGATGCTGTAGATCAACCTCAGATGTGTTCCACCCTGAGCAGGAAATAGTAACACTCCAATGGTTTTAGACCAGGATAAAAGAAAATCTTCCTGGTACCTAGAGAGGTACCCAAATGTTTCTCACCTCTCCTGAAAATCTCGGATTGTGTTCATACAGCCAGAGCAGAGTCATTACCGTCTCACTGCCTTCTCCACTAAGACTGAGAAGGAAACACAAACTGAAAACGAGATTTCAGCATTTCCTGATCCTGGAGAGGGACTAGGCGGTATGTTCTCTGCTGAGTTTCTCTGTAGAGCAGGGGTGCTGGTAGCCGCAGGTTTCGTGGGCCCAGATGTCAAACCGTGTCAGCTGTTTCTGCACACAGAGTGTCCAGGGTCGGTGGGTGCAGCTTAGCATGAGCAACACGAGTCCTCTATTGTTATCTCCACACGTGACTGTGAAAACTTTAGAACAGCAACAGCGAGAGGGCATGAGAATCCAGAGCAGAAAGTTCTATATGCTTGCCATTAGTTGCTTTATGGAGCACTGGCAACCACACAGTGATCTGAGTGGCCCCCATATGCAGCACCGTGAGAATGGAAAGGGGAGGTCCCTGTCCCTCGGGGAGAGGGACAAGCAATATCCCCTGGGCTCCAGAGACTAAGGGAATTCTCTGCTCTAAGGCCTATGATAGAGAGAGTAAAGAGAGAATAGAACTTGCTCATGGACTATAAGGGAACAAAAGGAAAGAGGAAAGAAGAGAAAAGAAACTCCAGGCCCATACGGCTTTATTCATTAAGTCTACCAAATATTTCAGGAATAATTTGAACCAGTTCCACATTGCTTATCAACTTCCTATTAAGCCAGCATTATTCTGATACCAAAACCAGAAAGAAAAGGAAACCAAAAGCCATTATCAGTAATATTTAAAATAGATAGAAGAATTCTTAACATAATTTAGCTGCAAAATGTTACCATTCCGTGGGCTCCTGATCCAAAGGGGAAGGGGAGAAGGAGAAAACTCCAGAAACAGGCCACAAGAACAGAATGTGGAGAACTCAGTCCAGCGAAGGTTTGAAGCAAACCATGGATGACATTGCCTGTAAGAGTTTCCCAAGCATTTGGTCCTAGTGTGGGGTGTTTTATAAAGGGTCCCTGCAGCCTAGTTCATAAGATTCTTAGGTTGGGCTACCCAGAGGCAGGGCCTGAGACAGACTCTAGTGCATGTGATTTACTGAGGGAACGCTCTCTAGGAAACATAGATAAGAGAGTAAAGAAAAAAGGTTAAGGAAGGGGAAGAAACATAGCAAGCATATGGTCCCAGGTGAAGTCTATCCTTGACGTGACCCACAGGGTGTACTACAGTACACCATAAAATTCTCCCACCTTGAGGCAGGGGGGTGGGCATCATGTGTACCCTGATTCGGTCAGCTAGTGGCTGCTCCTAGGGAGTGAGGGGGTGTAACGTCCCAGTGTTCCTCCCAGTAGATGGATCATAAGCCAAGAGCAATTCTCTGCAGCAGTCAACAGGTGTAAGCTGCTAGCTGCCACACTCATTGCACTTGCAGGAACAGGTGTAGCAGCTGTTAAGGGGCTCTGCGTGTGGCACCAGTATCAACCACAGACAACTTCAAGCAGTCACCCAGGACACCTGGGGTCTGAAGTAAGTACAGTGGTGGAGGGAGTTAGGAGGGATGTGTTCAGGAACTACTTAGATGGTAGAATTGGGAGGACACACTGCTCATTACATTTGGAGGGCAAGGGGAGTTTAGTTAATGGATCATAAGAAATACAAGACCATACTTGTGTTGCTGGCCCTGGGGAAATGAAGGCAGAGTGGGACCATTTTCAAAGATAAGGAAAGCAAGGAAAACAATAGGATTTGAGGGGTCTATCAGTTCATCCTTGGGTACTTTCCTTCAGAAAAGGGGGCCAGATAGCTCTTGAATAGCATACCTGCAGCGCCACAGGTGTTTCAAGGACCAACTGAGTGGTAGCGGGGGTGCGGGGGCAGGAGAAAGGAGAAAGCCAAGTGGCCTCTCTCTGGGCCCTTTACCAGGGCAGTTCTTCTGTCTTGATTGGGTTCCCCTAAATTCGGAGGAAAGGATGAAGGCACAGGTGATATACTAAAGGGGATCCCAGGAAGCCCAGAGGAGGACAGTGAAACAGCAGAGGAGGAAGAGCCACAAAGGGTGTGTATTAATGAGTCGATTTTCTCTGAGGAGGGAATCTGCTGGGGACCCTCTGATGATTTGTGTAGAACTCACCTCAAATAATTCCCACCGAGCAACAGGAAGCTGGAATATTTTCCTCCATGTTTGGAACCTCACTGGTTGAGGGGAGCCTTGGGGTGTCACAGACCCCTCAATTCCACGCGACCTGCAGGCCAGCCAAGTGAGCCTCTCTAAAGGCTGCAGAAGCAGGCTCACTGGCAGGGAAGCCTGCACACAGCCTGCCCACCGCGGCTGGTGAACTCAAGCTGAGTCAGGGCACCAGGAAGCACCAGCAGACCCTGCCACCTCTGCTCCTCTCTGTTTCATGTATTGAGTTTCCATGTAGAATTTTTTTTAAATGAGATCTCCTGTGAGGAAGAACAGGCTGGTCAACAGTCCTGCAGACAAAAGTCCACAGCAGGAGATGCTTTGTAAGGAGGGCTCTTGCCTCCTTTGGTCTCACCTCATGTCTCCATGTACAATTAATAGTGCACTCTGGGGACATCCCTGCCATTATCTAGTCTTGGCGAAAAGGAACAACGGTAAAAGCAGGAACATCTCTGCCATATTGATTTCCTGTGCGAACGCATCCTGCCTCCAGGGAGACACCACTGCTTTCGGTGCCTGTTAGTGGCTGGGTCTTTGAACCTCCTGGTCAGCCTGACAGTGGGAGTCCAACAGCGGCTCCAGCTCCAATTACTTCACTGGTACACAGCTTGGCTGGGCTGGAGCTCACAGTTCCACATGTTGAAGCCGGAAATTACACTTTCCACCAGTGCAGGGACAAGTAAAGAATGGCATTCAATAAAGCCAAAGTGACAGCCTGGCATGGCAGGGAGGCAGGAAGGACCCAAGCACCAATTAGCCGGGCAGCTGCAGCCATCAATCAAGTGTGACCTGGGCTCCCAGCATGTAGATCAAGCCTGGACCTTACAATGGAAATCACAGGGGAAACCTGTCTCCAGAGGGGAGCTGGGATGGCTAACCCTGCAAGTGGCACAGGCTATCATTCCAGCAAAGCAGTACCATCCCATAACCTGGAGAGGAAACAGCATGTAACTAGCATGGTAATAACAATATGCACAGTGTATAAGAAATAATTCTCTGCACTCATTTCTAGGAAATTATTAGCAAAGACCCCTACCTTTCCAGGTAAACTAGATATGGAAAAGACAATAAAACACATTGGATATTTATCATCTTCTTCAGAGACGTAGAGCCACGTTGCCATGGCTGAGACAGGGGTGCCTTTTGATACTTTAACATTTCCGTTAGTTGGCCTGAGGTCCAAGGGGAAGCTGTAATAATCTGCCACTTTGTGTTTTGTAAAAAACTTCACAATGACAATTCAGTTCAGTACTTACTATAGTCCTTGTCATGCCCTTTATAGAACAGGCAACATCCCTGTTAATTTGCTAACTATTATTAACCTACACCTTCCACACTATTTTCAATGCTTTCTTTTTAGAGCTTAGAAACATATCCAAACATAAATTCTCCTGGACCTGTAATGTAGCCTTCAACTGTGAATATTCATTAAGGGTGATGTAACATGGTGCTTCAGAGCTGGGCTCTGTAGCCAGGTTGCCTGGATAGGATTCCTGCCCTGCCATTAAGTGATCAGCCAACATTAGTCAACTTACTTAATCTCTTGGGGCCTTAATTTCATCATCTGTTAGATGGGGATAGTGGTACCTACCTAATAGGGTTGCTGTAAGAGCACTAAGAACCATGCATGGGACACATGCCAATTTTTATCCCTTATTATTGAGGCTGCCGTACTTCTTGGCCCTCCTGCTGCCTGCTCTCACGGTCACAGGGGTGCTCACAAAAGTGCCCTTGAACAAGAAGACCTCATGGCTGTGCCATGAGTGGATGATGCAGAGTAACTGGATCATGGGGCAGTGAGAAGAGTTAAGATTTGCAGAATGTCAGGAGGAAGGTTAGAGTATTCTTCAAAGTCCATGGCAGCCCACAATGGAGAGGGCCCAGAGCACCTACCACATGATGGAGCAAATGAGCCCTTGCTTCTGGAGGGAAGAGTACAGTGTCACCAGGTGATAGAAACGTGGTGAGCCTGACCTGGACCGGAGAGGTTAGGCAAGGACCCCAAGCCCCTGAGAAACCAACACGGGGTCGGGACAAGTCATCTCAGTCATGAGCCTCCTTGCCATTCTCATTCTCCTCTTGCCACATGGAATTACCCCTACCTAGCCATGCTGCTCACAGACCCCCAGGGAGGGCTTGGGGGAAACCTGGCTCCTAGGGTGTGGGAAAACAGGCCTGTTATCTCAATACCTGGGTACATCGCCTTTCCTGACTCCATGTTTCCAGAAGCAGGGCATTGCTCAACCTTGGAAACAGCTGATCATGACAGAGAACTTATCATAGTCCAAAACAGACAAAGAAAACTCTTCAAACAAGAAACATTTGGAAGGTTCACAAAATGTTGAACAAAGGAATCCCTATTGTTAGGGGAGTTGCAGGGCTTTCTAACTTCTTTGGCAGATGAATTGTTTCTACAAGTGAATTTTTACATGGAGGCCCAAGGGAAAAAAACATCTCTCTGAGACACATTAGGGGCATCTATTCTGTGCGCCTCCCAGCTTCTGGTAGTTTGCTGGTAAACTCTGCTGTTCCTTGGCTTGCAAAGGTGTTGCCCAACCTCTGCCTTCATGTTCACATGGAATTCTGTGTGTGTGTGTCCCTGTCCAAATCCCCCTTTTTAATAAGGACATCGATTTTCTGAACTACAGTGCACACCAATGGCTTTATCCTAACTAATTACATCTACAGTGACTTGATTTCCAAATAAAGTCAAATTCTGAAGTGCTGGGAATTAGGAATTTTGACATAAGAATTTTGAAAGATGTAATTCAACCCACAATGTCTCCTGCTTAGACTGGGCCTCCAGGGCTTTCTCCAGCGTCTCAGGCTCTTCTTTGACGGGCCCCTCCCATACCACCTCTGGGGGGTTGGTGGAGGACAAAAGTCACAAGGTCAGAGGCTAAAAGACCATGAAGAAAACTGGGCCTGATAGCTGATATGGGATTGGAGAACAGATGGAAAAAGGGGAAGTGCAGTGGGGAGGTGAAAATAACATCCTTAGCTGAAAAATGACAGGGTAAATGGGTCAAGGCAGCCATAAGGCTTTAAAAGTTTCCCAAGGAGACAGCCAACAGCGGCTCTTCACGGAGGACACAAACATGGCCAACTGTGGAGCATCTGGGCACAGAGCATGCCCGGGAAACCTAGTGTCCATGTGCTGCCCTTTCTGCAGGCCAGTAGCACTTGCAAGGTCCTTCCTGTCTAAGGAGCTTGTCCTTCACACTCCCTTTTCAGACTGGCTGCCCCATCCTCATGGGCTACCAGATAGATTCCCTATAGGAAACACTGGTTCTACACTTGTTTGGGGTTCTACCATTTTAGCTTGCCAGGTAAGGAGCTGTTTGGATGTCCTGCCCTTATAATGAAGAATAATGAGATTGAGGAGAATCCAGATGGTGGAACCTGAGGAATCCAGAAAGATGAATCCTTAGGGGAAGGGATAAAGATCATTATTAGGGTAGACTTTGGAAAATTCTTATGCCCAGGTTTCATCTTAAGCCACTTAAAAGCAGAATCTGTGGGGGCAGAACCCAGGTACCTGAGCCAGTGTACTACCAAGCTGCGGTATCGCTGCTTTAGAAGTTAGGGTGGTAGTGGGTATATATATAGATGCATGTGTACATGTAAATGTATATATAAATATATACTATATATATTATATGGTACATATGCATATATACATGTTATAGTATATATACATACACACATATACACACAGATATAAAATGTGCATATATATATATATTTATGCATATACGTATAAACTAAAACAGTTGGAAAAAAGAAATCATGTCCTTTTCAGTGTCACACTACATTATTACACAGGCCTACCCAAAGATTGTTTCATCACCTAGGGAAATCTATCTCTGTTTGACCTTTCCCTTTCTGTTGGTTCGAGTTCAGACAAGTTAACCTGTACATTTTTATCCAGTATACATGCATATTACTTCTGTCCAGGAGTAGAGATAATTCCTAAGGAAGGTTATGGCCATGTTGCCCAATAGGATATTATGCAGTTTTGTATCTTATCTGACAGTCTGTTTCTAACCTAAGCAATCTTATTCTAACAGTCTTTTCTCATTGTTGATAAATACCAATTTCCCCTATTTTTCCTTTAATTAGTTTTGCAATATTATTGGTTTCCTCATTGATGAACTTAATACATTCTTGATGTGAATTCATGGCATTTCATATTAAAGTCTTTTTTTTTTAACTTTTTGAAATTATACTTTGAAAGCAGGCAGCCACTTACATACTCTCTGCTGACCCTCTTTAACTTGCCTTTAATGCCCTTAAAAACTTCTCCAAATAGCTCCCCTAATGCTGGGAATTCCCATATTGGTAACTCACTGTTGAGTTCAGTCTGCAGTGTCCTAACATCTTAAGTGAATGGTTAACCAGATTTCCAATCCGTCACTCATTAGGGCTCTGTGAACAGAACCAGGAGGGGTATATTTTAAAGAACTATCAAGAGTCATGAGAAGCAATAGAACATTAGGGGGAAGAAGAGAGGGTCATTTAGGAAGGGAGAGAGCAAATATGATAGCCCTTAGCCCCTAAGGCTTGAGGGAAGACACAGAGTATCTCAGCTAAAGGAGGAAGGGATGAACACAAGAAAAATTAATTGACTCCTTCACAATTTTGGCCCAGGGTTTGCCCCGACCTATTATGTAAAAGAGAAAGAAAAGGAAGGGAAGGGAAGGGAAGGATAGGAAAAGAAAGGAGAAAGGGAGGAAGGAAGGAAGGAAGGAAGGAAGGAAGGAAGGAAGGAAGGAAGGAAGGAAGGAAGGAAGGAAGGAAGGAAGGAACAAATTTAGATGGTTAGAGACTAGATCAAATAGGTATGATGATCTCATCTTCTAAACATTCTAACTACCAGAGCTGCATGGCAGGCAGCTTCAGGAAGAATGCCTGCTGCCCAGACCCAAAGGTCACTGACCCTGCCTTATCCATTGACTGTGAACTTGAAAAAGTCACTTGTAGGCTGATTCAAAGGAATCATAACTTAAATTTGGAAATTCACCAACACTCTCTGATCATTTTCCTACTTAATGATTTGGATGCTATAAATTTCCATGGAAAGTAGCCCTACTTCCTCTTTCCTATAGCTAGGAAGCCTTATTCCCTACTACATTAGCTTCTTAGAGACTCAGCTGAGCAAGCAAATTACAGGTCTGCAGTCAGGGATATGCCCCACTCCCAGCCCTGACATGGCCATGCACTAAGCTGAAGTCAGCATTTTCCAGGTAGTTCATCAGCAATACTGGGGAACCTTTCCAGCAAGGTCACAGTACCACCGAAGCAATCATGTGTGCGAGTGCTCCCAGCCAGACTGAACTAATTTAAGATGAAGCAATCAGAGATAAGAAAAAACCACTGGAGTTAGAAAAATATACAGATCAGGTATCCTTCCAGGGAAGTTTACTGGAGGTGAGGGAGTGCACCAAAATGATAAGAAAGTGAAGTAGAGAATGAAATGAAGATTTTATAAGAAGTTAAGATAAATAATTAAAAAAACTCTTTTTCTCCCATAAAATGAATGAGTTCATCTAAGGACTCTGCAGAGTTTTGCCAAGATAGGAAGGAAGGTCTTTTGGCAGAGGAGTTGGCAGGGGAATCAAATATTCCCCCCAAAACAAACTTTCTCAGATGTAATGGTTGGGCTGAATGTCAAGGTTGGATATAAGACCCCTGGCTTACAGCCAAGTTTCATCACTTCTTGATTTCCTGCTCATTCTGGGTGTAGAACTGAGATGAGCAGTTAGTCTTAAACCAAGGATAACTAGTCAAAGAGCGAGGAATAAGAACTTTATCATAAAGCCTGTGCTCTCAACTTCTACACCCAGATCTGCACCAAAATAACAATTTCCTGTTTAGTGTACTCTGGCCTTCATAGGCCCTGGTGGTCTATTTCAGTGCTTGCTGTTGAAAAACTCATTAGCCATTGGGCAAAGGTCATATTATATCTCTACCGCATACCAGATAGAAAAATAAATTCCAAGTACACTTTCTGAAACCATAAAAAAGATTAGAAGAAAATATGAGCAAATGTTAGAGACTCTGCTTCTGCCTGTGGGCCAAGTGTCAGGAAGAATAAGGGAAAGGTGCTGTAGATGCTGTTGGTGCCCGGTCCCGGTCCCCTGGGATCGTTTCCCTCTAGGGAGCGCTGCTGCACAAGGTTCTCTGGAAAATTGCCCACTGTCAGTTAAGCCAAAGGTACGTGAAAGGTACGTGAGCAGCTGTCCTCACTCTCTCGGAGCTGAAGCTAGACCTCACCCCAGGCTACATCCTTGCTGCTGCTTCATTCTACTCCCCTCCTTTCACCTGCAGGTTTCTTCTGAGAGTATTTCTCTAATACATCACTTGTACCCAAATCTCCATTTCAGCCTCTGTTTCTGGGAAGCTCAACTATGATACCTGATTTAACTCAATAAAAATGCAAATAAGCATTATATGGAAAGATATTATGAGTAAATTTTAGAAGATATTTTACATACACATGCTTAAATATGTGTGTATAAATACCTATCTATGCTATGGGGGAGTTAAGTCCTTGCCCATAATTCGTACATTGAAGCCCTAACCCTCAGTATCTAAGAATGTGACTGTATTTGGAGCTAAGGCATAATAAAGATAAGGTCAAAATGAGGTCATCTGAGGAGGCCTAATCCAGTCTGACTGACAGCCTTACAAGAAGAAAGAATTGGACACACAGAGGAACATCAGAGGAGCAGCTGCACATGAGGAGGACCATGTAGACCCACAGTGAGAAGGCAGCTATCTAGGAAAAACCTCCCTGTGTTTTTCCTTTACTTACACACACAATCCTTCTGACCAGCCAATTCTCTGACACCAGCTGGGTGTCCTGCAATTCAACTCATTTCTGACACTAACCAGAGTTAGAACGCATCCTACAGGTCAAGCGCTCAGTCCCTTAAGACTGTCCCGGCACTCACATAGCAAGTTAGGGCAGACCCCATGGGTTAAGGGTTCAGTCGCACGAGACTGCCCCCACCCCTGCCCCGTGTCCCCTTGGATCACAAGTAGTTGGTCCCCGGGTTACCCGCAACTTCTGTCTAACTTGGCTACAAACTGAAGGTTCCCATGTCCCCCCCCTCCTTTGGTTTGGCAATTTGCTAAGAACAACTCACAGAACTCAGGGAAATACATTTATCACTGTATTATATAATGGAAGATAGGATAAATGATACAGATGAACAGCCAGATAAAGAGATAATGTAGGGCAAGGTTTAGAGGAGTCCGGATTGCAGGGGCTTTTATTCCCACGCAGTTGGCATGTGCCACCCTCCCAGCCCCAGGTTCTCCTCTCACTAACCTGGAAGCACTCCAAACCTTGCAGTTTCGGAATTTTTATGGAGACTTCATCACATAAGTATGATCAGTCATGAACTCAATCTCCAGCCCCTCCCACCTTCCCAGAGAATGAAAGATGGAGCAGAAACTTCTAAGCATTTAATCATGATTAGGTCTTTCTGGTGGCCAGCCCCCATCCGGAAGCTATCTATCCTAGAGCCCACCCAGAGTCATCTGATTAAAACAGAAGATACTGGTATCACCCAGGAAATCCCAAGGGACTTAGGACTCTGTGTCAGGAACCAGGGTTGAAAACCAAGTATTGGAAGAAGAAAAGATGCTCCGAGTGCTCTTATCACTCAGAAAATTACAAGTGTTTAGGAGCTCTGTGCAGGCAATCCAGGCAGAGACCAATGTCTATATTTTCTGTTATTTCACAGAGGCCATCTACAAGCCAAGGAAAGAGGTGAAACCAAGCTTACAGACACCTTGGTCTTGGACTTTGAGCTTCTAGAACTATGTGAAAATAAATCTCTGTTGTTTAAGCCACCTGGACTGTGGTGGCAGCCCTAGCAAACTAATCCAATCTGTCTATAGATATATAGATATCTGTCTCTCATACATGTGTGACAAAACATCCCAAAACATAATCAAAATATACAAAAAACATCCATAAATTTTCAAGAAAAAACAGAAAAATGGATGACTTAAATGGGCAATTCACAAAAGAACAAATCAAAAGCCAATAAATATCCAAGATGTGCAGCTCCATTATACCCTCCTTTTGGGCTACATCTGCTCTCCCAGCCATGCCCTGTCTCTTCACTGCCCCTATGCACGTTATTGTCCATTCCAACTCTCTCTCATTATTATACTCAACAAAGTGCCTGGACAGTTCTGTACACAAGGTAGGTACTAAATGACCATTGGTGATGATGTAATAGTCTTCTGTGGTACAGAGAAAACTAGTTTTAAGATAATTAAATTCAAGAAGCTATCATATGGTTCTTTAGACAAATCATGAAAGAGGAAGAAGTTGCTCTAGTAAGTAAAAGAGATAACTATTCATCACAAGTCATGAAAGAAATGCAAATCAAAAGGCAATGAGACTCCTTTTTGCAAGTTTGCATAATATGTATAACCAGAAGCTAAAAAGCCTGGCTACCTGGAGTGCAGTAAAATACACATTTCGTTTGTCAGCAACATTGTCAGTTGGTAAATACAATTTGGCAATGCAATTCTGTTCCTAAACCCTGAGGAGTAACTCAAAATATGGAGAAGACCATGTGAAAGACAATGTTTACTATTATGGTATTTATGACAGCAAAAAATTGGAAATACCCACAAATGTCCAATATTAAAGAAATCGTTACAGAAACTACAGGACATTCACTCATGGGAATAATATAGAAACACCAAAAGGACAAATATGAAGACAAATATCAACATAAAATTAACATAAATGCATATATTAGGGTATATTCATATGCACGATGATTGTAGCTGTATAAAGATATGCAAATAAAGAAAGACTAGAAAGAATACAAAAATAACCCGTTTTAGGAGTCATTTTTCCTTTCCTTTTCCTCTATTCCAAATTTTCAGAATTTTTGTAGCATACATTTCTTGAAAAACTAAAATTTTATTAGAGATAATGAGTCATTCACATGTATATCGATAAATGAGGTACAGATAATGCCACAATTTTTAAAAGGTTAATCCAACATAGGTATCCCAAAATAAATATTTAGGATTTATAATAATTGCTAACACTTCCTGAAATTTCACCACATGCCCAGGATGCTAAATGTATTACAAGAACTGTCTCATTGAATTTTGCAACAACCCAGTGAGGCAGATATGACCATCTTCTCTAATGTAGCAAAGGAGAACATGGAAAACTAAGATAAGTCAATCAACCCATTCAAGTGCTTTCCATTTGCAAGCAGTTTTTCACAAAGATGGCTAGCTGAGTCCCGAAACCCATCACTCCTCTTCTACTATGGAGAATCATGACTGGCAAGTAGCTGCTGAGTCAGGGACATGCCCAGTGTGCCCCGAGACCGTCTCCCCGCTCAGCTGCGCATCCAGGTGGAGCCGTCTTACTAGAAGGCACACAGCACATCCATCCTGTTATCAGTGATCTGTCTTCCTCAGGGCACATGCTGATCTGTTGGGGAGGATCAGACCTACCAGTTAGTCAAAAGTAGGAAACCAAGGTGAGCAATTAACAGAAATAACTGCGTTTTCATTTTTAAAAATGGCATTAAAAGATGGCCATTCTTCACCAGTTCAACTGTCAACATTTGAAAAATATTGCTTCCCTAGAGAGAGGAAAAGGGACAGAAAGTATCTTGGAAGAAATAATTGCTGAAAACTTCCCCAAACTGGGGGAGGAAATAATCGAACAGACCACGGAAATACACAGAACCCCCAACAGAAAGGATCCAAGGAGGACAACACCAAGACACATAATAATTAAAATGGCAAAGATCAAGGACAAGGAAAGAGTTTAAAGGCAGCTAGAGAGAAAAAGGTCACCTATAAAGGAAAGCCCATCAGGCTAACATCAAACTTCTCGACAGAAACCCTACAGGCCAGAAGACAATGGCTTGATATACTTAATGCAATGAAACAGAAGGGCCTTGAACCAAGGATACTGTATCCAGCACGACTATCATTCAAATATGACGGTGGGATTAAACAATTCCCAGACAAGCAAAAGCTGAGGGAATTTGCTTCCCACAAACCACCTCTACAGAACATCTTACAGGGACTGCTCTAGATGGGAGCACTCCTAGAAAGAGCACAGAACAAAACACCCAACATATGAAGAATGGAGGAGGAGGAACAAGAAGGGAGAGAAGAAAAGAATCTCCAGACAGTGTATATAACAGCTCAATAAGCGAGCTAAGTTAGGTGGTAAGATACTAAAGAGGCTAACCTTGAACCTTTGGTAACCACGAATTTAAAGCCTGCAATGGCAATAAGTACATATCTTTCAATAGTCACCCTAAATGTAAATGGACTGAATGCACCAATCAAAGACACAGAGTAATAGAATGGATAAAAAAGCAAGACCCATCTATATGCTGCTTACAAGAAACTCACCTCAAACCCAAAGACATATACAGACTAAAAGTCAAGGGATGGAAAAACATATTTCAGACAAACAACAGAGAGAAGAAAGCAGGGGTTGCAGGACTAATATCAGAAAAAATAGACTTCAAAACAAAGAAAGTAACAAGAGACAAAGAAGGACATTACATAATGATAAAGGGCTCAGTCAAACAAGAGGATATAACCATTCTAAATATATATGCACCCAACACAGGAGCACCAGCATATGTGAAACAAATACTAACAGAACTAAAGGGGGAAATAGACTGCAATGTATTCATTCTAGGAGACTTCAACACACCACTCACCCCAAAGGATAGATCCACCGGGCAGAAAATAAGTAAGGACACGGAAGCACTGAACAACACACTAGAGCAGATGGACCTAATAGACATCTATAGAACTCTACATCCAAAAGCAGCGGGATATACATTCTTCTCAAGTGCACATGGAACATTCTCCAGAATAGACCACATACTAGCCCACAAAAAGAGCCTCAGCAAAATCCAAAATATTGAAATTCTACCAACCAATTTTTCAGAGCACAAAGGTATAAAAGTAAAAATAAATTCTGCAAAGAAAACAAAAAGGCTCACAAACACATGGAGACTTAACAACATGCTCCTAAATAATCAACGGATCAACGAACAAATTAAAATAGAGATCAAGGAATATATGGAAACAAATGACAACAACAACACAAAGCCCCAACTTCTGTGGGATGCAGTGAAAGCTGTCTTAAGAAGAAAGTATATAGCGATCCAGGCACACTTGAAGAAGGAAGAACAATCCCAAATGAATAGTCTAACATCACAATTATCGAAACTGGAAAAAGAAGAACAAATGAGGCCTAAAGTCAGCAGAAGGAGGAACATAATAAAAATCAGAGAAGAAATAAACAAAATTGAGAAGAATAAAACAATAGCAAAAATCAATGAAACCCAGAGCTGGTTCTTCGAGAAAATAAACAAAATAGATAAGCCTCTAGCCAGACTTATTAAGAGGAAAAGAGAGTCAACACAAATCAACAGAATCAGAAACAAGAAAGGAAAAATCACGATGGACCCCACAGAAATACAAAGAATTGTTAGAGAATACTATGAAAACCTATATGCTAACAAGCTGGGAAAGCTAGGAGAAATGGACAACTTCCTAGAAAAATACAACCTTCCAAGACTGACCCAGAAAGAAACAGGAAATCTAAACAGACCAATTACCAGCAACGAAATTGAAGCGGTAATCAAAAAACTACCAAAGAACAAAACCCCCGGGCCAGATGGATTTACCTTGGAATTTTATCAGACATACAGAGGAGATATAATACCCATTCTCCAAAAAGTTTTCCAAAAAATAGAAGAGGAGGGAATACTCCCAAACTCATTCTATGAAGCCAAGATCACCCTAATACCAAAACCAGGCAAAGACCCCACCAAAAAAGAAAATTACAGACCAATATCCCTGGTGAACATAGACACAAAAATACTCAACAAAATATTAGCAAACCAAATTCAAAAATACATCAAAAGGGTCATACACCATGACCAAGTGGGATTCATCCCCGGGATGCAAGGATGGTACAACATTCGAAAGTCCATCAACATCATCCACCACATCAACAAAAAGAAAGACAAAAACCACATGATCATCTCCATAGATGCTGAAAAAGCATTTGACAAAGTTCAACATCCATTCATGTTAAAAACTCTCAGCAAAATGGGAATAGAGGGCAAGTACCTCAACATAATAAAGGCCATCTATGATAAACCCACAGCCAACATTATATTAAACAGCGAGAAGCTGAAAGCATTTCCTCTGAGATCGGGAACTAGACAGGGATGCCCACTCTCTCCACTGTTATTTAACATAGTACTGGAGGTCCTAGCCACGGCAATCAGACAAAATAAAGAAATACAAGGAATCCAGATTGGTAAAGAAGAAGTTAAACTGTCACTATTTGCAGATGACATGATACTGTACATAAAAAACCCTAAAGACTCCACCCCAAAACTACTAGAACTGATATCGGAATACAGCAAAGTTGCAGGATACAAAATCAACACACAGAAATCTGTGGCTTTCCTATATACTAACAATGAACCAACAGAAAGAGAAATCAGGAAAACAACTCCATTCACAATTGCATCAAAAAAAATAAAATACCTAGGAATAAACCTAACCAAAGAAGTGAAAGACTTATACTCTGAAAACTACAAGTCACTCTTAAGAGAAATTAAAGGGGACACTAACAGATGGAAACTCATCCCATGCTCGTGGCTAGGAAGAATTAATATCGTTAAAATGGCCATCCTGCCCAAAGCAATATACAGATTTGATGCAATCCCTATGAAACTACCAGCAACATTCTTCAATGAACTGGAACAAATAATTCAAAAATTCATATGGAAACACCAAAGACCCCGAATAGCCAAAGCAATCCTGAGAAAGAAGAATAAAGTAGGGGGGATCTCACTCCCCAACTCAAGCTCTACTAAAAAGCCATAGTAATCAAGACAATTTGGTACTGGCACAAGAACAGAGCCACAGACCAGTGGAACAGACTAGAGACTCCAGACATTAACCCAAACATATATGGTCAATTAATACTTGATTAAGGAGCCATGGACACACAATGGCAAAATGACAGTCTCTTCAACAGGTGGTGCTGGCAAAACTGGACAGCTACATGTAGGAGAATGAAACTGGACCATTGTCTAACCCCATATACAAAAGTAAATTCAAAATGGATCAAAGACCTGAATGTAAGTCATGAAACCATTAAACTCGTGGAAAAAAACAGAGGCAAAAACCTCTTAGACATAAACATGAGTGACCTCTTCTTGAACATATCTCCCCGGGCAAGGAAAACAACAGCAAAAATGAATAAGTGGTACTATATTAAGCTGAAAAGCTTCTGTACAGCAAAAGACACCATCAATAGAACAAAAAGGAGAATATATTTGTATGGGATAATACATTTGTAAATGACAGATCCGATAAAGGCTTGACGTCCAAAATATATGAAGAGCTCACAAGCCTCAACAAACAAAAAACAAATAACCCAATTAAAAAATGGGCAGAGGAACTGAACAGACAGTTCTCCAGAAAAGAAATACAGATGGCCAACAGACACATGAAAAGATGCTTCACATCTCTAATTATCAGAGAAATGCAAATTAAAACTACAATGAGGTATCACCTCACACCAGTAAGGATGGCTGCCATCCAAAAGACAAACAACGACAAATGTTGGCGAGGCTGTGGAGAAAGGGGAACCCTCCTACACTGCTGGTGGGAATGTAAATTAGTTCAACCATTGTGGAAAGAAGTTTGGAGGTTCCTCAAAATGCTCAAAACAGACTTACCATTTG
Source organism: Manis pentadactyla (assembly GCF_030020395.1). Lineage (NCBI taxonomy): Eukaryota > Metazoa > Chordata > Mammalia > Pholidota > Manidae > Manis > Manis pentadactyla. Next base: position 24,654,662 of record NC_080021.1, on the reverse strand, counting down.
ACCCAGGAATTGCACTCCTAGGAATTTACCCTAAGAACGCGGCAATCAAGTTTGAGAAAGACCAATGTACCCCTATGTTTATTGCAGCACTATTTACAATTGCCAAGAATTGGAAACAACCTAAATGTCCATCGGTAGATGAATGGATAAAGAAGATGTGGTACATATACACAATGGAATACTACTCAGCCATAAGAAGAGGGCAAATCCTACCATTTTCAGCAACATGGATGGACCTGGAGGGTATTATGCTCAGTGAAATAAGCCAAGCGGAGAAAGAGAAATACCAAATGATTTCACTCATCTGTGGAGTATAAGAACAAAGGAAAAACTGAAGGAACAAAACAGCAGCGGAATCACAGAACCTAAGAATGGACTAACAGGTACCAAAGGGAAAGGGACTGGGGTGGATGGGTGGGTAGGGAGGGATAAGGGGGGGGAGAAGAAGAGGAGTATTAAGATTAGTATGCATGGGGGGGTGGGAGAAAGGGGAGAGCTGTACAACACAGAGAAGACAAGTAGTGATTCTACAACATTTTGCTATGCTGATGGACAGTGACTGTAAAGGGGTTTATAGGGGGGACCTGGTATAGGGGAGAGCCTAGTAAACATAATATTCTTCTTGTAAGTGTAGATTAAAGATAACAAAAAATAAAAAATAAAGAAAGTGAAGGGGGATTACTCCCTGATAGGATAAAACTAACTGTAAATCAACGATTAATGCATGCTTTAAATATCCTTAATTTTGATCACTTAAAGGGTGTCAGATGATCGGCTATGGAGGTACACTTTTCTGATAATATTCCTTTCTCTAAAAAAAAGAAAAAAAAAAAGCAGTTCCTGTGTGGTGACCTCCAATGAGATCTACACAATGGTATAAAGGGCATATCAAAGTGTGGGCAAAGGGTCTGTTTGTGTTTATACAGAGGATCAAAGCCTAATTGGGCTACCCTGAAAATGAACTAAGATACGATATGAAAAAGAACTTCCAACATCAGCACTCTCTGGAAGACTCATGCCAGAAGATGATCATCAAAAAACCCCAACAAAGATCCACGCACTGCTACAGGTGTAGATGCACTCATCCCACCAGTTCCTGGACCTGCCATGGGAATGAGGAAGGAGATATCTAAGCTGGCCTGTGCATACAGTAAAACAACAAATTTGACTGGATCTATACTGTTGGAACTCAATCAAGAATTAGGAGAAGTGAAAGTTGTAGAGCTCCAAAATCTTACAACTACAGACTATCTACCGTTAAAAGAACATATGGGATGTGAACACTTCCCAGGAATGGGTTGTTTTAATTTGTCTGATTTCTCTCAGACTGTTCAAGTTCAGTTGGACAATATCCATCATATCATAGATAAGTTTTCACAAATGCCTAGGATGCCTAACTGGTTTTCTTGGTTTCACAGGAGATGGCTGGTAATTATAGGTCTGCTTTGGTTATGTAACTGTATTCCTATTATGTTAATATGTGTATGCAATTTAATTAGTAGTTTAAAACTTATACATGCTGAAGTTACTCTACAAGAAGATATGTCAAAGAAATAATCAATCTTCCCATGTTTTCTTCCGCCTGCTACTTCTACTGCTTTTCTTCTTCCTTCCTAATTACAACCCTTAAATAGAATTCGTGCCTCAAATCGAATTTACCGAGTATCATAATTCTTCCAAGTGGTAAAGGTACCTCAAGACAAATGCTGGGCATAAAAGCCACAGGGCATAAATCTGCAAAGAAGTAAAAAGCTAACCTTTTCAAACAATATTGCTTCTCTCTCACTTACGAACTTTACATTTCCCTGTATGGCCCCGGAAGATGACTGGTTAGCCAGAGACGGGTAAGATTCCTCAAGGGAGGAACAACCTAAGACAGGCACAGTCGCAGGGGGGCCATCAGGTGAGAAATTGGGGATCAACAGAGGTGAGGCTTAGAACCTCACCCCCCCTGTTCTGAGAGAAATCTTCTGCATCCGTGGATGTTTTATTGCCCTTGTCTAGCTTGGATTAACACATAGTCTACAGGCACACACCTGATATCTACATTTGCTCTCTTACAACACTAAACTATGTTTTCTACCTTTATCTTACATCTACCTACCACTTCAGCATTTTATTAAAAAAATAATAATAATAATAATAAAGGGAGAAATGTGGGATTCACATATAAATCAAGTATAAAAATCAAACGAATATTCATATTTGACCTGATTGTTTATAGTTCATAATGACTCATCAAAACCGAAAGTTTCTGTGATGACTGTCCTTGTACTGTTCAGCATGTACGAACTTGTTCGTTATGCCTCAGAAGATTGGAGACTGATGAGAATTAGGCTGGGGGTGGATTAATGATTGTGCATTGAGCATTGACTCCCCTATACAGAATTTTATTGTTGTTAACCATTTGATCGATAAATATGAGAGATGCCCTCTCAAAAAAAAAAAAAAAGATAACTAAGATATCAGAATGTGGTTTTGATCATCTATTTTTTAAGTTAAATTTTTATTAAAAAATTACCTTCAATTTTGTAGTGTAGTTTTCTCTTCTGATTTTACAAACTCTAAATACATGCTGGGCCTTGCAAAAAATATATATATATATTGCTTCCCTGGATTGAACAAAGTGCCAGGAAATGAGCAATTTCCCACCCTACTGGTGAAAAGTAAGCTGATACTCCCTTTCTGTGGGACAATTTATCAATATGTATCAAGAGTTCAAGACCTTTAGAATTCTGTAAAATCCTTGACTCGGGAATTCTTGGGGATATTATCCTAACAAAATAAGGGATGTGAGTAAAAGTATATAGCAATACTGTGTTTTATCTCAGAAACTTTTATTAGATCAGTAAAACCACCTAAACATGCAGTCACAGGACAAATTACACTTTGGCTACACTATGAGTTACTATGCAGCTATTTTAAATAATGTTACTAAAGAATATTCAATAGAAGAATGATCATGATACATTATACAGTGTGATTCATTCTTACCGTGTTTTAAAAACATCTACATCAGGCATGAATTTGTCCCTTCCATACAAGTGCAACAATTATCACATTTCTTTATTTTTCTAAACGGAATGATATCTGGCTTAAAGTCCTCTGCTGCCGGGCTGCAAGGAGAAGTGTGGGGGGGCTGTTCTCACACACTCCGCCCCCCACCCGCCCCCAGCGTCTTCCTCTGCCTCGTCCGTCTGCCCCAGGGCTTATGTGGGATAGAAATGGAAGAAGTGCCCGTCTTTAGACTGTGATTGGTGCTCCTGTTGCCACACTCCTCAAAGTACACCTTGACACAGGTAAGGGCTGAGCTTCTGGAGGTAGGAAGAAGACGGGTGCTTCTCATAACACTGAACCCGTCACTGGGTTGGCGACAGGATGTTTCTGCCCCCGACTTAAAAATAGTGTCCCCAGGGAGACACCACTAGAGGTTTGGCCACCCTCGGGGTGCTGGGAACGAGAGGCACGGGTCTCTGGCCCTGAAGGAAGCTTCTCTCCTCTCACTCTTGGAGGACTTCAGCCTGGGAAGCTTCAGCTCTTCTCTGCGTCAAGGGCCACTCCACACTTTATGTTTAAAGCCTACTTTCTCTCTCCTCCCCACAGAGAACAAGTCTGTCTTGATTCTGTGATAAGCCTTATCTTCCCCGTGAAGGCCTTGTTTGATTTTTTTCTTGAATGACCCCCAAGACTCAAATAAAGTGTCAATCTCCGCCCCTGAAATCCAGTCCTTATATACACGCACATGCAAATTCAAAGACACAGACAAGCCTACACGCAATGAGCTTAAGCCTTAGAACACAAAAGCACCAGTGGTTTTTATATTTTTCTCATAAGTATGTTTGTGTTTTGAGAGAAGAAGAGAGAAACGGAAGGGGTAGAATGGGAGGAATGGGGAAACTAATTATATCTTTATTCTTATTCACCTAAGAGTGAGAACTAGTCATCAAACCTGCCACATACATGTGCATTAAAAAGCCTGAAAAATGGTGCAAGTGGTTTTCTTTGAATACTGGGATTTAAGGAAAACTCTTATTTTCTTTTTTGTATTTATTATACTTTTCTAAATTTCTTACAATTAACATAGATTATTTTATAATTTAATAGAAAGCAATTTAATTTTTCCATGCTAAGATATCAACTATATATTTTTTAAATTTCTTACCACTATTCCTGCTCTGCAAATGTAGTTTTAAAACAAAAACTGACTAGAAACTAATGAGATGTACTTTATTCAAAGACACACATTGTAGTTGTAAAGGCACTTTGAAAAAAAGAACATGAGAAAGAAATACTATAAATACTTTTAAGTGGTGGCTTCACAGAAATCAATGCGTAACTTTCAGAGGTGACTATGTTAATGTTAACATTGAATTTGGGTGTAAACATTTGAATTGATTGCCTGGCTGGCTTGGTGTAAATCTTTTTCTCTCCCCTTACAGATCTTCCAAACTTGATCCCACCATGGAGGCATGCACCCTCATTGTAAGTTAGTCCATATCCTTGAAGCAATAATATTCAGCCATTCCCCTGACTCAAAACACAATCCCTTCAGGAAAATGGGTCCAAATTCAACAAGAATTGCTGTCATCATCCATCTTTCCCTTTTCAGGGTCAGAGATTCTCTTGCCAACTGTCGACAGCCCATCCATAAGATAGGAATAGAGATGGTGATCATCCCATAAAAAATCCAGCAACCCCATAGAGGTGCCTGGAATCACTCAAATCCATACACCCTCTCACTTCATTTTCCATTCTAGAGACATTTCATTTCAATGCTCTCTCCTCCTTTTCATACTCCCCGCACCCATCAGGGCACCCATCCAGACATTAAAATTCATATCTTCTTTCAAGAAATCTCCCTCACAAAACCATCATTGCCCTCCTTGGCTCTAGCATAGATGAGTCTTAGGTATGTGGTTCAGAAGTCACCTGGAGGGTGCCAGGAGGTAGAGGGAAAACAAAGGGTAATAAACAGAACTGATTCAGCAAGATTTTCCCCATGCTGGGCCCATCTGAGTCAGGAATGCCTCATGTTCATTACCAAACCCAGGGATGATTTGATCCAGATGTATTTATGGAGTTCTTGCCTTTTTTTTCTCTGTCTCAAGCTGCCCTTAGCCACCCTGAAATCATGACCAGGTTTTCAGTGCTAACCAGGGCACCCGTACAGGCCCCGGGAATGAACTTTTCTGCCAGTCACTGGCTCCACGTTCAGGGCCTGTTTCTTTCCTGGCTCCTGCATGTCCTTGGTGTTCAGAGCAGATCCTAGTCCCAGGGAGCTCAGAGAAGGGGGATGCGAGACCCTGAGAAAATGGATCTGGCTCCTCCAGTTTCACCAAACCCAGCAGAACAACCAAGGTCAGTGCCTCCGTTTGCAGCTCTGACCAAGGTAGTAGTAAGAAGAAAGGCCTTTCCCAAATTCACATTCTTCTGAATCTGATATCACAGACTGTGAGGCCCCTGAGGGTTATGACTTTAAATAATTCAACATTTATTGAGTGTGACTATATGCCAAGCACTGTACTTATTTGTCTTTGTAACACCAGTCTTAGTTGTAATAAGTGTACATAATAATGTTTGTTTCGATGGATGAACATTTCTCCAACTAGAATCTGAGCTCTAAGAAGTCAGGGGCTTGAATCTGACATACCCTGGATGCGTAAAAAAACTTTTGTTGAAGCCATGGATTAATTAATTAGTGAGTGAATAAGGTAATGAATTTACACTAAAAAAGTTGTAGCTGATGGTGGTAGGAAGTAAAATGCCAGTAAAATGGAAATATTTTAGCTTTTGGAGTTAGACTTGAGTTCAAATTCCAAGCTCATTTTTGTTTTCCAAGCTCCCCAATTTTGTTTTCCACACAGGTCAAGAGAAATAATATTGTTTATCTGATGGAATTGTGAGGATTTAATGGATTAACAAACATTACATGCTTGGCATGTTCAATGAATATAAAATGCCTGTGTTCAAAAATGGGTCAAAAATCCTAGTTCTTACCACTATTCCTGCTCTGCAAATGTAGGTTTAAAACAAAGAATGACTAGAAAATAATGGAGGACAGCCCATTTAAGAAGATGTATTTCTGAATCTCAGGTCATGGTTTTTAAAGTGGGGATAATAATGCCTATTTCACAACGGTGGTGTGAAGACTAAATTGGTGCTGAAAGTTCCTGGAACAGTGTTCAACAAATATTCTTTCTCTTCTCCTTACATTTCCCCCAATTTCATTAGGAGGCTAATGGGAGGGGCTGGGAAGGAGAAAGAAGTGGATTAGCCTTTGCTGAGAAACTCAGTGTTTGTGCTTCTTAGTCATTAACCCTCAACAGCCTCCTGGAAAAGGAGATCATAGCAGAGACAGGTCATACCCTAAAACTTACGTCTCTTTTTTCTTCAAGTCTAGAATCCCTGGGTTTTAACACATGGATGCTCAGAAGGATGCGACATTTCCCAGCCTGTCTTGCAGCTGTCTGTGGCATTGTGACTGAATTCCAGCCAAGGAACTATGAGCAGTGGTGATGAATATACCTCCCTATCCTGCCCTTACAGGGGAGGAGGGTATGTCCTCCCCTTTCTCTTTCCCACTCCCTGCATTAGATTCAGAGTCACTTTGGAAAATGAGGAAAAGGGCTCTACCCTGGGGAAAGCTGACAATAAGATAATACTAGCCAAAGTCCCGGAACATGGAAGAAACCATGTCAGCCCCCAAAGGCTGATGGAGAAATAAATGTCTGTCTTGTTTAAGTCACTGATATTTTAGGTTTTTGTATTGCAGATGAAAGTAAATCTGAGACAGAGGCATCAGGAGAGCAGGGAATATCCAGACCTTGTTAATGACAAATCCTCACCTTAGGCACTTTTTCAGCCTCCCCTGAAGGGCATCCAGGCACCAGGCAGGGCTGATCTGCTTGGCTGGTGCTGCCTGTCCACACTCTTACTGGCTTGCCTACCCACAGTTTTTAAGTCCCCGGCTGTATCATGGACAACTAGTCAGAATCCTGGTCCTTAAAGCCCCTTACAAGGTACCCACCCTCGCCTATGAAGCCCACCCTGATGAACGGTGGCTCTCCCGGACCTCGCCCTTGTCTGAGCTCCCGAGCAGCCAACTCTCCCACCTGTCACTGGGTCTCACCCCACACTGTCTCCTAGCCTATGGGTTTTCATTTCATTTTGTTGAATGCCCACCCTCCTTAGTAGCAAACTCATTAACAGCAAGGACCATGGTTTAGACATTTTAGTCTATTAAGTCATTTGTCTGATTTTGGAAGTAATCTTTAACCATGAAGCATCATGAGCTGAACTCTCAAAACACCTGTAGACTTTACTTTAGTGATTTGTTTATACATCTTCTTAAATGGGATGTCCTCCAAGGCAAGAAAGGTCTGAGCATAATCTGCGTCCACAGCACAGAATCCGATTCATGTATGTCCCTCAGTAATGCTTATTGATGGATGGATAAATGAATCTTGGTAGCCTGCTATCAGCTAGAATCATGCCTGGTTCTTAACGCCTAGATGGCTCTAGACTCATCAATTAATGTAGGTATTGGCAAGGTAGGAAGCTTTTTGATCTTGGGGTTTGGTATTTATGTGAGTTAAAACATTTTCAATTGCAAGCCAATAGAGGTTTGACAAACTGACTTAGGTGAAAAAGGAATTTTAGTCTTATATTACAGGGAAGTCAAATAAGTAAGTTCAGATATTGCTGAACTCAGAGATTCAGTGTAAGTAAGTCATCAGGGCTCTGCCTGTCTCTCTGTGGCTTAGATGTGTCTCTTTGGTCTGTGTGTCTTTGTGTCTCTATGCGTTTCTCGCTCTCTCTCTCTCTCTCCATAATGGCTTCCAGTAGCTCAAGACCTAGTCTGGCAACCCCAAGAGCCTCTCAAAAAATATATTCCCTAATATCTATGCAAAAAAGGGTTCAGGGAGTGTTTTGATGGATTCGTCCAGCCTGGGGTATACGTCCATTCTTGAATCACTATGGACAAATGATAGTATTTTACTAGACAAATCTTGGTCAAAATGCCCACTCCTATGGCTAGAGAGAACCAGGTGGGTTAGTCCCATCTAAGTCCTAGAGAAGAGAAGGGTTATATTACCAGAAGAAGAGGGAAAGGATATAAAATAGAAATCAACAGATGTCACCATTCTGTAGCCCATACCTCCTCCTTGATTCAGTGTAACCAAAATTTTGCCTGGGATCCAAGCCATTCTGGATTTCTTCTTCCCATCTTCTTGCCACCATTACTATCCTGCAGTCACCTTAAAACATTTCTTCACTATATCCCCTTGCACCAGCTCCTTTCTGTACTATCAAAGCGTGGTTAGTAGTTTACTAAACAGAAAGGGAATAGGCACCCCCAAGACTTGGGAAGCTACTTTGCTTCCTAACTACTTCAAACCTAGGGTCTGAGGTAATTGAAACAAGTCCCAAGTGATGCCACACAGGGAATTCTGCTTCTAGACACTCCTTTCTAAAAGGAAAAACACTCAGGTTAACCTTACTGACTGGCCCCATAAACCTGTCAAGAAAGCATTTGGTAATTAATCAAGCAATTTGCTTTTTAATTGAGATCAGAGCTATTCTCCAAAATGTTCAGAGGGCACCAGATTGCTACAGCCACTGTGAAAATATGGAATCCTTGAATAATACAAGACTCTCAAGGTCTCTCTGATCTTAGTTTGCCAAAATTTCTAGCACATGTTGAATATGGTTGGTTCCCAGCAGGAGAAAAGGCTTTCAACATTGTGTATTGAGTGATTCAAAGAATGAACCCTGGATATAATTCTGCCCCAGAGACACCTTACCCCTTTCCATGCCCTCTCTTCCTTCTACCAAACCACACCCAAGGCTTCTTTGAAATCTCAACGCAAGTCAGATTTTATATAAGGCTTCCAGAAGTCCTTTGGTTTGTCTGCTTACTCCCTGGGATGAATGTGGTCCTCTGCCTTTTTTTTTCTAGCATTTTCTAGGGTATCTTTAACACTCCTATGATCTCATTTCATTTCTAACATGGACTTTCAACTTATAGTTTGTGACTTGCTTTTCCCAAGCATTGTGTATGAGTGTCACAACAGTAATGAAAGATAAAAATTATCCTTGTGCCCTGAGAAATGAGGAAACTGAGGCTCCAAAGGGCTTCTGTAATTGATTAAGGCCACATGGCTAATCAGTGGCAGAATCCAGGTGTCAAACCCAGGTCCTCTCATTATAAATCCCTGGTTTCTTCCACCATAGTACATTGGCTCTAATTACATTCTACCCAATGATTTTGACTACTCAGTAAGTCAGCAATCTTTTTAAGGAAAGGGGACATGTGTCTTTTTGCTTTGGAGTTCTACCTGCAGAAAGCCTAGGACAGCACTGCTACATGCTACATACATGCTACATATGCAAACGCACTAAATGCTCACAAGCATCTAGAGGATGTGCAAAGTGAAGCCTTCATCTCACAATGGTTAGAATTAATCATTCACATATCCATTCTTTCAACGGATTCTTGTTTCCTGTCTCCCATGAAACAGGCAGAGTGATAGGTGCTGGCTAAACATTAATAAATAAAACAGACACAACCCCAGCCTTAAGGAGCTTATGCCTCTGTGAGAGTCATAGAATCAAATAGTTACATCTAATGATGAATTTTTCATTGTCCTCACTTGTATTGGTTTTCTGTTGATGCAGAATAAATCACCACACATTTAGCAGCTTAAAATAACACCTGCTTATTACAAACAGTTCTTTATTTCAGAAAAATCAGCTGAGTTCTCTGCTGAAGATCTCGCAAGAACAGAACCAAGGTGCCAGCCAAGCTGAGCTACTATCTGCAGGCTCTGAGGAGAATCTACCTTGGTACTCATTTCCGGTCATAGGTAGAATCTAGCTCTTTACGGTCGTAAGATTGATGTCGCTGTTTTCTCACTGTCAGCTGGATATTGCTCTCAATTGCTAGATGTCACCTTCAGGTATCTGTGGCCATATTCATCTTCAAATCTCTGACTTCCTCTTTTGACACCAAACAGAGAGGGCTTCCTGCTTTTAAAGGGTTCATGAGATTAGGCCAGGCCTATCAGGCCTCTCTTGTAGTCAACCCTGCCGTATAAGATGACCTGTCACAGAGAAATGCACCATCATATTCACAGGTTCCACCCACACTCAGAGGAGATCATACAAGGGCCCCGATCCTTGGGTGTCATCTTAGAACCTGCCTTCCACACCCTCCACCCAAATTTCTGGAATTCATAACTTTATACGGGCTTTTGCCACAATCTAACAAGTGTTCTCTCCCTGTCCTGTCTCATCCATGTCTAACCACTTTTGCATATGACGTCCCTCTGCTTGCAATGCTTCCCTGGCTTCTAGTTCCTCCAACAAAATTCTCATCAAACTTCAAGAGTCAAAGTCTTGAACATCCTCTGCATGGGTCTTCTCAGCAGCCAGCCACCCATCAGTCAATGCTAAATACTCCTCTGTGTTTTAAGGGGAGGTTGCCCATCCCTCCTCTACAGAACCTCCCCCATACTATCATAGTTTTAGTTCCCACACTGTGAGATCTCTGACAGCAGAGTTTATGTTTCATTCATCTTGGCTTTCCCAGAGTCTCCCACAGATCTTGGCACATAGTAAGTGCTTAGTAAATGTTTACTGAACTAAATTGAACTAGACTTTCCATCCTGTGTTGTGGCAACTCATGATTGGAGGAGCAGCACAGATTTGAAGCCTAGTTTGTGTATGGATTAGGACGTCTGTAATATTGACCTCCTCAGCACACGTTCATTCATGTTATGCTTACTGCACCCCAATTTGCCAATAAGGAACCACTTCCAATGCTCCCACTTCCATTCATGTGGTTCATGTGGGAATGACACTATCACTCCTTTCAAGGATAGACTTAAGCTTTGCTAATAAGAGGCACCATGCCTGATTCTAAGATGGACACAATGCAGTTCAGCTGATAGAGTCCTTTAGCACTCTTAGGCTGAAATATTCAGGAAAAGGCTTTCTTCCTCTTTATGTTGGGCTTGTGGACCCAGTAAAAAAAGGCTAGTGTCTTTCTCTGCCACATTTTGGGGGAAACTTCCTGTGTGTCTTGCCAGTGAGTTTCAGCCCTGGGAAAGTTTGCTATGGATTCAATGTGACCAAAGATAATGACAGCAAAACGTTCTTGGGGTGAAAGGGTTATACCCAAATTTATTCTCACAGTGGCAGGTCAGTCACTAAAATCCCATTCACTCAGAGCAAGTCTGCCTGCAGCAAGCCGGTGCCTGCCTCTGGGCCCCTCTGTCCACACAGCCATCCTCCAGGCCTCTCTGCACAGCTGTCCCGCACAGTCGTCCCACAGAGCCATCCTCTGAGCCTCTGTCCTCAGTGCTGCCACCACTCCAGCCTCTGCTCTCCACTCCTGCAGCCCTGCCACCGTGTTGTGTCCAGAGAACTGGGCGGAGCTCTTTTTATAGAGTCAACAGCCATCTATTGCCCACAGGTGTGCAATTAGCTAGTCAACCACGGCCAGGTGAGAATCCTGGCCAAAGAAACTCTCATTTTATCTACACCGTGTAATGAACAACACAGAGGAATGTAAAACTGAGAGATGACAGTAGAGAAATACTGAGTCCGTAAGACATCAAGCACTTCTGGATTGAGTCATGCCCAAAGCTTGTCATCCTCTGAATTTATCAGTAAAAAAATTCCTTTTGGCCTAAATTTTCCAGTGACACAGATACTTTCTTGTGTTTATTTATTAATTTATTTGAGTTGGGTTTTTGTTACTTGCAACCCTCCCACTCTACCCCTCCAAAAAACAGAGTGGTAATCTCTGGTTTCAGAAAAAAATTATAACAATCAGGGTCGAAAGCCCAGGACCTTGGATCTCTTAGCTCATTATTAGTCTTCCTAAAAAATGAACAAATGGGGCCATCAGGCAATGCAAAAAAGAACCATTCTGCCTCCAGCCTTTCCACACGAATTTGCCAGGTCCTTTGTACCCGGTTTTGGAATCCAGGGTGCTGATACTGTGATGGATGATAGGACAGAGAGTAATTATTGCTCATAACCTTCAAGTGCAGCAATCTAAGTTCTGTGGCCAAGATTTTCTGAAGGACACCAGGTGTGCAATTTATAAGCAAATGACAATCGACATGACTATTGATTGCTCTGACCAACTAATTATGAGCCTGTAATTTCCTGGCCCCAAGATTCACCCCCATGGCCCATATTGGATGTCTCCCACAGGGTCTCATTTGTTTGCCCGCAAGTCATCCCTAGAGAGGAAGTGCTCTGTCAGCCTCCCCCTGCGTCTTTCTCCAGCCTCCTAGCCCCTCAGTAGATGTGCCACCAGATTTTCAAAGGGCTTTCAACTGATTGCAAACCAGCTCCTCCCCTGAGTCTTCCCCCACCACCATCATTACTGCAGGGTGTTGGAACTTTGCTGTGAAATGCTGACAGATCATTAAAGATCCCAGCTGTTCCTGGTCCATAACAACCCCTTTCAACTGGGTCTCCTTCCAGGAACAGCTGCAAAAGCTCCAAAAAGGAAGGGAGGAGATGCATTTAGATGATAACAAATCAGTAGGGAGTGACCAGTTTACCCCAGAAAAGCTGTGAGGCAGATGTATTCACCCAGCAACTCTCCCCACCCCCCAGGGGAAAGGCAAATTCTTGCTTCCTCTGTGTGAAAACCCTTCATAACCGATGGAATGAGATAAAGAACCTCCACCCCACCTCCACCCCCTAACCACCCACCCTGGTTCCCAGGAGAGGAGTTTGGAAAAGTTTCCCCTGTAACGATTCACAAAAAGACCTGTCGTGCTTATAAAAATTTGATTATCTTGTACACCCATCCAAGTAATATGTACTCATACCAAATTAACTACATGGAAGAAGGACTGGTGGCTGACATCTGGTCATATACAGGGTGCTGGGCTACATGTTCTACATACATTTTCTCATGGATGCTCACAGCAAGTGTTGATGGAGGAGGAAACCAAGGCACACACATATGGAACAACTTGTCCAAATTTGTACAACTCAGAAATAGCGGAGCCAAGATTTGACCTCAAGTTTGTCTGATATGTTCTGAACCTAACCCATTCTGCTGTCTGCATGCCAGCCAATCTGAAGCCCTGCCATTCCCTGATTGGTCCAGAGCCTGGTGGTCAGTGGGCACTCAGGAAAGGTTGCTTCAATAAATTGTTTTTTAATGAACACTAATTCATACCACTATGCTTTTATACATACTGCTTTCTCTTCTTGAAATACTCTGCATTCACAACTACTTTGTCTACCTGGAAAGCATCTACTGATTATTCAAGATTTATCTTAGTCATTATGAGTAGTATGAAAAGACTTTATGAAAAGCCCCCTTCCTGCATCTAATAGGAATAGGCAGTCTTAACCATTTCTTAATAATTTTCTCCACACTTTTATGTATCTCTATTTTAGCCTACGTGGCATAATTATTCATGTATAAAGATTTAATATTCCCCCTATCCCATGAGAGCGAGGCAAAATTGCCTTGAACTTCACATTTTCATGGCCTCAGAAAGTGCTTCCTCAATGTTTCTGCTAATTCCCAAGGGTTTTACATCTGCTCTGTTCAATCTCTCAAGCTTCTCAAACTGGTATATTGTTTTTGTCCATCATTATAACACTTTGAGTAAAACTCAACACCTTCTTTGATTTCTATGACCAATACCAGGTATTCATGAGTCTTATAATTTTAGAGGAAGGGCATCAAAAAGAGTCACATAGTGTAGCATTCTGCCTTCTACTATCTTCTTTACTTCAACCTTTACCCCTTTCCTCCTCTCTCTTATAAGCAAAATAATTCCTCTAATTGTTCATGCAGTCTCTGCAGAGCAATTTCCCCAAGAATCCTGGCACCAACTACCATTAAGGTCTAGAAATGAAGGAACCATAAGGGGGAGAAAGGAGAATATTGGGTCACCAGAGTCACATCCTACTCCAAATCCTCATGTATTCAACTGTTATTTATTGAGCACCCACTAAATGCAAGGAAATTGGGATACAGAGTTGAAGAAAAACAGACAAGATCTCTACTGTTATGAAACTTACATTCTAGTAGAGGGGACACAAAATAAATTAAGAAATGGAATGATTTCAGGTTATGGTGATATAAAATTTACTTAGTTGGGTGGACAGTGACAAGTTAGGAAATAGTGGGCAGGTATGGACTATCTACGGAGGTGATATTTGGGCTGAGAGTTAAAACAGGAAGAAATCTGCCTTGTGATGAGCTTAAGATGAATGCTGTAAACTAAAACAGCTGTGAAGGCAAAAATTCTGAGATAGCAACAAATTTTGAGTCCTGGAAAAAAGGTAAGTGAGAGAATGGCCATGAAAGATGAAGACAGAAACAGGTAGTGACAGGTCATGTAAAAGGTTTAGAATTTTTTCCTAAGTATAATGGAAATCTATTAGAGACTTTTGAGACATAGGGGACCTAATCAAATTCCCAAACCCATTTACTAAACAAAATAGAAATTCTTCATATATATTTACATATATGTTTTGCCTACTAGACTATGAGTTGCTTGAAGCCAAGAATAATGCCTATGTTATTTTCATCATTTTATACTAGGTAACTAGCCCAGTACCTGGACACATGCTCAGTTGATGTTTTAAAGGTGAATGAAAAAGAGTTGAATACACGAATAAATTATTCCATAAAAACATGCTCAGCAAACACTTCAATATTTCTGTAGTATTTACAAAAGACGTGGCAATGAAGAGTTTCACGACGGGATCATATCAGAGAGCTGGTGGCCCTCTGCCACCTCACTAGCTCCTGCCCCACCCCCACTCTCCCTCATGTCCTCCTTCTTCAAGCATTAAGGGAAATGTCCTTTGACAGAGCAAAGTCATTCTGGCCCCTCCCATACACTGAGCTTTTACCAGAAGAATTCTGGTAGTAACTATTAACATAAAGATAATTATTAAATGACTGTATTAATGACTTATGGAACCTATGACATAATGTATTTACAAAACACCTTAATTTGATCAATCCAAAAGAAGACAAGGAAAAGAAATAAAGAAAAAGCAGGTGTCATAAAGAGGTAAGATGGTAAGCATAAAACCTATGTCCACAATTACATTAAAAGTAAATTGTTTTAAAAAAATCAAAAGCCATGTATTGTCAGACTAAACAAATATCTGCATGCTATATATAATAGATAGTACTTTAAAACAAGTCCACAAAAAAATGTGAAAATAAAAGAAGGAAAAGAGCTATTCAGTGCACATCTAATCAAAAGAAAGCTGATGTTGCTACATTAGGATCAGATAAAGTAGACTTCAAGGCAGGAGAAAAAGAAGAGCATTTCATAACAAGAACAGAATAAAAGGGACAACTCAAGAAGATACAGCACTCTGAGGTTTATATACGATTAACACAGCCTCCAAATATGTCAAACAAAATTGACAAAACTAAAAGAAGCAAGCAAACCTTCAACCATATCCAAAACAAAGAAAAGTCATGAAGAAACCAGATTATTAAAAAATGAAGAAAAATAAAACCCAAAGTAAGTAGAAAAAAAAAAGTAATAAAAATAAAAGTAGATGTCAATTAAATAGAAAACAGGCAATTGTGAAAAATCAAAAAAGGCAAAAAAATGTTTTCTAAAAGGTTAACAAAATTGATAAAACCCAAACAATGCTGATCAAAATAAAAAAGAGAAAAGACACAATGTGAGGGGAAAAAATGTCATCTCTACAGTTCCTACAGGTACTTTTAAGAATAATGTAATACACGTTTCCTATAAAATACTCATAGTCAAAATATATAAAAAATTCCTACAAATAATAAGCAAAAGAAATAAATAACCTAGCTTTTAAAAAGGCAAAACCCTTAAAAGGCACCTCACATAAGAGATTACACAAATGTAAATAGACAAATAAGTTAATTAGTCATCAAGGGAATGAAAATTAAAGCCACAGGGAGACAGCATCACACCTACATGAAGATGACCAAGGTTAAAAGACTTACTAACAAAACCAAGTTTGGGTGAGTGTTGAGAACAACTAGAATTCTCAAACACTGCTGGAGGGAACACAAACTGCTATATTTTTTATCATTGTTTATCAGTATCTACTAAAGCAGGTATATGTGTCCCTAGGACTCAGCAATTCCAGTCCTGGGTGTGCAGCCCTCCACAGTGAGTGCAATGGCCGACAAAGGCCTGGGCAAGCATGCTCATTGTAGCTCCATCAGAAAAGCCCCAAACTAGACATACCCCAAATACCCAAGAGCAGAATGGAGGATGAATCTAAGGCCACACCCAATAACATAAATCTTACAGGCAATATTAGGCAAAAGAAGCTAGACACAAGCAGGTTTATATAAGTCCATTTCTATGCAGTTCAAAACCACAAAACCATCTACAGTGTCAGAGGTATCTTTTGGATGGTGTGTATTGGCTAGTAAGAGGCATAAGTAATCCTTCTGGGCTGCTGGAAATGTTCTATATCTTGAGCTAAGTGACAATTCCATGAGTGTATATATGTGTGTGTGTAAATTTGTTGGCTATTACACCTGAGATTCACATACATCACTGTATATGACTTATGTCTCAGTTAAAGGTACAAAACAAAAAATGCAGTACTTAGGCATTCTTTATGCAAGCAAACCAAATTAGCTATTAAAAACAATAGTCATATAATAATAATAATAATAATAATATGCCCTTTTCTCCCCTGCAAGCCTATTGGCTCTTGCAGCACAAAACTTAAAGTTACTCTTAATTACACTCTTACTTCTTGGCACCTAATAGACGTTTAATATGTAATTGCTGAATTGTACAGAATTACAGCAATGTGAAAGCATCAGTTTATCATGTTGCTCTCTCTAACTCATCTGATAGTACAGTCCAGATGGAAAATCTCTAGGAATCCATTGTTTCCACTGTGTTGGGCAAATAAATCATGCTAGCTACCACACGGACATAGTCAAGCTTCTGAAAGCACCAGCCCAATGAGCATAGGAGATGGCAGATGCCTGGGATGCTGAGATGTAAAAGAATGTCCACTGATGTCAAGTGGCCTCAGTGAAGTCTCCAAGGGCAGAAAATAAAAGAACTCAAAACAGTGGGACAACAGTATGGGCAAAGTGAGACGACTTTAATAATTTAAAAATCAAGTTATTCTCTAAAAATAAAACTAATAAAATCTATCTCCCAAATATGACCCAAGCTGTCTGTGAATATCAACCAATTCAATCTTAGAGATTGGGGAAATGCCCCAGATTCCAACCAAGTAACTAGGGAATACTCTCAAGAAAGCACAAGTTATACTATTATAACTGAAGCTGCATATACATAGCATCAATTTGACACATGAGGTGAGACCACTTAATGGAAAAAAATTGAACCTAGGTCACTTGATAGAGCTCATACTTCATCAACAGCACTGGATCTTGTTTGAAAAAAGAATGTGCAAGCACAAAGGTGGGGATGGGCACACCACCTCTAAAAGGCTATCCCAAAGGGAACACTGTATCGGGGTTTACCTGGTCTTGTCTTGACTTTGGATCAGAAAGCAGCATAGAAGTTCACTATAGAAGCACAAGTGGAATTTGTATTACTGTTTGGCCATATCACTGTATCACTTTTACCTAGATGAAAAGTGCTTTTGGGTCTAAGTGGGAAGAGCAACGGGACAAGGAAGAGAAGGAAGGAAACAGTCCCATAATTTTAGAAAGAGTGTGAAAAAAAGTTAGACTTCTACGTTCTATTTCTGACTCTGCCTCTATTTTCTAGCCAGCCAGCCATCTCTCTACCCTTCTCTCCATTAATTGCAGAAGGTGTAGGAGAATATAGACTGGTATAAATGAGGACTAGATTCTAAAATAGTGACCCACCAAGGTACTTTTTGCTGTGAAGGTTTGATGGAGGCCAGCCAAATCCTCTAGATGACAGTACACCCTGACTGGTCAAATGGAACAAACAGGGATATGAGATAACAGTAAATGAGCATTTACCACCCAGCTGGGATGGCTTGTGTCTTACATCAATTGAACTTCTAAAATCCATTCAACTCCTCTGTGAAATAGGTACTATTATGAAGAAATTGCAACACAGAAAGATTAAGAAATTGTCAAGATCACACAGTCAGAAAGGGCAAGAGGAAGGACTGGATTCAAGGACGTTTTTGTTCTAGAATCAATGTTCTGAGCCACTATATCAAAGAAATGTCCAACAAAGATGGTTCCTACACTGTTGTTTGTATATTGTTTTCCTCCACAGTGGTTCCCATAATCACCCACAAAAAATCAAAATTTGATGTGACTCAGTTATCACCTCCGCTTCCCAGGAATAGAAGGCATTTCTTCATAAAAAACAAGGACACAGGAAATATTTATGAAACTGAAATTATTGGAATTATATTACATTGAAGATTTCAACGTGGTACCTTTTATTTCCTTTAGTCTGTCACAATAAAATTAGAAGAAACTAAGCATTTAATGTAAATAATCTTGTTTAATCTTCATAACATCCTACCAAGGAACTAAGTTTACCCCCATTTCTACAGGTCAACTTTTAACATAAGGAAACCAAGTCCAATAATATCTGACTGAAATTTGAGTATAAGCCTCTTGGTAACACTTTCAGAATGAGTGCTGAACATCTCTCTAAATGACAAAAAGAGAAATAACCTACTGAGGCATTCCAAGAATATAGGCTGCTGAAAAATTCAGGACTTTGCTTTCACAATTCTTTTTTACTTCCAGGGAAGTCATTTCCGTGAAGCACTGGTGTGAACAACAGTCACAAGTGGGAAGAGCAACAGGACAAGGAAGAGAAGGAAGGAAACAGTCCCATAATTTTAGAAAGAGTGTGAAAAAAAGTTAGACTTCTACGTTCTATTTCTGACTCTGCCTCTATTTTCTAGCCAGCCAGCCATCTCTCTACCTTTCTCTCCATTAATTGCAGAAGGTGGAGGAGAATATAGACTGGTATAAAGTGTCTTAACATGCTTGGATGGAAGATCCTGTGTTAAGGTCAGTGCAAACCCAGAATTGATCTTGTTGGGAAATCCAAATTGTGTTCTAATACAGTGGTTTCAAGTTTTGTACATTTACTCTAAATTCATAAGATCAGAGAAGGCAAAATTGAGTTTTTAGGTGGAATCACCAAGGATAGTTGTAGCACACTGAAAACAGGATGGCTGTGAGCAAAGCTTGCCCTACACCAAGTTATAATGTGCATGAATTTGTGATCTATCCTACCCTTTACTTCCTGCACATTCTTCATCAAGGGTTCCACTCCCCAGAGACCCATTTTTTCTACATCATTCTACAATGTCAGTATTAATGACTAAATAGCTTACCTTTCTCAGGAGAATTGCATGGCAGAGGAAAAGGAATCCCAATAAAATAAGACAGTGTGCCAGCGCTGTGACCCAGTAACCATCCCCCACATTAATATTCACACCAAGGGGGAACATTTCCTTCCTTCTTTTCCTCATCCCCTCAAGGAGGAACAGGGTTGCAGAGGGCTGAGGTCCCTCTTGTTATTGCAACATACTCTTAGTCTGCATAGAATGCTTGTTGAACTTAGATGATTGATGTTTTCCCTCCAGTATCATCAGCAGTGGGCTTCCTCAGTTGTATTGATTATAATGGATTTCCTGAGCACTGCAGTTTCATGTGACCTACTTAGAACTTTCATGAAAGAAAGTGTGAGCCTGGCAACAGGCTTACTGTGGACTTAGTCTATACAGTCTTGTTCAGGGGATGGAGTTTTGACTATAGTTCTTCATTTGTCATCGGGTGCCAAGAATTTAAGGTCTCTGCTGAATTCCTCCTTTCTCTAACCTAAACAATCAGCCTAGGGTCATGTCAGCACTGATGTCTACACCAAGCATTAACTCATTGTGACCTCTGATCAAATATTTATAATGCCAAAGCAGTGTCTTTCAGATGTAGGGAGGTATCTTTTTTTTCAGTCCCCATCATTTCGTTATCTCATATTTCTCTAAACAGAACTAATGTCTTCTCAAGTCTCACTAGTAGAAATGGGTGCTCCATCTTCTAGCAGTGAAGAGCTCCCTACCCCCACCCCACTGCCCCACCACAGGGCACCGATGTGAACCCGTGGGTCTGGGCTCAGACACTCTGATGTCCTCATGTCCCATAATCCCTTTCCTTTCATGGATGGAGCCAACAATCTCTTTTTAAATTAAACGAAGCCCTGTTAATCTCATATAAATAACCTCAGATAAATAGACGGCTGTAGACTATTGCCCCTACCACTTCATAGACATGTCCAGATATCCCAAATTTCTTTTAAACTCTCCTAAGACCTCTTCCCCGCACTCTACATATGAAAGTATGGATGCCAGGCTCATGTAGCTCTGTCAGAGTGTCTCCCCAATCCTATTTTTAATTTTAAAACATCTAAAAATATCTAAAATACCTAAAATTAGGACAACAATCTTCAAGAAGTCCCTAAGACTGAGAACCCCTCTTGAGTACCTTAATATGTTTTTTTTTTTCCTTTGCTCTACATGCAACAATTCTCCACTTGGCAAACATACAGATGTGCCTCTCATACCAACTCAGCTTCCCTGTAGGAATTTTACTACTGTAGTGTTTGGTCTCAAATCTCTTAATAGTCTCCTGGTGGCTTTAAGAAGTGTATCATGCAGAAGATGTCCACATTTCACTCTTGCTTTGACCCTGGCTGGTCATATCTTGAGGAATGACACATTTCACTGAGCACACAGCAAAGAGAAAAATATAGTTCTTACTTTAACACCTGAGCAGTTGTGTTGCACATCCTTGTGTTTTGGTAAATCCATCATTAGAGAGAGAAAGAGCTCAGTGGCGCTTAAGACCTTTGTCTCATTATGCAGCATAGAAATTCTTTGACTAAATTAGCTCAGTAGCATCAAGTTCATGCTGGTTCTATGATCTCATTATTTCTGGGTCCTCATTAAAAGCAAGGTACTAGTTATTCTAATTTCAAAGTGTTTCTCCACACTCACACACAAAACCTTGGTTAAAAAATAAAAAGCATAATATTATTCAGACACATATGAGGAGGATAGTCTCTTTGGTTCATTATTTGTAAATAAGGCAACAAGCCCCAGATATTTTTTTATAAGCTTAGAATGGTCCTGAAAATGTATGTGGACTCTGCATGTCTAGAATCATAATAACCTATTGTCTCTCCCTGAATTATTTCGGGAGAAAAAAGTATTAAAATATATACTCATAGATTATTTGGAGAATTACATACTAGTAATGATTAGAGACACATTTTAGTGATTCAGAGCAGTAAGGAAGTTACACAAGTACCTACAAAAACAGGGATCCTCCTAAAAGCTGGAATATTACAAATATACCTCATCATCTTCAGATCTGATGACTTTTCTTTTACATGCATATTCACTTAAAAACATTATTGAATATAAAATGTGCTAAAATCTGCATAGACCTAGGAGTTACAACAATGAGCTCAAAGACTATTGGAGGTAGAGAATCATAAAGAGATAATAACTATCCAATAATGAAGGATATAAAGAATGTGGATACAAGATATAATGGAATATCATCGTAATAGATTAAAGGAGAAGATTCTTTAGGATCTTCTCCATGGGTACTAATTAGATATGTAATAGCATTCAACTTGCTGGCCACAAGGAGAGAAAACTTATTTCTTCTCCTCACTAGGAGAGAAACTTCTGCTCCCTTCCAACAAAGGCGGCATTTGATAATGAGAACTGAACTTCTTTATTCCAGCAGCTATCATATTTTACTCACCCTCTGGGCCAGAGGGAATAGCCAGGCTAACTGTCAGTTGCCATCCACTGAGCCCCGTCAAAGTGGCCTCTTGCTCCCTTGGACTTTGGGCTTTCAGGCAGAAATGGTTTTTCCATTCTGCTTATTGTCTATGGGAAGCACCTCTCTACCACAGAGGATCTCTCTCCCTCTCCCTCTCCCTTTCCTTCTCCTTCTTCACCTCCACCTCCCTCTTGTACAGTAACTGGACGGGTGAATCAGGCCCAAGTTTCCCGATGGGTGAGCTTCTCCAACAATGCTACCAGGAGCTCTGAGTTACAGGAGTTGACTGACTCTTGCTCAGCATCATTAAATAGGCACTTTGGTCCTATTTGACTAGTGCTCTTTGTTGTCTCTTCTCTGTAGTTTAGTACATAGAAGAGAGGAGGGAAGAGTCTAAGCCTCTCCATCTCCAACTTCTCTCATGGGTTCACCATGACCGTTCTCTCTCCTGAGTCTTCCTGGACTGTCCAATTCTCTCGCCATCCTTAACACCCTGGAATTTAACTGTTTCCAACATTGTTCATCCATCCATTCAACAGATGCTTGAATACTCACTTAGTGTCTGATTCTGTAAAATGTCTAGGAGATTCAACAGGTAACAAAACAGATATGGTCTCTGTCCTTCTGAACTATAGCCTGGTCTGGGCAATAAAGAGTAAACAAATAATCATATGGATAATTTATCACTGCATTTCGGATGCATGCTGTGAAAGTTCAGTAAGCAATAGATCATGGGCAGGACAATTTTAATCTTTTCAGTGGAATGAGGGAAGTCATCTTTTGCAAAAGTCAAATTTAGAGTGAGATATGAATTACTCATATTGGGAATAGGGGGAATAAAGACTTTGAATCAAGAAAGAATTTGAGTAAGAGAAAAACAGGTGAGGAGGCCAAGAGCTGTATCCTAGAAGACCTTCCAGATCTCTAGAACTTGATCCTAAAAGCAATGGGAAAGAATAGAAAAATCCCTCTCAAAGTAGCAGAACGGTCTGTTCTGGTTTTACAGTTTGTTCTGGCTGCCATGTAAGGAATAGATTGCAGAGAGGCTGCCAAGGAATCAGTTCAGAGGCCCTGCTTGGCCGATTGTGGGAGCAGTGGGGATGGAGAAAGGTGGATGGAATAAAGATCCAAGTGGGGGTAGAAGCCCCAACTCTAAGCAATCAGCGTAGGACGAGGAAAAGGAGACTGACAAGGAGGATTTCCACAGCTCTGGCTTGGGCAACTGTGTGGATACTGGTGCCCTTTTCTTGAAACGGGAAGCTCTGCAGAAGGAGCACCTTCAGACCCTAGAGGAAGGACCCTAGACGAGGACCAGGAGCTCCCTTCCAGATGAGCCGAGTTTTAGAGGAAACCCACAGGGACTGTTGGCAGTCAGGTGGATATCCGAGTCTGCAGCACAAAGAAAAAGAGGAAGATAGAAATTTGGAATGTGTCAACCTATAGATGATATTTAAAGCACTGTGAGTAAGGAGGTCCCCTAGGGAGAGTGAAAATGGAGAAGATAAGAGATTGAAGGAGTGAGATCCCGTTACCAGCAGAATTAACTAGTGTTAACTGTCCCTGGGGAGAGCTTGGCTTTGAGTCCTCCAAGAATAATGGACAGCTTTTCTTTCAATTAAAACGATGGGATTCAGATGTTGGGGGAGTGAGGATGACTTTTTCAGGCCACCCCAGTAGTTCGCATTTCCTTCCTCTCCTAATTCCAAAACCATCTGCAAAAATACAGCACTTGGTGTGTAAGAAGCCTGGCTCAGTGAGAGCAAACGCTCTCTTGGACGTGTGTTATTTACTGCTGGGTATTAGGTTTTCTCCCCCTGTGCCGCCTGCACTCTGTAGTGTTAATGCTCACATTAGCCCTGGGGACCAAGTGAAATCTCCACATGGGGAGCCAGAGAGTAACTTTCAAATCCTAAATTCAGATGCTTTACAGAAATTCCCTGACTAAATTACAAAGGGAAGAGCCAAACACGAAATGGTAGTCTTCCCACGGGTCCCTAGGTTGTAGGTATTTAGGCAACAAGCCGTGTCTTCATTTCAAAAACATCTGAGTCTACGAAGTTCTCTGAAATTTTTCAGAAATCTAACCAAGATTACTTAAAACTTCACATCTAGAGCCACTAAGTCTTTGTCATTCACCTTGTTTCAAGTATGCCAACTTTAATATCAAACTTTTCCTGTCTATTTTTTGTCTTCTTCTTTTTCTGTGATTCTTACTCAGGAAGCTCAACTCACCACAGGTCGAGCACAAAGAAAAGAGGTCTTATGTGAGAAGAAATATATGACAGCTGGCAAAGTAGGGAAAAAATAGAATAAGACCAGTTTCAAAATTTCCCTCAGTGCTTTGAAAACATTTCCTTGTAATCCAAATTTGGGCGTAATCACGGGAAGAACTTCATCACACAGAATTATTATATCAAATAATTGCCAAATCAATTTGCTCAAGGTGATAGTGTGACCATCCACGTCCCATTTACTCTTTCCTTTTATTTTTAATGTCCAAAGAAATGAGAGTTAGTAGAAAATACGCCCAACTTTTTGCTGTCCCTGGGGGCTAACTCTAAGGTGTATTCTGTACCAGTGTTTTTAAGTGTTTAGTATATGTAAGAATCACCTGGAACATTTGTTAAACTAGCTTAATGGGCATCATCTCCAGAGATTCTAATTTAGTAGGTCAGAGTGGAGCCTGTGAACTTGCATTTCTAACATGTTCACAGGTGACACCGATTCTGCTGGTACTAGGACCATATTTCGAGAACACTTTCTATCTGATCTCCCAGATGTCGAATTGAGCCCCAGTTGCTCACAGTGGTAATTGGCTCAATAAAACACTCTATTTTAGTCTCTTTCCCTTCCCTGTTTGATCTTCCCATTTCTCTACCAGTGTTTTCAGGAGTCATCTCCCTAATAGACTACTTGCTCTCAAATCCTAGGTCAGGGTCTGCTTCTGGGACTAATCCAAATCAAAACAAAGGCAGAGCCAGAGGGCAGATCAGCACCAAGGAAAACAATTGGAAGCATCTCATCAGGATGGCTACCTCTGCTGCTCCGCAGGACACTGCTGCTGACTTAGGCCCTAGAACATTCCGGGGGTGCACTGTCTTTGCAGGCCTCACTCCAGATGCAAAGTCTCACACTAGAGTATCAGATGGACTAAAAGGCTAAACTGCTTTTTGGCTGCCTAAATGCCCACGTCTGAAATCTTGAAATAATCTTGGATTCCTCACTGTCCATTTACCTTGATCTAACTGATCATCACATCTCACCACTTCAGCCTCCTCATTTCAACAGTATCTCCTTCTCCATATCACCTATGTCTGGTTCAGGCCTCATCCTTTCTCACCTCAACAGACAGGAGTCAAGTGGCTTCTCTTGTGTTTCTAATCTGCTTCCTCTCCTTTGCATCCCTCCTAGAGTGATCAGCCCCTTAAAACTTTCTTACAGTTCCTTGGGATAAAGGCCAAGATCAAAGAAGGCCTTCTATGATCAAGACCCTGCTTACTTCTCTCGTTGACTTTCTTATTTCTTCAAAGCATACACTCAACACTTAAGCCATATCCAATTGCTTTCATTTCCCTAAACAGATGTTCTCCTTCGCTTCCATGCTTCTGGCCACTTGCCTGGGATTCATTTGACACATATTTATTGAATACCGGCTCTGTGCCAGGCACTACTCTAGAACCTAGATGATTATATAGCTGTGAACAAAAGTTAAGAAAAGATCTGTCTTCGTGGAACCTACCTACGGGCAGATGATAAACAAAATCAATTTTAAGTAAAATGTTAGATGGTGACATGTGCCAAGGAGAAAAATAAAGCAAAAAAGGAAATAGGATGTGAAACAATGAGAGGTTTAAGACAGGTTGGAAGGCCTTAATGAGAAAGAAGATGACATTTGAGCGAAGTCCTGCTAGAGGAAGGCAGTGAGTCTTGCGGATGTCTGGTGGGGAAGGTTGTTCAACAAAGAGAACAGCAAAGCTGAACCCCTCCTCTTCCTGCTCGCTTTGCCCAGCTTGTAACGCTCATCGTTTAGGATGACTATCCGATCTTTTTTGTTACTCGGAGGCTTTCCTGATCCCCCTTGGCCATTCTTAATTAAGGATCCCATCCCAGTGCTCTCAGAGAACAGGCACACTGTGACAGCAGTTAAAACATTGGTGATAATAAATTGCAGTGAATATATATAAAGTACTTACTGAATCCCAGGCACTGTGCGGATGGCTTCCTTGGCTATCTCCCTCCAGTTCTTACCAAGACTGTAAGAAGATGTATATTTATATTATTTTACAAAGGGAAAAATTGAGACACAGAGAGGCTAATTAACTTGTTTAAGATCAACATGGATTTTCATCTTTGTTCATGAGCTCAACAGGGACGATGTGTCCCTACGTGTCCCACATATTTGTATGCTCTGTAATGGCGTGGCTGCAAAAAAGAGCCTCTATCTCAATGCTTCTGATAGACCTTAGCACATTTGTATAATAAAATGCAACAGCTCTCTGCATGTCTCTTGCCAAATTGTGCAGAAATGGCAGGATGAATTTGGTCAAACTCAGTAAGTATGTTCCTGATGGTCTGTCATAAAAGTGAAATTCAAGTGGTAAGCCTCTGGGATCACCTCACAAAGAAAGGCTGCTGTCTTTCTGAGAAGCTGATATGGAATGCAGTGCAAAGCTGGTTTGGCTGCCAGTTGGGAGGGATCTGCTCCACGTATTAGGAGGCTGTAGACTGAGGAAACCAACAAGGGCTTCAATTACACGTTCCAAATGGAAAGTCATTTACTGATGATTTTCAGATGTTCTGCATCACAGTGTTAATGTATTATCAAGCTTCTTCTCACACTTTATGTTGCTCTCCAGGTGAATAACAACTCTCCAGGAGAGTAGCTCCAGGGAGTTATTTATAGAATAATAATCAACAATTCTTCCAAACAACCCCATGTAGATCTATAACTGCCTAATATTCTAAAATTCTACTAACCACCCTTAACAATCTTCAGCTCCAGAATTGTTCCACCTGTCTTTCTAGCTAAGTGTTTCTCAACTGGGGGCAATGTTGCTGTTCCGGGGATATGTCAGGTCATGAGAACTGGTGGAGGTCAAGCATTTAGCAGGTAGAGGCAGGGTTGCTGTTAAATATCCCACAGAGCCCAGGGCAGCCCCTCCACAAAGAAGAATTATCCCACCCCAGATGCTCACAGGTCTTTTCTTGTTGCCATATACAAACCCAAGCATCTCTCTCTGATTCACATCCAGCAATATGTAAGGGAGGCGATGATATGTCAAGCGCTGTCCTTGCTGTTGTTCATTGTGGAGAATCCTTGCTGCATTATACAAATTCCCTGATGTCATATTGGGATGAATCATTGGAGCACAACTGCCATTCATGCCTGTCCATGAGGAGAAAATCTGATCTTGTTGAAAACTCCACAGGGTCACTCTGAATGTGAAGACTTTTCTGACACCCCCCGCTCTTCCCCCCGACCCCGCTGCAGGGAGAACCAACCTCCCTTCCCTTCGCACCCCAACCGTAACCTATACACAATGCTGGCATAGGAACTACAACATTTTCATTGTCATTATTGGTTCTGTGCCTGTCTCCTTTATAATCTCCCCATTAGCAACTCACTGAAGTTCAGAGACCATGTCTAATTATTGTTAGTTTCCCAAGTTGCTAGCATAGCACCTAGCCCTTAGTAGGTACTCAATACAAGTGTTGGAAATGAATGCCTTCTCAGGGGGAAATCTGGTTCCAGTGGTTGTTTTACATTCAGCTACTCTAATTTTCACTGTCCCCATGACTTTTTCTCCAGTTTGCAAATAGAAGCCAAGTAAATTATATGGTCCATCCCTATGCCCTCAGCCTCATAGGCCCACCAGTAATGCTCAGGCTCAGAAGACATTACTCTAATGCCCTCAGAACAACAATATGAAGTCCTGGCAATGGTGGGAAAGGATGTTAAAAATAGGCTGCTTAAAAATCAAGCACTTTTGCTCAGAAAATGGAGATGCAAACAGCCTCTGGCACCTTCCTGTGAGTAACAGAAGTTTCTATTTTAAAAGAAAGGCAGGCAAATAAGAAGCAACTTTATCACAATGCTGCTTTCCCAGATTTCTTGGCCAAGGCAACACATCAGCCTGTATTAGGCTCTTGGTGTTCCATGTCGGATCCAGCTCCAGGGATGATTCATAGCCGCCACAGGAGGAACTGCAAGCTTTCACACAAATTTGCCCCTTAAAATAAAACAATTCAGGCCAGTAAAAGGTCCAGCTTTATCACTCATGTGCACAGCACCCAACTTCTCTCCCTGGCACATAACAAAGTAAGTGATGAGCAGTGCCAAAGGTCTGGCTTTCATGGTTCTCGATCTTTCTGTTCTCAAGTAGCTAAGGATGTCCATTTCCTCTCTTAGCTCAGATGTTCAAGTCTCCCAAAAGTTTCATGAACACAGTGGAGAAAAATGGGGTTCATGAATCTAATCCTCATTGTTTTTCCTCGTCCTTAAACTCTCTTTGGCCTTGAGTGATCCAGGTAGATTCTGGATGACCTTCATGTTAGCAATTAAAAAGAATAGCCCTACTTACATCATTTTGACTTCCATGTATTATTACATAGTTGAGATTTCTAAGTTTATATTTTCATTAAGGTAAGGTTTCTAGCACCATCTACTCCTGATAGGGTTCGAGAAACAGTGAGAACCATTTAAAAAGAAAACGGAGCACACTTTATCTGAAGGAAACAGGAGGAATAAATGCATCTGTAGACTGAACAAGTTGATTATCATTCTTGGGCAAAATGTTGGCTTAAAGTTTTCCTGAAGCTAAGCCAGAAAAAGACCAGATTGCAAGTGTGTGCAAGTCAGCGCTGAGGAATTTGAATACTGAGAAGCTGAGAGGCAGGCTTGGGCATCTCTCCTGAGAGAGCTGGTGGCCAGAGCACCCTGCAGCCCAGCTTGGGGGTGGGGGCTCACCCCCTGCACTAAGCCCCCATGGGTGACAAGTCACCACAGGGACTTCCCTGTTGATGATAGCAAACCACCTAATTTCTGCCCCAGTGATGTTATCCAGGGTCTCTTGGGCAGGGTGGCCAATGTGCTTTTAGGTTTGTTATGCCTGACTTCGCAAAAGCAGTGCCATCACAGAAGTTCTAAAATTCAGATAATTCCCTTAAATAGTGAGGTCCTAACCACCCCAGTTGCTATGAGCAGGAGCTGCCATAGGAAACATTTCTCACAGGTCAGACGCTGCCCTCATTCAATAATGGTAGCAGGAATAGTGACATTTTTTAAGAGCTTATGGGTGCCAGGTACTGTTCCATGCTCTTTATATATTTTAATGCATTAAGTCCTCTCAACAACTTCCTGGACTATGCACTATGATCCCAATCTTACCAGTGAGAAATTGAGGCATAGAGTTATTTAATGGGGCCACCATCACATGGGTCTTGACTGGGGGAGGTCAGATAGGAACCTAGACAAGGGTCTATCTCCCACACCACTCTTTTTTCCTAAGCAGTTTTATTAAGATATAATTCATATACCATAAAAGTCAACCATTTAGAGTGCATAATTCAATGGTTTTTAGTATATTCCTAAGGTTGTACAACCATCACCGTGATCAATTTTAGAACATTTTCATCACCCAAAAAGAAACCCCATACACTTTAGCTGTCATCTCCCTGTTCCCCCATTGGGCTCAGCTCTAGGCAACCACTAATCTACTTTCTGCCTCCATTGATTTGCCTCTTTTGGGCAATGAATGTAAATAGGGTCGGATGATACACAGTCTTTTATGCCTGGCTTCCTGCACTTAGTGTCATGCCGTCAAGGTACACCCATGTTGCGGTGTGCATGTATTAGTACTACTTCATTTCTCTCTATTGCCAAATAGGTCTAAATCTTAACCATTACGCCGTGATCCTCTCTGAGGGGAGTGTTATTCTCATTTTATACATGAGAAAACTGAGCCTCAGAGAAATGAAGCAAATTCCCAAGGCTACACAGTCAAACATCTGCTGTTCCCAGAAGTAGGCTCTCAAAACCCTGCTATACTATCTTCCAAGTGTGCTTCTCCTTGGAGAAGTTACCTATGCCAGAGAAATTAGCCTCACATGTCCTGATAACTTTCTTCTTACTTCCATGAAAGAAATAAAGAAATGATCAAAACAGTGGACATTAGAACTAAGCTCAGGACCAAGCTAGATGACAAGTCACTTAAACTTTCTATACCTTGGCGCCCTTATGTATAAAGAAGAATAATGACATCTCCTTGTTAGAGTTGGGAGATACTACATGTCAATAGTGTTGTTGTCTAGTGCTGGGCACTGTGTGAGGACTCAATGAATAATACCATTCTCTGGGGTAATATGTGTTGAGACAGGTCTAGGACAAAAGGAGATTGAAGAAGAAGAAGCAAGAGAAAGCAACAAAATTTTGATTATGTGGAAATTTTGCAGTTGTTTTCATGCCTCTAACTAGCAGAAATCAGCAACATGGGACATTTGCAAGCATGACTTGATCTCCACAAAGACATGTGGAGCAGACCCCCAATGAAGAGATGCACCATCCTTCCCTTCCTTCAGTCCACATGTGGGTGCCCCACTTTCCGTCTGCATGTTTCCACCCCAAAACCATTTGATACCAAAGAATTCAAAAGCTTTCAGTGGGAGTGCAGACTTCAGTACATTCCCTGGAAGCCTAAATAGGCTAAAACAGTGACCTTAATACAAGCATGCCAATTACATATTCAACCAAATTTATTTCTGCATTCTCCTTCATGCAATTAGAGAAGATAAGTATTAGGTTCAGGATTCACAGTAGGTTTCTGAGTTTTGAAATGAAATCATTTATAATTAATTGAAAATTGTTTTTCTCAAAAGTAATGCAAGCCTATTTTTAAAATCTTACTAGCAGACCCTGTATCAATTTGGAAGCTTCAGATACAAAACAAGGGATATGGAAAAGACAACAGTTAAAACATTCTCTTTTTAAAAGGGAAGAGAAAGGGGGAGGCTAATTAATATCACAAGCTATAAAAGAGCAAGTTGAATCACTAAATGGATTTTTTTCCTTTGCAAGTAAAGCCTTTTATTCATTTATTCCAATAATGTGCACCTATCAGTAAAATACAATGGTTCTGCTCCTGGTTTCAGAAACTCATTCCTTGTCAATAAAATTTTTAAAAGTTGGTCGTGCAGGGCAAACAGAGTAAGGTAAGTGGATCTGAGTCCATCTTTAGATGGTTCAACTCAGACTCAAGAAAACTGTACATATTAGACTTAAGTCATTCATCCATCCAGTCCTGGACTCCTTGCCCATCAATCTAAAATGTTTATATTTTGGGAAATGGAGGGTGAGGGAAGCAGCACATTAGCAAAGGCTGCTTGGCACCTTCCAGGGCTATTTGAAAATCATGTGTACATTGGTTCAAAGGACAATTCATAAGAATCAATTGCAATGAAGAACCAAAGTCAGTGAATAGAGAATTTGCTCTGAAGTCACGGAATGTTAATTGTAAACTCTCCTCACTTTTTGTACACCTCACTTCAGGGGCCACTAACAAATCAAGTGTGCTGGCATCTATGACTTACATCATCCTTATGTTCCCCCCGACACCCCTCCTGAACCACTGATCTGGGCTTGACCATGGGACTGACTTTGGCCAATGGGACATTAACAAGCATGGTGTAGAGAGAGATGTGTCTCTTGGAATGCTTGCTTTGGAGACATACCCCCTCAAAAGCAAGCTACCATGCTGTGAGGAGCTCTCACTGTCCATGCAGAGGAGAACTGAGGTCCTCACTGAGAGCCTTGCTGAGCTCTCTGCTGACAGCAGCATCAACTTACCGCCATGTTGGAAGAAGACCCTCTAGTCCCTGTTGAGCCTCTCCTGATGAGCCATTCAAGCAATGCCACATAGAGCAGAGACAAGCTGAGCCTACTAAACCCTGTCCAAGTTGCAGAATAATGAATGAGGAAATTTTAAAAATGTCATTTTAAGCCATTGTTTTAGGATAATTTGGTATGCAGCTTTAGATGACCAAACTAGTGATTGGAGCATAGTACCAAGGAAGGATATGAAGTGAACTCTGTCTTTCCAGTCCAGTATCCACCTTTCTGAGTCATCAAAAGGGTAGAACCTGCCTCTCACCTACACTGAGAGTTTGAGAAGACTGGCTCATGCCCTGCTATTCCCTTAATCACATGCAAAGCTATCCTTTAATAACAATTGCAAAAGCATCATTTATTCAGCTTTCTAAGTGCTATGGGCTGTGCCAAGGGCTATATGTATCCATAGCAAGCATATCATTGTGTCCATACAACAACTGTGAGAAAAGAAATAACTCTACATAACAGATAAGGAAACTGAAATGTAAAGACATTAAGTCACTTGCCCAAGATGTTTCAGCCAGTAAGTGGTAGAATTAAGATTCCAACCTCTGTCTCTAAAACATCCACCCAAGATACACTGTCCCTACACCAGGAAAGAATTGCTAACCCACCCTCATAACCTGAGCCTTGAATTACCTTTCTTTCTCTCTGTCTTTTATGTATTTACTTTTTATTTCAATTTATTATGTTACAAACACCTAACAAGAGATATACTCCATTCCCAAAGTTTAAGTGTGTAGACATTATTTTTGACTATAGGTTCAATGTTGTACAACGGGTCTCTAAATCCTATTGATCTTGCTTAACAGAAACTTTATGCCCATTGATCGAGCCTTGCTTTTTTTTTTAACCAGCAAACCAGCAAGAGTAAGAGGATTCTACTCATCTTTCCAGTCTCTAGCCATTATCTTCCCAACGTCCCATGCATAATTTTTATTATATTTTTTGTGATGTAGATGCCAAACATCAGCCAGCTTCTCTCTTCTGAGAAGGAAAGGAAAAGGAATCTATTCTCTTCCACACAGCATGCCTCATAGGAACCCTCGCCCCGGGTTTATCTCCAGCCACCCCCACCCACCTGAGCTCCATTAGACAGCTGCAATCACCAGCGGGAAGCTCCCACCTGTGGCCTGTCTCAGCCACACTCCCTCACGTTCCTGGGAGAGGAGGCGGGGCCAGGAGGAGGAAGCTTCGTCACTGGCTGAGGCCTGAGCCCCAGGTGCCAGGACTCATTCTTACTGCGCGAGGCTAGATGACAGAAAATGGCAAGAATGTGCCCCATGTTGGCACTAAAACCCCTTATATTTTCCTTTCTGGAGGGTGAATATCAATACATACATGCATACATAAGTAATAATAGCTACACATTTCCTTTTGCCATCAGTTGATAAGGATGATTTTAGACTCTGAGCACATTACTTCCTTAGGCTCTACCTTTTTGTGATGTTTTAAAGATCAATTTAAACTATCCTTGAAATCGCTTAAAAGTTTTCAAAGACTTAAGCCTTCCAGGGAAGAAGCAGAGGTGCCTCTCCTCATGCCTCATACCCCACCCCATTTCAAATACTTGGGTAAGAATAGATGTCTGCAACTGAGGTTTAAAGTGTTGAGTTGCAGTCTTCACTATGAAGACCTCCCTCCAAAGCCACTTCAATCTTGTCTCCAGAACACTAACAGCTGACAAGTCTGGGCACTGAGTCAATGCCTACTGTTAAAAAATCAAACACATCAATCACTTCACTGTAAGCACATTTCAAAGGAGGACACACCAACTGGGTAGCAATCCTGAGCAAGGCTTGCCCTGGCACGTGGCTGACAAAGACACTAGTGCTTCCCAAGTTCTTCTAAGCAGGCAGCTTGGAAGTCCATAGTTCCAGGATCCAAAGTTGAGAAACGGAAAGGTTGACCACCCACAATTATAACACTGTATCACACTTTCCTAATGCCACACCAACACTAGTACATCGATCTTGCCTACAGCTTTCACAAAACTAGATCAGGATCCCCATGCTACAGCTGAGGAGACAGATATGTGTTTTCTTCTCACACCAGGATGGCAGTTTTGCCTTTGAATTCCTGAGATCTGGAATTCGTACCCTTTGACCTCTAGGGCACCTGTGCACTCTTCTCCTCAAAATCAGAGCATTGTTTCAAGAAATAAAGAGAGAAGACTGAGGACTGGTGGGATAGAAGGGTTACGGTACCACTGGTGTTTCCAGGCCTTCTTTCATGCAAACATCTCCAGTGTTTGATATGCTCCATCACTTCTCTCACCAGATCTTCCAGGGAATGCTGTCATTCTGAGTTACCGAGGACCCGAGCCAGAGGATAAGTGCAGCTTTTCCCAAGGCCACAGGGCAAGCTGCTGGTGGTCCTGCTTTGCTTCATCAATCCCACTTCCCAGATTTATGTTTGAACTGTTCCATGCCAGTGCTCACCTAGAGGAACAGGACACTTGGGTGGGAAACAACAAAATACACCTCTTTCATAAAACAAAGCAATCTCCCTCATCACAAAGCTTATCACGATGCTCACAAACAGTGGTAGCAGCACACACAGGAGCAAGAGCCACAAAGAAAAGTTGGAGAGCTTGTAATGGCTCCCCAAAGGAAGTGGTACCCTTTGAGAATAATCCTGGAATATATATATGGTACTAAAGAACGCCCAAGTCATCCACCCTGCACCAGTTCCTATGTATGGGTCCTCTGTAACAAGGGAGGGTCACAGATATTCAATTCTGTAAAAAGCAGCCTTTAAAAATAAAATTCAATTCTTGGCATGTGTCGCAATACTTCCTCTGTTCCAAACTTAATACTGAGCCACCCACAGGACTGCTGTCTTAGCTAAATACAGTAAAGGAAACAAGCCTCCTTGCTGAAGGCCCACATGAACAGCATCCAACAACCAGGGTCAGGATGAGCCCAAGTCCAGGATGCAGCCCCACGGGACACGCTTCAGCCAGGCAAGCCAGGGCGGCTCTGCTCCTGCCTTCTCAGAGTGCTGCTCAGAAAGATGATCCCACCGACTGCAGGGAAAGATGTCTCCTGGCACTTGGGACTCCTGACTACAGGGAAGACAATGCCCAGTTTTTGCCTGTGAATCCAGTCTGTATAAAACACAGGATGATAACAGAGAAAAAGACCTCTCATATAATCTCTGTATAATCCACAATGCTTATTCTGTTGCCTTTAAGTAACTACTTTCGTACACAATCCACCAATATTTTCCATGTATAGTTTTTCATCTTTTCAGCTAGATCACAAGTTGTTATGAGGGCAGACACCATCCAGCACTGGAAAGCAACTTTAAGCCATCAGGACTTCCTCTCCCAACATATCTTACTCTTCGTTTCAGATAATAAAAGGCCTTTGTTTAATGTTTCCCATTATTCACAACTGAGTCCTGAACCATTTGCTCTGATTGATACCACATCTTGCTTCCTGAAGTACTTTTCCTATTTTTTTTAGCCTTCTAGTCCTTCTTGCAGATAGCCTCTCCTTGCTCCTGTTTTTAGCCTTGAACTTGAGACTTTCTTCGGTATTGAGTAAGAGGACAGGCTCTAAAGCCAGCCTACCTGAATTGAAATCCTGACCCCACCATTTATTACCACAATGACCTTGGGTCATAATTTTAATTCTCTCAACCTTAATTTTCTCAACTTCAGAATGGTGCTTATAAATTGTTTATAT
The DNA here is from genome assembly GCF_030020395.1 of Manis pentadactyla. NCBI lineage: Eukaryota > Metazoa > Chordata > Mammalia > Pholidota > Manidae > Manis > Manis pentadactyla. The sequence continues at coordinate 24,619,291 of NC_080021.1, read as the reverse complement.
GAAAAAAAAAGTAGCAAAATGCCTGGAACTACAGTATTGCTCAGAAACGGTAGCAGTCGTGAGGCACCTGTCTGCCACGTCTACGGCACGTGGATGCTCACGCAGCCCCTGCTCTCAGTGCCGCCCCTCTGCCACGTACTTCCACCTGACAACCTCCCAGGTTTTCTCCAGCAGACAGAGCACTCACTTCTGTCACACAGACACACCACGCCGAAAGCAGAGAAAACCATTATAGTAAATGCTAAGATTTTCTTATCCAGTGATTAATTTCCTGTTGGCTCCAGCTTATTTAAACTGACCTCTACAGAGCCTTAATTAAATTAAACACAAAAGGTATTTTTCCCCTTTTAATTGATTTCATACCAAAGAAACATGTGCCTTGCTCTTTACTACAGAGTAAAACTCACAAATAATCCACTACATCTCTTAAATATCCATTCCTGCTCATCACAATGAAAAGAACACTAAGAAAACATTATCCATTCAATCAACTAACATTTATTTGCCATGGACCTGCCTTTACATAGCTAATATCTGATTGTTAAGACAAGGCTAACACATATGGCATTATCAAAAACAATAGGAACTATACAATTAAGTGCTGAGTCAAGTAAATGGTGATAATAAATAAAGGAAGTGGATCATGGTAATACACTTATTCATTAAAAAAAACACTAATTGAGTATTTTCTACGTGCCAAGTGCTGTGTTAGGCACTGGACACAGTTGGAGGACATTATGGCCTTTCTTCCCTATGGTCCTCCATTCTTCCCTGCAGTCCTCCATGGGTTAGGAGAACTGATTCACCTAAGCCAATCATGGTAGATTCATTCATCTTATCAGCGATTCATTCCTAAATGGCCATTGAGATTAAAAAGAGTTGGCTGGGGGCTTCTGGGAAAGCTCCTCCTTGGTATGAAGATACCACCACAGGAAGACATATCCCTTTTCCTCTGGTCATGGCCATGTAGGGATGTAAAGTCCATACCTGCTGCTCACATCCTGCCATCAGCTTGAAGACAGAGAAGAAAGGACCATCAGAACTATAGGGAAACAGGGTCAGTACCACCAGATTAACTCAGCTTTTTAACTCTGCTCTGTTTGGGTTTCCAGTTACATAATTGCATATATTTCCTTATTGTTTATGTTAGCTTGAGTTTTTTTCTTTTACTTGCAGCCATATGGATTCTAACTCATAGAACATTTGAAGATAAATGAGATATGATTAACCCTCAAGGAACAGCCTAGTGTTGACAAACATAGAATCATATAGCATTCTTATTTATTAGTAAAGTACAATAGAAGAATGTTCAAGAAATAAAAGTAGATCAGAAGAAGGAGGGGTTGGCAAAGATGTAAGAGAGGTAGCCTCACCAACTTCAATTAGTTCTTGAAGGACAGGTAGTGAATGATGGTAAAACCGTGATAAATTGGCAATCCCCCCAACATATCACTATAGAACTTGGCTTAATTCCCATATCTTCATCAATTTTTGTCGCTATTCCAGACATCTTAAAAAAAAAAGAGGGATGGGAGTACACCTTCCTAGAATTAAGGGCTCAAGTATAAAACATGCTCCTTCAGCTGCTCCTGGAATCAGTCTGGAAGTTTCCCTTTTAAAGGCTATTTTTAATCTCTGAAGATGTGACAGAATTATAGATATTCAAAACACATTACCCACTGTGCATAGATCTTGGAAATTTTATGCATCTAAGAAAACATTTCTTTTCTCTTTGATGTCATTAAATGATTGAAACTAAACTTTCAGCCACCTTTCTCTATAGAAAGAAGTGTTTGCTTGACTAGACATGTAATTATTTATTTTACAAATGGTTTGGGATTCACTGTGCACCAATAACATTGGAGAATTTCAACCAGATTTTGGAAGCAACATTGAAGTATTGTTATGGTTGTAGTTAGGAGAAGCCCTAGTATGGAACCTTAGTATAGTTGAGGTTTAGATCCTCCAATTCATTTTATAAAATCATAGTAATGCTTCTGTGATCTTCTGAGGAGGCCTCTTGGTAGATCACTCAGGTTCCCAGAACTAGTGAGCTAGCAGCTCCCTGTATAGTATCTGGTATGATAGGAAATAAATTTATAGGAAGAATGCATAGGCTCTAGAATTACATTTTATAGGTTTTTAGCATCAGACTGACCTGGGTTCAATTCCTGGTTCTGTAGCTTATTAGTCATATTATCTTGACAAGTTCCTAATCTTCCTGCATCACTGTGTAAAATAATACCTACTGAGAATTCAGTGAAATAATGTAGGCAAGATTCTTAAAGTAGTGCCTTAAACTCATTGCATTTCAACAAAATTACTAAACTGGAAACAGAAAGCAGACAAAACTACCCCCACAGAGTTCATATAATAAATGCCCACTAAATAATTTATTAAAAATGGTTATTTTTAATAATACTTGTTCCTCTCCCATAACACATTTATTCTCAAGTGTCCAGAGAGAAAACCAGAATAATGACTCTAGATTCTTGTTCTGCCTCATTCCCCCACCTTATAAGACCTGTGTCTTCACGCCCCCTCCGCTCCATCGTAGGTTGCGTTGGCGCCTCTGCTGTTTTCAGAAGGCAGCTCCTTTCCTCCTCCTCTGCCACCCAGCCCAGGCCGCTCTTATGCCAATCCTAGCCCTTCATCTGATATTCTTGTGACTCCTTGCCTATCCATGGTGCTTGCAATCCAGTCTCTGCAAAGTGGTTGTTCATTCTTAGACCATAGAAATCATTGATTTTATTTGCTGAAAACTTCCAATTGGCAACCCAGTACATGTGACATTAAACCTAAACTCTTTCCATGTTTCTTGACGCTCTGGGCACGACTCACCTCTTCTAGCCTCTTGTTCCCTCCATGCCATTGCTCTCAGACACACCGGTCTTCCTTCTGCTCCTTGAGCAAACCAAAGCCTTTGCTCCACTTGTCTCCCCTATGTCTTCATATAGCTGTTCCCTTGTCATCATTCAAAAGCCAACTGAAATAGATTTCTATTTTATCTTCTTCATAATATGAAATAGGCATGTCTACTTACTTACCTTTCTGTGGGTTCTGTAGCCCCCAGAACGTAAGCGCTGTGAAGGCAGCTGCTACATCCCCTGCACTTTTTAAGAACAAGTGGCATATAGTAGGTGACTAAAGAATGTTGGTTAAATAGTGTAATACTAAAATTCCAAATACTGCTTCAGTTTATTAACATTTTTTCCCTCTCATTTCACTTCCTATGAAAGGGACATTCAGTATGATGAGAACCTTAAAAAGAAGCTATTTTTGTACCTCACTTAAAGATAAAGAAATGGAAATAAAAGAATGCTATGAGGCTTTCACAATTAGTTGGCATCAGAGCCCAGAGAAGAGGCCAAAACCCTAAGGTCTAGACAAATAGTCATTGTATGACTCCTGCCATAATATTGCTCTGCCGAACTCATGTCTCCTCTGACTCTGTAGATTGGCAAATAAAGAGCAATGATGTTACAAATCACACCAACCACTTCACAGGAGTTAGACAACGGTGGGTGAGGATGAGAATTATGTCACTAGAACTAAGGAGAGAAAAGACAGGGCCAGACAAGGTATTAGAACCTAGAATCTCATCCCCCCAAAAAATATTCTTCAGTCGTCATGAGTGAATGGGACCTCAGATTAGAGGCTACAGGTTGTTAGCATTAAGAAGTGTGTATTGAACTCTGTTCTGATTAATAGAATTCCAGAATCTCAGCATGGAAAGGAACCTTCATGGTTCATCCAGTCCTCCTCAGATATTTTACACCATTTACATCATTTATTGCCTAGAAGTCATCAGTCTTATTTTAAGTATCTCCAGTGAGGGAGAACGCATTGCCTCCCAAGGAAGGTCATTCTGTCTTCCAACAGTTTTGACTACAAGAACATTCGTCGGTGCACTGAGCTAAAAATCCACTCCTAAATTCTATTGATTCTAGCTTTCCCATCTATGGATACCTGAAAGGCAGTTTTCATGTTATCCCTGAGTTTCCCTTCTGCCAGATCCTTCAATTATTTTTCCCTTTGGAATGTTTCATTGGCACTGGGTTTTCTTGCTCATCTCTCCCTCTCCACGTAGTTAAATGCAATAATATTTCCTGTGAAGTAGGACTTCAGGGGTAGGATAAGCAGCTTAGAAGCCGGAACTTTCCTTGCTCTGAAGATTATCCTTACATGATGTAACTTAAGTTATTAATCTGTGAGCACTCACAACCACCCTCACTCCGCCTCCAGTCCTATTAAAAATAATCCTGCACTGCTTTCTCAGTTCCCACTCCTTTCCAATCCTACTAAGGGAAGGATTTTTGCTTACTGACAGAGAAGCTAAGTTGACCTACATAATAAAGTGCTAGAAAGAGGGCTAAAGAGAAGAGATCAAAAAACTTTGTAGCCTGGTTATAAAGAAAGAGATTTTTGGAACTGAGGTTTATAAATAAGAGACACTGGAGCAGCTACTGGGTGTAAGGGAATTGGAGAAAAAAAGAAAAAGTACATTACAAAGTGTCAAGGAAGCTTAGTAACGGGAATCTCTTTGATATTCTCCAAGAAATGTGAATAGAAGACATCTATCATTTTTAACTGCCTTTTGTTGTTACACTGTCCCCCTGAATGTGACACACCACTCTTATGACTATACCACGCAATGGGTCACTGAATTTATCGGGGTATGCATCTTAAAAATTAATTCTGTAACAATTATAATGATTTGTATTCAGAGTGATTTTACTGGGTACCATGAACTATTTTAGACACTTCTATTATTTAATTCTTACAGTACAACTTTTGAGTCATCTGCTATTATAATCCTCATTTTTCAAATGAGAAGGTTGTAGAACACAGGTTAAAGAAATTGTTCATGGATACACGGGTAAGTAATGACACAGTTCTCAGACCCATGTCTGGGCAAAATGGCCTTGATGTTTGTCCAAGAAAAAGAGAAAGGACCAGAATTGTGAGTCTGGAATGTCAGAATCTTCTGGTATTCCAGGGAGACAGTACTACCTAATGTTTGTCCCATGAGCTGATAGTCAAGCACTAATTCAACATGGAGAGCAGAGCCCAAATCAACACGAGTGGAGATTTCAGGCATTTTCCTTAGGAAGAGATCCAAACTTTCAGAAACTTCGATCCCATTTCCCACAACGTTCATTGCACAATTTTAGCCCATGGGTATTTTTTTCCCCTTGGGCACATTAATTCAGAAACCTTAAGAACAAAACTGAGTTCACAAAAATGTAATTGATAAAGCTAACTCTTTCCTAGCTGACTTTATGGTTTTAGCTAAAATGCAAACTCAACTGAATTTCATAATGGACTATACTTCATAGTAATTGTAGTCTATTTGTATGCAAATAGCTGAATGGCATCTCTCAATTTCAGATTCTGGCTGTAAACTCACATCAGTTTTGGGTAGATTCTAATTATGCATCTAATAAAATAGGTATTGAATCAATGATAAATTCTGATGCCAATTTTGTGAGTTAACATTCATTTCTATTTGAAACTTGGGTTTGAAAGGTGTGTCTTTTTAATAAAATGTGTTGGGCTGTGCCATTATTTAGTAACTGCTTAGTCTGAAACAGGTTATTCAATTTCTCTGAGCCATAGTGTCGTAAAAATGGAAATACTAATGATTTCCTTAGAGGATTATTGGATAATGAAATAGGATAATGTACACAAAGTACTTGGAACAATATTTGGATCAATAAATTGCAGTTTTCCCCACTCTCTGTTGCCAGATCACCCTGATGGTTATTCGATACCTCATGTGGCCAAATCTTAGTAACTTCCTCACAATTCACCGGCCTGCTAAAGACACTGTCCATGACTCTAGTCTGGACTTCAGTGAGAAGACAGAGACAACCCTGAATAGGAATGGAGGAAGCAGGGAGCACTCTGACAGGGCAGGGCCAAGGACGCACATACACAAGGTCTGCTCTGGGTCTGCAGTTTGCTCACCTAGTCTCACATGGTGTCTTCAGGCATGAATAATGACCACTTAGCCCTGTATTTCTGAGGACAAGGGCCATGGAAAGAAGAAACCATTCTTTACTGAAGATGTTTATTTTCCCATTAATAAAGGGAAATTACTTTGTTGGTTGGGAGCCCAGATTTTTCAATTACTCCCATGGCTGTATCTAAAACCAATTCAATATTTTAAAACTCAAATTTGTTTGGTGTAATAGGCTTGAGGATGTCATATCTTATGACATGGCCAGTCATAAAATGTTCCATGGGAACAGAAGGGGGCATACTGCGGGAAGTGAGAAAAGGAAGATTGCAATCATTTATGTCCAGAAGGGCCTAGTAAATGCCTGGGACAAACCTAGCTTCGGAGAGCAGGAGTAAATTCATCCAAGGGGGTGGAATATGCTTATACTATTTGTTGACAGCATAGTGTGATTAAAGGAGGTCAGGTTTTAGAAGCTGGACACACAGATCTTGGCTCAAATCCAGGCTCTGCCCTTTATTCTCTGGGTAATATTAAGCTACTGACCTTCTAAACTTCAGATTCTTCATCTGTGAAATATGGATCTTAGTATTAATTTCCTTATGGGAAGGAAATAAGCACAGCACTTTGCTCAATGCCACATACATGATAAGTGCTCAATAAATAACAGCTCTCTTAGTGTTATTTTGTTGTTGTTCATGCATTAGCAGCTGTGATATGCCAGGTCCCCAACATATCTGTCTACTTTCCTCCAGGATATGACACCCTGCCATATTATTATTAACATCCCCATTTTATAGATGAGAAAATTGACCTACATGTCCAATGCCACACAGTTAAGAAAAAGCCTAGCTATAATCAGAACCTAGGTCTGGCTGATTTCCAAACCTATTATTATCTCCATTGCCTATACTGACACTGTGAAAAGCCTCATTAATAAGATGCAGGCTGTAATCTAAGAAAGCCCTTGACATGTGAAAGTAAGAAGTAACAGGACATCCTGACAGATGAATATGTAAATCCAGTGGAAAAATCATTTCACAGATCTGGACAAATAAGGCAACAGCAGGGCTGCATTCAGGGACATCACAAAGGTGGATCCCAATCCTCAAGGGCTCAAGGTGAAAAGGCCAGACTCAGAGGAGCTGGCTTAGCTGCTAGGTGGGTGGTGCTAGGTTACCTGAAGCCCTTTCTAGTTCTTAAAATCCCTGTTGACAGCAGGAAGAATAAGGCTCAGGATACGGGATGGCACCAGCTGAGCTGCAGATGAGACTCAAGTAGATACAGTTGTAGGGAGGAGCAGAGGAGAAGCAGGAAATCAGGCAAGTCCTGACATCAGCAACCAGTTGATTGGCACTTTTTTTTTTAACTTTGCAAACAGTTTCCCTGAGATCATGCAGACACAGTCTTAAACCTGTCAATTCTAGAGGCTCCAGATTTACACATGCATACTGCACTGTCATTCTCCAAGTACAAGACTGCAAAATGCAATGTTTCTTTCTCACTATAGCTATCCACTCTTCCATGACCTTGGGTTTAATGACAACTGCTTCCCTAGCCTCTTCAAATTAGCAGGCACCTTCTCCATGAGCGCTGGAAATTCTGAAAGCTTTGTAGCATTTCTTGGCCTATGGCCTGCATCTGTGACCTATGACCTCAGGGTCTATGCATAGTCAGCACAGGGAACAGGTGAAGTCACTACCCTAACCATTTTCATGGCAGACATCACTAATCAGTCACAGCACTCTCAATCTGGCCTAGAAAATTCTCATTATCATGCCCCAGGTGGTCACTAACGATGGATTAGATTTAGATTGTGACAAAACTTACCGACCAGAGATACCTAGTGGTTTATGTTTCAACAAGTTACTGAATTAAAAATAAAGCTAATAACAGCTTTAACTTTACAATTAACCTGGTTAATTGTATAAATGCCCCAAGTGCACTGGAATCATGTGACTGTTTAAAAAGGCAAAAACAACAATAAACAAACCAAAAAATACCAAAAACCTCATTATATAAGAAAAAACAAGGAGCCCTGGATTCTCTCACTGTCTGTCTAATTGAATTCAGCTATGTGAGTACCTACTATGCGCTGGGCTATATTATAAGAACTCACATATGTTGTCTCATTTAATTTCATAACAGATTATGTTGGTACTTTTATTATCCTTCTTTATAGATGAATAATGGGATATTAAAATAGTTAAATAACTGTAAAGGTCGTACAAGGTCTTCAGAGGTAGCAGTGAGATTCAAAACCAGGTGCACCTAACTTTGCAACCAGAATCCTTAACCTCTATATTTCACACTGTCTCAACTAGATATATAAAGACCGAAACAAAAACAAAACCTAAGATGGCAAACAATGGATATGCCCTAGAATATTCTTAAGGCAGGTGAGATCTGCTGACAGAAGCAGTTCCTGAAGGGCTGCACATCAGTCTGCTGCCTCAGGGACCAGAGAGCAGTAAAGAGCCAAGGCAGTGCAGGACGATCACTCCCCACAATCTCAGTGGGACCAGAACAGCAGAAAATTTCCCCTTGGGAAATGTTATGGCAGTTGACTAGCAGATGAAAGGAAGATTACATGGGCAAAGAGCCCATTGATTCCCTCTGCTCTGTCAGCTTCCCAGAACCCGTCATCTCTCCATAGCTATGAACACAGCACCTCCCCACAGCCTCGGCGGAGGCCCTGGCCCGGGGAGGGAGGTTGAGGTATGACAGTCAATGCCAACCCATTGATTATAATGCCGACATCAACCCCAAAGGCCTTATCATTCCCTAAGTCCGTGGTTGTTACCTGGCTCTTGGGGAGTTCCAGAGGGGGTGGGAGCATAGCCCCAGCCCCAGAATGACCCCACCTCTGTCCAACTAGCAATGTAATCCCCCCAGTTTCCTCTTGTAGTGGTAAAATTGTGTCCACCCTGACATGAGCTCCCTCAGTGTCTCTCCATCTCTCAGATTTCCTGTCATCATTTCTCTTCCTTTACTGTGCTCTCAGAGACCAATGTTACTGCCTCTTCTGGGTCTGCATTTCTCCTGGTTATCCCCTCCCTATCCTAAAGAGAAGGCAGATAGGCAGTTAAAGTTCTCTAGTCTGAAAAACATACTTGCCCTTGAGCTTGCTACCCTTCTAATAAAATTTGCTGTTTTTACAATGCCAAAACATTTCTGACACTAAATATGTGACTTTTTCCTACAACAACCAATTCTCCAACTCTCCAGACACCAACTGGGTGTCCAACTACCAGGAGTTGGTGTCAAACCCCACAAGTCAAAGTGACAGGTCCACAAGACTCCCCACACTTCAGATGCCAGACCAGCCCCTGTACTTCCGACTGGCCAGTTGTAAATCAGAGATTTCCATGACCCCCTCTTCAGGCTCAATAAATTACTAGAACAGCTCCCAGACCTCAGGGAAACTATTTACTAGTATTGGCTATTATAAAAGCTTTTATAAATGATACAAATAAACAGCCAGATGGAGAGGTACATAGGGCAATATCCAGTAGGTCTTGAGTACAGGAGCTTCTGTTCCTGTGGAGTTTGGGGTATGCCACCCTCCTGGCATGTGGATGCATTCGCCAACTTGGAAGTCTCTGAACCCCATCATTTACAGTTTGTATAAAGGTTCCATTATGTTGGCATCATTGATTAAATCACTGACCATTGATGATTCACTCAATATCCAGCCCCTCTCTCTTTTCTGGAGGTCAGAGGGTGGCGCTGAAAGTTCCAACCCTCTAATCACAGGGCTGTTTTCTCTGTCAACCAGTCCTCAGCCTGAAGTTATCTAGGGGCCCACCAGGAGTTACCTGATTAACAAATACTCAGGTATATTGGAAAAGCGCTTATGAATAATAAGATGCTCCTCTCATCCTATCACTCAGGAAATTCCAAGCATTCTGTGCCAAGAAGAGGGGAAGAAGATCAAATATATATTTCTTATTACATCACAGCATCACAACCTACCATTGCCTGATCACCTTCTTTTCTTTCCTCACCAACATTCTTGCAAGAGTAATTTATACCCACCAGCCTGTTATACTTCATCACCACCCCTCAGTCTGTTACCTCCTGTAACATCACGTGTTACCATAACTCCAGGAGAAATGACTTCTTGCTGGTCTTTATACAGATGCTTGTGTCACACTGTATAATGAGGGATTCTGTTTCTAAGTGACAGAAACCAACTCAAACTGTCAAGGATAAAAGGGTGGGAGGCAGCATGGTTTACTGGTTCACACACTCCAACCTTGAAAAGGGCAGGATTGGACCCAGCTAGGACATCATTGGAGTCCTCTGTGTGATGTCCATCTGTCTCATGCCTGTAGCTGTGTGCCAGTAGACCATTCTGGCAGACCATTCTGGCCTCACAGTTTTCATTGTGTTCACCAGTTTACTGGAAAAATCCAGAGAAAGGACAAACTTGACCTGCCTTGGGTCACATGATCACCTCTTACAATTGGGTCAGCCTAGGTCCACAAGGCTGGTTAGAGTGTGGTAGTGTCTGTTGCTAGATGATGCTGGGGAAACACATATACAGTGGCTGGGGAATTCATGAACTACACAGTTACATGACTTGTGTCTACTAAACACTTCTGTGTAATGCTAAGAATTATGCAGAACAAAATAACAGATGGCAGAATTGGGGTCATTATCAAAACCACATAATCATGAAGGCTGAGCAGAAATATTAAGATTCACTTGCGTTTCTAGCCAAATATGTATTTAAGACCTTGGATCCAGCGGGTGTAATGAGTATGTGGTGCCTGAGCTGTAGGTCTGGAAGGTACACCCAGTGGGGCCAGGTGTCTCTGAATATTAATGCCATCTACCCGTTGCTCTTTTGCCTCTGAAAGTTCGAGTTTCAGAATCTCTCAACTCAAGCACAAGCCCCTGTGAGAGGGCTACCCCTATCGCTACAAGTTAATGCCCTTGAAAGACGTATATAACAAATGACTGAACAAATAGACCCTGTAACACCAGAATCAGAAAACTACTGGAAATTTGACACTAGTGGAAGGGACGAGAAAAGGCTCCAGGGGCAATAAGCCTTCCCCAAATTGAAGTTAGCACACAGGACTATCAGAGGGCTGGACAGTGCTTTGAAGTTTCCTGAACAATTTCATCCCAATCAACAGAAAAGTGACAAAGGTTTGTTGAGGACTTGCTATGTGTCAGGTGTGGCTAAATACTCCCCAGGATTTGGTTCAGCCCATATTAGAGATGAGAAACTGAGGCTCGGATAGCAGAGAGAACCTGCCCAAGTTTACAGAGCCAGAGAGCGACAGGTATGGAATTTTCACCCAGGTCTATCTGCCTGCCTCCAACGTGTGGAAGATGGTGCAGTTGAAATAGGAAAATTTGTGTCAGAAAGTAGGTGTTTTGCCTTCCAGCCTCTTTCTGTGAGGTACACCACCTTGCTTGGGTATGCCATAATGCCAAAGAAAGCATTTTCACAAGAGCAACACATTTTTTCCTTGTTAAGTCTGTAAGATAGGCAGGAGGTGGGTGATTTTCTCTACTTAACAGCTGAAGGGACCAAGACTCTGAAAAGATAAACCTAGCCCAGTAAAGATGTCATTCTAAACCCAGCAGGGCTGGGACCCCTGGAAACCCCTTGCTTTTGTGTGTGGTCATCACATCCCCCAAATTCAGCTGATCCTGGAGCCAGCACCAGGCTGGGGGTTTTCTGGTCAACTCATTTCTCCCAGTTTTAGCTTCAATCCCTCACGACTGTTTTATATTCTGAGCTCTGCCCTTACTTTCAGTCTCTCATAAAGCAAAGTTGTTACATTAGAATTGAGTGACTCGCCTGCCTTGTTCCTCATCTCATACTATATATTTACATTATCAAGTAAATTAAAAGCCATATATTATGTGTACATGTATTATGGAAACTAATTCAAAATTCTGTTTAGCACACATTTGCAGAAAATTTGCTGATTCAGTGAATGCTACAATTACAATCGGGTGTAAATCAGCATTTTGCTGTGAAGAATCCTGAAGGGCGGCCTGACCTGACGGGTCCCTTTTGTGCTTTTCCAAGTTTCAAGTTATCTCTCATCCTCTTCATCTGAGCAAGTGAAAGAAGGTAAGCTGATTCCAGGGAGGCAACATGAGCCTGCAGGGCTCTTGGCCGTGGCTTCCCTCGTCCAAGAGGGCACGAGATGCCCCATCCTTGGGTGGTGGCAACATTTCCCACAACAACACAACCACAGTAGTAGTAATACTACCAATACCGAGGGCTGGCTTCCTGGGTGTGCAACCTGGGCATTCCCAAAGGGTCCAGCTCTGAGAAGGACCCCATGCTTAGTTTAATGCTCTGCTGTCACCACCTTGACATTTTAAATTAATTTTTAACAAGGGGACAAACATTTTCATTTTGCACTAGACCCCACAAATTATGCAGCCAGTTTTATCAATTGTTACTATTTAGCAAACATTTTCTCCAAGTCAGACATTGAGCTAATGTTGCTCTTGCATTATCTAACTTAGTCCTTATACTGCTCAGTTATTCAACAAATGGAGAGCTGTCTTATAGGTGCCAGATGCTGTTTGAGACCCCAAGGATATCAAAATAAACAAGATGATGCGGTTCCTGCCTGTATGGAACAGGCATTCAAAATAGTATGGACACAAGTAATCTCATGTTGTGAGAATCACTCTCATAGAAAAAAATAACAAAGGACTGAGGTAAATATAACAGGAAAGGAAAGATCCATTAAGGTAGCTAAAAAGCACCTTTCTGAAATCCTAAGAACTCTTGTATCCATTTTACAGATGAAGAAACTGAGTCTTAGAGCAGATAGTTTAGCCAAGGTCACAGAGTCAGACAATAGCAGAGTCAAGCTTTGAAGTCACATCTGTCTGACTCTGCAGCCCGTGTTCTAGAACAAAACTTCTCCAACTTGAATATGCATAGAAATTTCTGAGGATTGAATTAAACTGTAAATTCTGAGTCAGAAGCTATTGGTTGATGTTGATCATGTTGAGCCTAGATCCACATGTAGAGTACAAGGTCCTGAATTCCTGTGCTAGGGGAACATGTTTGGGGGTGGCCACCAGATAAAATTCATGGACACTGAGACCTGGAGGGCCAGCTCTCACTGTGGGAAGTCTGGCGGGTTTTGGTGTCCATGGACAGGCCCACAGGGGCAGAGCAGGATCTCAGGGCTGCAAGACCTCAGGGATTTCACGGATCTGCCTAAACCTTGGAGAAAAAAATGGAAAGTTCACTGTAACAATTTCTGACCGAGAACTTGGAAGGAGAGAACTGACCCACAAGAAAAGGAGTTTTCCCCTCCTCTAGGGAAACTTCCCTGATCCCAAAGCCTCAGTTTCTCACCTTGAGGAAATACTGCTTTCAGACGTCCAATGACCATCTCTCCCATTGTACCTTAAGCTTGTTCTCTTCTGCAAAGTTCTCTATGTAGCTAGAGCATGGCCAGTTAACATTTTTCCATATACAAGCTAGTTGCAAGTCATCTTTACGTTTCTAAATTCTAATTTAAATACCTCACTCCCATTTATTTTTGTCCTTATAGGAATATGGGAGTCATTTTTAAAATCTCTAATTTTTTTCCTGATCCTTCCAGTTTTCATGAGCCAAATATGACATTAAAAGATCTGACTAATTCATAGCAAAAATAACCAACTCCCAGCCCTCCTAGAACATATTCCTTTTATTCCCCTACAGTGTATTAAATGCATGGTCAACTATGAACACCAGGTCTTTTTCTGCTGTGCTTGTGTGTGTCGAGTCCCTCTGTTCTCCGTCGTCGTTTTCTTGGCTCATTACTGAAACCATGGTCATTAACACAGTACCTGACACATAGTAGGTGATTAATAAATGGCTGTCAAATGAATGTATGAACAACCTTGAACTAGTTTCTGCTGAATGCTGCCCTGTGTTTAAACAGTATTCCTGTCTTTCAGATTTTTAGGAACCTCCCTGAAGGGGAAAGTGACATCCTGTAGAACAAAAATGTGGATGGTGGCATCTAATATTTTTCATGAGTAGTCATTGGTCAAAGAACATACAAAATCTGTAATTTTTGAGGAGGTATGAAGAAAAGAGAGAATGAAAAAGAGCTCTGGACTAGGAGTCAGGCAGCCAAGGTTCTAGCCTTGGCCCCCAACCCAAACTAGCTGTGTGACTTTGGAGAATTCATTAAACCTTTAGTAATCTTAGCCAATAAATCACATGGTGGAACTAGGTGATCTCTAAGCACTAGAAATCTGTGAGTCGATATGAACACTTGGATCAAGGTTTTGAAAATAGAAACTAGGACCAAAAGGGAAAGATGTGTACGGAAATACAAGTATCTGTCAGAGAGGATCCTTGGACAAAATCAGCTCTTGCTCCATAGCCTGGAGTCATATTTCCTACTCTGTGGTGATTGCAGTGGTCTTTGTGAACATATATTCCTGTTTGATCATTTTCTATTCTCTAGAAATGCCTCGATATATGCAGTGACCACATCATTTGCTCAGCCCCTGCCCATGTCTGGCTGGAAAGGTCCCAGTTCTCCTAGTGGTACATGTGACCTGTGCTCAAAACCTCCACTGACTTCAAGTCCTCATAGCCAGACCAGGCGCATTTAACCCGCACATCCATCTGACACAAGGTGGGTAATTAAACACCCTGTGGGTTTCAGCTCTGCTCTCTAAGGTTCTCCCCAAATCCTTGCTCTCCCTCTCCTATCCTTCTGATAAGTCACTCCCTCTTCCCTGAGGGCATGTGTACATCAGCCCTACTTGGGAGATTTCAACTCCAGAAAGGTAACGACAACCTCCATTTGCCTCTGCTCTTTCCTGCCTGCCCTCTACCAGAGGCCCATTTTTGCCAAGAGATTTTGTTTTTGCTGGTTTCCAATTCAATTCACCAGCTTCCCACAGCTACCTAATGTGCCATCTGCATCTTAGCAAATATCATCCCCACATTCAGCCTGAATCAAGAGCTTTTCTCTCAGCATCTGGAATTTGATGGTCTGCTGGGGGCATTGGCAGAGCAGCTCATGGGTGGAAACAAAACAGCATCTGTGAAATGGGATAATCTAGGGACAGAGGCCAAGGAGCTTTGGAGCAAGCAAAGGAGGAAACTGGCTGTGCTTCAGGGAAAGGGAAGCAAGCTAATGTGGACTGTTGATTGTGGGTATTCTCTGTGCCTAGAGATGTGCTGAATGCTTTAAATAATGTCACCTAATCATCTTGATGACTCTCTGCAGTTCTAGTTCTGATTCACAGACAGGAAGTGAGGCAGAAGAAAGAAAACAGCCTGCCCAGAGTCACGTCACTACTAAGTGGGTTCAAGCCCAGGCCCGCTTAACTTCAGAATTCACGTTCTTTTGTATTTTACCAAACTGCTATGGGTGGAAAGAAAGAAAGGCTGTGAGAACAAGTTAGAGAGGAGGAGGTACAAGAAAGGAGAGGAGAGGAGGGAAGGAGGAAAGGGAAGGACAGAGGGCCACCTACTTTTGCCTCAAGCATCGCTCAGAGGGTGTCATGAAAGCCAGAAACCACCTACTCCTCACTTTACCGCTTGGTTCCCGGACAGCAACAGTCAACATGTGCAAATCTCTTAAGGTCCCTCTTCACTAGGCGTCTTCTAGGGGCACTGGCCAGGTGTGTACAGGTGTCCACATGTCACCTATGACCTGTCCCATAGCCCATGTTTGGGGTACAGATCCCCCACTCTTACAGTTCCCAGCCCCCCACCTATGTAGAGGCCCACTATCCATCACTGTATAAGCAGGCACCCCAAAATGTAGCTGACAGCAACATCATCATCATCTTGTTATCGCCTCTCCTGGCTCTGAGGGCCACCAGGACCCAGCTGGGTGGCCTGGCACAGGGGCTCCTGTGTGGCTGCCGCAGGCGGTGGCTGGCACTGAAGGCATCTTCAAGGCCTCCGCCTCCTCACCTGTGTCAGGTGGTTGGCGCCGTCATTTGGGGCCTCACCTGAGGCTGTTGCCAGGACAGAGGCAGGCGGCCTTTCCCCGCGGCTGGAGCTTCTTCAGAGCAGGGGGCCCTGTTCCAAGAGGCCCAAGTGGAAGCCGCGCTGACTGGTCTGCCCTAGCCTCACAGGTCTCAGAGTTAATTCGGCCACAGCCACAGGTCTGCCCAGAGTCGGGGGGAGGGGACATAGACCTCACTTCTCAATGAGAGGAGTGACTCAGTCACACTGTGGGGAGGACATGCGGGTGGGGAGACCTTATTGCGATCATCTTGGAAACTGCATTGTCAGTCTGCCCTTGGACCACATTTTCTCTCTCTCACATACAGAATATACCACTTGTTCTCCCAAGACCACCAAATCTCATACTTCCACAGCATCTGCTTGAGGTCTAGGAGCTCATCAACTAAGTAAGCCTTAGCTGAGGGGGAGGTTCCTTGTATGCCTCTCCTTCAGTACCATTCCTCAATCTGCCGACATGGGAACATGTAAAGAGACAAGGTATCTGTCCCCAAAGACATAATTTATCAAACATTCACTATATGTTAGGCCCTGCATCTAACATTTAGGTGAGCTATCTCATTTAGCTCAAGGGAAATATCTGACAGTATTTTTGCTGCTAGTAAAATTAAGATTTTTATGTGAAAATTAGAAAATATTAAGAAACAGTATCTGCCACCATGAGGGTGACAGTGTCCCAGTGCTTAAATATTTTTCTGATGAGATTGGTGGTGTCATCCATCTCTACAGTTTTGTATATTGTAAAAGTAGCATGTCCATGTTTGGAATGAGCTGCATAACTCATTGAACCAATATTTTCCAAGTGACCAATGCATGGTGATACAGGATCATGCACGGGTAAGAGACCCATTCAAAATGCAAGAGATACTAATGGGTTTTTAAGTAGCTAAGCATGAAAGGCTTGTTTACAAAGTTCCAGATTTAAAAAAAAAAACTACAACTTGCTGAGTTTTGGCATAATATCAAAGAAGAATCTCTACAATTATCTTAAAGGTCATTAAAATACTCTCTTTTCCTACTAGACATTTTGTGTGAGAAAATAAATACCAAAATAAAATACTACAAAAGAGTGAATGCCAAAGCATATATGAGGATCTGTTTTCTATTAAGCCAGATATAAAGAAATTCGCAAAAAGTATAAAGTAACATTTCTCTTCTCACTAATATTTCTGGTTTTAGAATATACAGTTATTTTCATTTTTACAATGTCATTTTTATTATAGTGAGATGAATTTGTTATTTTTAAATGTTCTAATAAGTAAATATTTAAAAATTCATCAGTTTAATTTATCATATGATACATACATAAGCCAAAGCTCTTTGGAATCCTCAATAATTTTAAGGAACAGGAAGGAGTCCTGGGATCATTTTGTACTTTTGGTGGGAAGGGTGGTAAACCCGGATGCCCACCCTCCCACTATAGCAGCTGAAGCTGTCTTTGGAAGCTATACCCCTACAGGTATTTTCTTAACCTTGCCATAGGGTCAAGGGCAGGTGCACAACCTATGCTTGGCCAAATGGACTCTCTCTTCTGCGATTTTAATTTGTAAATGAAATGAAGCTGTGGCAAAAGATATTTTCATTCATTCTAGTTTTTGAGACAATCTGGGGTTGTCTGACTCCTCTTTGTTCTAAGCCTGATTTCTTCAGCCTTCGTTTCTGTCCTGTGAAATATCTTATAGCAAGACAATACATTTATTTGTTTTATCCCTATTCTAGCCAGCATAGGATCCTGTTGCTTGCCACTATAAATCATAATGCTATATTAATTTCTTGCTTTTACTCTGAAAATGCCTTCTTTGTGTTTGGTTTCGTGTTTCAGTTCTGTTCTTTATACTGAGTCCTTTGTGTCCTGATTCTGAAAGCTTCGATGTTGCCTCATCATGATGAACAAGAGTTATATTCTGCTCCTTCTAGTCAATCTTTACAACCGGGATCCAGGACAAAAACCACCCATATTGGAGAGAAACAGGGCTGCTAAGACTTTTCCCTTCATCACGGTTAACTTCCTCTTTGTCTGGAAGAGCCCAGGTCATTTTCTGTTTAGTAAAATTAGCCCCATTGTTTTGTTTTAAGTTTAAGCAGGTGAAAACATTTGGATAACAAAAAGGCACTCTAAGAATAACAATATGTTTTTGTGTTAAATTATCATTATACAGTAAATGAAGGATCAAAGGGACTTCATGGGGATAGAGCAGAGAATTCCAGATTTGCAATCAGAAAAACAGAATTACAGTTTTACCTTTTTAACTTAGCCAAGGTATGTCCTTGAGCAAGGACTGGAGGGTCTCATCAGGGCCTTCCAGCTCTAGAGTTACATAACTTAAAAAGTTCAGCTGCTATCACTTCCTCTTCCATGCCTCCCTCTACCAAAGTTGATGCCAAATTTCCCCAGTATTGCTTGGTAGTTAATAGCACAGGCTCCTGGTCCAGCTACAATGGGTCTCAAATCTCAGCTAAGTGACATCACGTCTTTAAGTGTCAGTTTTCCCATTTACAAGATGGGAATAACGGTATCAAGGCATTGCTTTGTGGATTAATGAGGTGGCATATATAATACATTTAGCACAAAGCCCTGTAATAGAACAAAAGCTTAATGAAGCCTATCTACAATTGTATTATAGCTATAGCCGAACATAATCTCCATGGATTATCGTCATCCTGCCACTGCATACATTTTTGCAGAGAGCTAGCTATTTCTTCATCTGTAATTCTAAATACGTTTTACCTACAACTCAGAAAGAGTTAGGCTAAATTTATCACTTTGCATAGAATCAGCAAAAACAGCAATAGGATGTACTGTCAGTGAGTAATGGCATATATTTGTAAAGAATCAGTTGCTTGCAAAGAAGGGGAAGGATTCAGACCCCGTATAGAAGAGCTCCTTTGCTGCTGAAAATTCATCTGTTTGCGACCCTTCAGTCTACCACTTACTTCACTGAGAGGTGGCTCAGCAAGCAAACCAAGAGAGTGCCGTAAGCAAACAGGTAATATTCAAAACAAGCTGCTTCTGAGAATTTGTCTTTCTTGTGCCTGGCTGTATCCCTGTCTTGGTCTGAGTTGTGTTCCCCCAAAATTCGTATGTTGAAATGCTAATCCTCAGTATCTCAGAATGTAAATATATTTGGAGATAAGGTCTTAAGAGAGCTAATTAAATGAAAATTAGTTCTTTAGAGTAGGTCCTAATCCAACATAACTGGAGTCCTCATAAGAACAGGAAATTTGTACACAGACCTGTGGCCACACAGAAGAAAGAACCATGTGGAGACCAGAGAAAACGAAGGCCCCCTAAAAGTCAAGGAAAGAGGCTCAGAAGATAGCCCTGCCAGCGACACCTTGATCTTAGACTTCGGGCCTCCAGAATGGTGAAAAAATAAATTTCTGTTGTTTAAGCCACCTAGTCTGTGGTATTGTGCTATGGCCACCCTGACAAGCTACTACAACCCCAAGGCCAACAAAAGTGTCTGGCACATAGTAGGTGTTCAATAATTATTTGTTGAATGAATACAAGAATAAATGGACCAGTTGGCAGCAAGTCTCAGACCACATTCAGCCACCCAACTAGACAGTTACTCACAGCCAGCAGGAAATATTTACACAACCAGGTCTGGAAGCTCAGTGGGCTCCCAGCTCTGTCCTTTTGAGGCTCAGAAGATACTTGCACAAAGTGTCACTGGAGCGAAGGCAGTGATACTCCAGCCACAGAATTTGTCTAACATCCTTTGGAGTCAAAACTAAGGCCATTTGGGAATCAAGAACATAGAAGAAGTAGCTGCTTCTCATCTCTGAGGTAAAAGATGCCAATTATAAAGTCATGTCATTGAATCTTGTCCAACTAGAAACCTCTCAACCTATTTGGAAGAATCCCTGGCTGTCAGGGGAAATGCAACAAGGGAGACGTCAACTTTGATGACCCCGAGCACCACAGCTCAACTGTCATCTCCAAACTCTCCATTCCTTTTCTTCTCTTTTAACTTTCATAGATGTGGATACTGAAGCTAACATGGTGAAACAATCTGCCTACAGCCCAAATTAGTTAGGAGCTGGGTCCATTAAGCTGCTTTCAGAGGCAAGTAACCGCAGTAGTGATTCAAACAGCTGTAAACAATTAGGAAATTGACTGGTTCACAGAACTGCCCATAAGTGTATATTTAAAAAGTCCAGAACATGGTATATAATTTAGGGTTGCTCTATCTAGAAGCCCCACAGTGTGCTCAAGGATACAGATTTCTTTTGCAGACATTGGTGGTTTCAGGGTGCCCATAAAGACAGCTTCTTTCTTGGTCAGGGGATGCTGGCTCCTTGTTTCACATTTAGTAGTCAAAGTGTCTGTTTAAGGTGTCCCTGAAGGGTGAGCAATCACATCCTTAGAATCCCTAGCAGACCTCTTCTCATTTTTCAGTGGCCCAATTTGGATTCACCTGCCCATTCAGGAGGCAATCATTGGCAGAGGAAGATAGGATAATCTTAAACCACTCAGGCATATTCCTGAACTACAACAATATGCTGCTCTGTAAAGGAGGAAGGAAGATAGTTTGCGAGATAGGCAGGCAACAGTGTCCACTGTGGTGGCCCTACCGGAACTTGAGCCAGGTCTGTCTCATACCAATACCCATGCACTTTCCTGTCTACCACGCTATTTCTTACCCAAAGAAACTCTAAAACTTACACGCCAAGTAAATGAGAAAATGGTTAGCCACATGGTTAAACTACTTCTTTCTGACACCAGGGCAACATGGTTTCTTTAACCAATGAGTTTCTCACCAGTAAGTAAAAGAGGCTACAATAAAGAAATTCTGATTTACCTAAAATTTTCAACAATAAGTTATTAACATCAAACACGTTCTTTCTGTATAAAAACCACCCCTTCCCTTGTCCCACCTTTTTGTATATTAAATGGAATTGGGGCTACTCTGGGAAACCAAGAAGCCACTATTTCATTATAAACGGTATTTTGCTGTCCATCAAAGTACATACATCACTCTTAGCAAGAGCCCAGTAAGTTAACAGCAAGCATTCTCAGGAGGAAACCGTCATGATTGCCAACCTTGTGCTCGCTGCTGCAGAGCATCCCTGTGGGAGTGCTGGGGAAGCTCTAGCTCCTTCCTACAGATGTCTTGGCACAGGAAGCTGCTTTCCTTGAACCCAGACCTCCAGGCAATTGATCTCGATCCTTTGGCTCAGAAAATCATTATCCTCTTTAGGCTTGCAGCTGTAGAGCAATTGAGCCAAATGAAGAAATTAGAACCATAGTCAGGTTTCACTGAACCTTGAGCTCCAGCCCAAAAGGACCCACTGGGAGAATCCTATATGCACCCCATAGCACTTGAGCAATGAATGTATCAGGTTAGACTTCAAAGTATGGGCTTCCATAGAGCAGAGGAACATGGTCCAGGAAGGAGAAGGTGTAAAGAGCCCCAAAATATAAAGGTGTATTAGCAACCCCAAATCCAATCAAAAACCTAAATCCCAACTCTACCTTGAAAGTAGTTTCTCCCCCTCAATTATTTTATTCTGTTAATGACTCAACTCTGTCAGTCACTCAAGCTCAAAGCCTCACAGTCAGGAGAAGCTTGTCCTTCTCCCTCACACCCCATTCATAATCAGCTGTCAAGACCTGTCAGTTTTATGTCCTGGACTCCTTTCTGCCTCTTCCTCTCCATTCTTTTTGCTGTCATCCTAATTCAGACCCTCATTAGCTCTTGCTTGGATTATTAAAATGGCCTCCTAACTTGTCTACATACCTCCTATTTCTGCTGTTCAAACCACTCTCCTGATTGTTGCATTGATATTTATAAAGCACACCTCCAATTCTGTCATATCCCTACTTGAAAAAGTTCAGTAAGTCTTCTTTCCTACAAAAATAAAACCCAATGCCTATCCGAGTACTCAAGATCCTCAGAATCTGACATAATCAGACTCACCTTCTAAACCTCCTGTGTATATGCATTCACACAGGGCTTCTCAGGATTCCCGCAATAAACCTGACATTCCCCTCTCCAGCTCCTATGAGGAATCAACCTATATTTGGAATCCTTCGTCTCCATTTCCATCTTATATCCATTCCTTAAGACAGCTCCAATGTCATGGTCTTGGAGGTCACATTAACCAGTTGTGAACTCCCCATCTTTTGAAAATCTAGAAAGGGCTGCCTTTCTCCTATTGCATTCACACTTCCACTTTTCAAATAAAAGCCATTGCTTTCCCACTGTATTCAGCTAATTTATTCATTAATTCAGCATATATTTGAGTACACTGCAATTGTTGTGTACTAGGGATACAATAATGAATTCACAGAACAAACTAAAGCCTCTGCTTAGAGTGTACATTTTATTAGCAGGGAAAAATGATAATATTAGAAATAATAACACTCTGAAATAGGGATGAGATGTAAAAATAGGGATGAAATAGAGATGAAACAGGGAAGGAGACAGAAAGTCTTCACATGAGGGATCTGACATTTTAGATGTAGTAATAAGGAAAGTTTCCACTGTGAAGGTTACTTGAGTGAAATTCTGAAAGAAGTGAGGGAGTCAACCATGTCAGTACCTTGGGGGCACAGCATTCAAGGCAGGAGGAACAGAAAATGCATGGAGGAACAGAAAACGCACAGGCCTTGAAACAGAAATTTGCCTAACATACTCCAACAAAAGGGAAGAGACCTGAATGGAATGAATAAAGTCTGAGGAGCAGAGCATGCCTAAGCACAAATACTGTGTTTGAAGGCAAAGATGGGCAGGCAGTAGAATCTTCTCCCAAAGTGCACAGGACATAAAATGGTATTGACTGAATTAATGAATATATTCCTTCAACCATTTCTTCATTTTCATGTTTACAAATGGAAGGGTTTTTTCTTCTTAAGAATTCTCATTATTCCTTTTCACGAAGGCCTTCTGGAAATCAACCTTCTGTCTCAGTTTTTGTTTGTGTTGGAATGTCTTTATTTCACTGACAATTATGAAGGATATTTTTTCAGGGTATATCATTCTATGTTGGCATCATTTTCTTTCAGAAACTTAGGTATCCTTTCCATTGTCTTCTGTATTCTACACTTTTTTTGTCAAAAAGTTAGCTGATTACCCAACTGAAGCAATGTTTGAAGTTCAATCCTTTTTATTATGGCTGTTTTTCAGATTTTCTCTTGGCAGTCTTATTCTGAAGTATTTAGATGTGCACTTCTTTGTATTTGTTATGCTTCAGACATATAGATTCTTGTATTTGCGGCTGACATCATTTATCAGTTTTGGGAATTTTCTCTTTTCAACCATTTTCTCTTCAGATATTGTTGTGCCTATTTTTTATCTCTCCTTTTCTTCTAAGACTGCAGTTACATGTATGTTTGCTGTTTTTATTGTCTATCATATGTCTTTATGTTCTTTCCCACTCTTTCTATTTTTGTTTCTCTTCACACTCAGTCTGGGTTTTCTTCACACTTAGATTTTCCAGTTTACTAGTAATCTCTTTACCTATACTCAATCTGTTGCTAAATTCATCTTTTGAATTCTTAAATCCAGTTATTGAACTCTTCAGTTCTACAGTTTCCATTTGATTCTTTTTAAAAATAAATTTCAAATTTTTAGTGAAAAAGTCCATATTGCCACTTATTTTCTTGAGCATATTAATGATATTTATTTTAAAGTCTACATCTGGCTAACTCCAATTTTGGATCACCTGTAGTTCTGTCCTATTACTCATTTTTCTTTTTGTCCTATTTTTTTAATGGACTTATACTTTTTGATTGAATGCTGGATACTGAATATGAAAAACTGTAAACATTTTGGGTGATGTTATTTTTCTGCAGCTATGATGTTATTCACCCAATCATATAACAGGCAGCCAAATAGGACATGTTTCTATTAATTATTGCTGCTTAATAAAACCACCCCAAAAGTTGGGTGCATAAAAAAATAAGAACTTACCATGTTCATGATTCTATAGGCCAGAAATTTGGGCAGGACCCAGCAGGGATATCTCATCACTGTTCCATGCTGTCTAGTATCTCATCTCAGGGGGTTCAAATAGCTGGAGATGATTGGGAGAGCATAAAAAGAGCCTTATGTCTGGGCTCTCTGTTCTTCTCTATGTGGTATCTGTTGAGGAGCTGGCTCCTTTACTCATGTTTGTTCCTGGGCTAGGATAGTTGGCACGAATGGGAGCTGGCTTGAATCATTTTCCACACATTGTGGTCTCAAGTAAGTAGAACTTCTTGAGAAGCCACGGGCTTCTCACAGAGTGGGCATGCCCACAGAGAACATTCCAAAAGGCCCAGGTGGGGCTCCACGGCTTATTTTGTCTTAACTTCAGAAGTCCCAGAGGGTCATTTGCATGACATCTGACTGACCCAGTAGGTTCAAGGAGAGAAGAATGGTGAAATGGGTGAAGTGGGTTATCTCATTCCAATTAGCAGCCTCAAGACCAGATTTCAGACTTTGAAAGTTTCATCTATTTCTTTTTGCCTCTAGTCCTGGAATCTGGCCCTTCCAGGGTCTCAACTAAGGGTACGAGGTATTTAACAGGGCCCCTCTTCCTTCATGGGTTCTGGATTACAATCGGTGTCTCCTCAGTACTGGGAGGCTGCCAAAATTCCACTTGATTTTTTTTATCCTGTTACTTTTACTTATGCATTGGCCATTTTACCTTCTCTCCAGAATTTTGATATCTTAATAATGGGAGTGAATGGTCCCATTCTTGGGGAAGTCATGGCTGCCTTCACAGTCCCAAACCTATTTTTCATCTATTCAACACCATGAGATTTATAAGAGCTTTGCTCAGTTTCTGCCTCTTATGACATTCTTCTGCCCAGCTTCTCAGCCTCTTACCCTGCAAATGTTATGAATAGCCAAATGCTCTGTAGGGAAAATAAGGGCACAGAATATTGTTCTTATATCATTAAGCTCCCTTTTCCTCTCAGTCTAGGTCCTGCCTCCCTTGAAAGCAATCCCATTTCTTCAAACAGACATTTTTTTTTTGTTTTTCTAGTTGTCTTGATGGTAAGTTTGGTCTACTACAATCTACACCAGCGTAGACAGGAGTAGAAGTTGATAGTCTTTCATTTGAATGATATGTCCTGGCTCACCTCTCATACCACTATGTTTCCTCTTCTGATTATCTTATTCTTTTATCTTGTGACGTTTTCAGCATATGGAATCTTATTGTCCTTTTACCCATTCTCCAGTTTTGGCCCGGACCATGATATCCCTGGTCCACCAGGACCATGATGTCCTTTGTTCTTGATGTGCGTACTCTCTCTGCTTCTTCTGGCCTCCCCAGGCAAACACCCTACTAGAAGACATCTAGTCCCAAGCCTTAAGTTGAGAGCTTCTTTTATAGCTCACCCTGGTCTGCAGAGCAGGACCAGGGCATAAGCCAACATCAATGACCTTCGTATCCACCCATGGCAGTATACAACAATGAATCATGT
Organism: Manis pentadactyla; assembly: GCF_030020395.1. NCBI lineage: Eukaryota > Metazoa > Chordata > Mammalia > Pholidota > Manidae > Manis > Manis pentadactyla. The sequence continues at coordinate 24,593,923 of NC_080021.1, read as the reverse complement.
CCCAGACTTATCTGGAAGCCTGCTTTGTGTTCTCATACTCATGATTCATAATTCATTGCATGGTTTTAAGGTTGTTGCTTTGCAAATCAACTACCAAAATAGAAAAAAAATATAACCTCTATAACAATAGTAATTTTAAGAATACTGTCCATACTAATCTCTTCCTCTCTTTGGAGTACAGTAATGTTTGTTTCAGGTTGCTAAATATAACAACTGATGAACCACTACCCATCTGGTGGTATGAAGACTTGAGTAAATATCAAAAACAGAAGAGACAAAAGGGCTTCAGTTTCCTGCATCACCTGTTAGTGTTTCTCCCTGAGTGCTATGCTTGCCAAAATTGATGTTAAATGCAGCCTCAGAAAGCATCAGAGACTCAAATAAGAAAGTCTTTCTTTTCTTTCTTTAGTGACATCTTCTGCAGCCAGATCTATTTTATATGTGTGTGTGAGTGCATGTGAGTGTGTGTGTACTAGTAGTTTGGTAGATGAGAAAGGACATTCTGATGATTTTTTATGTAAGTTTTGTAGCTTAAGGACTTTTTCTAGGAAAGGATAAGACAAGTTAGTCAAGTATTAGTGCTAGCAGGCACTTCACAAATAATTTTGAATGAATAGGTGTGAATCAGTGTATGACGAGTGGTACCATGCATGCCTTCTTTAATGAAAACCTAAAAGGAAAACAGAACTCCAGATCTTCTAAGATGAGCACAGAAAAGGGACCTTCCAGTTGGGGACTATGGAAGAGCAGAGATGATCTATTTTAACCATCCTCCCAGTTGTGGATTCTGCCCTTGATTCCTCATAGCACAAGAGAAACAATGGCCAGTATGCTTAAAAATTATTTTACTAAAATTCTGGGATAGCCAAAGTAAAACAAAAGAAGCATGGAATTTGGTATTCTGATTGGCAAGACACAATGTTCTCTTTGCGCTCCAAAGTTCAGTTCCATTAACACATAATCCTCACAAAATGCTTGCAACTACCTACTCTGCTTCCATGTGGTAGAGGGCATATTTAACCATTCCTACCTGAATATGTCTTCCTAAGTCTTTCAAATTCTTCAAAGTTATCCAGCCAACAAACATTCATTGAGTGCTAACTCTGGGTTGGCACTATCTAATTTCCAGTACACCAAATGACTAAGATCCTTTCTTTGCCCTCAGATCCTCTCTTTGCCCTCATTTATCTCCCCACCTCTTGCCAGACAGGTACCTGAACAGAAATCTGCAGCACAATGTGGTGGTATGTGCTGTGAAAGGAATATGCACAGGATGCTATGGTAGAACAGGTGAAGGGGACTAGCTGATACACTTTGGGAAGGGGATTGGAGAGAATGGATCAGAAATTCCAGAGGAAGTATTGCCTGAGCTCACTCTTAATGAATTAGTTAAAAATTACCTGGCATGGGTTTGGGAAGGAAAGAGAATAGGATCCCAGGCAGAGGAAACTTGGAAGCAAACAAGAAGTTCAGGAGTGAGAGCATTCAAGACCTAGCAAACCATATAAAGGAGTTTGAATTCAGTCAACTAGACAATGGAGAACCATTTAGTGCTTATAGGCAACTGAGAGATGTAGTCAAACATGTTATTTAAATGAACCACTCCACATACTTCTTTTAAAAGAAAAAGTATCTCTCTAAGAAATTGGCCCAGAGCTTTCATTAAATTCTGAAAGCCATCAATGACCCAAAAGGATTATGGGCCCTGGCATAGCAAATAGTACTATAGAAATGTCCTGTCATATATTAAAATATTCAGAGGATAGGACTCACCCCATGCTTACTGAACCAGACTTTGGTCATGGGCCTAGACATCTAGGTATCTTTTTAAATCTCCTTTAGTAGTGCTGATAGGCAGATAAGTTCAGGAGCCATTGTTCAGGACCAAGAGGGCTAGACCCTCACCCAGGATTTACCCACATGCTTCCATTTTCAGTCTCTTTTTGTTTATTCATATCATAAAATGAACTCAGTCCTCAAGTGGGGCTCTAACTTCACTCAAACATGTAGCTTTACTCTGAAGATTAAAATAGAGTAATCCTAATGAATGAAGTAAACCCAGTTTTCCTGCAAAAGCCATGACCCACCTTGAATAATGTAATGGAATGATTCTCCTAGATGGCCCATGATGCATACTAACTACCAAACAATAGTCGGCTTTTGGTCGGCCACCTTGCGAGTAATTTTTAACATCCATGTAGCATTCTAAGGTATTCACCTAGATAACATGAGGACAGTTGTTTTTGTAATTAAAGATTCAGTGATATACTGCAGAGCCTAAAAGCAGCTTGAGACTTTATTTTTGTAGACACTATGAATTGATGGGTGAGGAAAAAATGGGCCTCAAAATAAAGTATTTAGACAATGTTATGCAAAAAATAGCAGAAGGAATTTGTTCCTGCCAATATCTAGACACTATAAATAAGAAGTTAGGGAGTGAAAAGAAGAAACTAGCATGTCATACTGCTGAGATATGCTTGGCTTAAAGAGATTTCTTTCTTCAAAAAAGTAGGAAACAGAAAAGTCTCAGATGTGATATTCAGTGAAAAACCTGAATGTTCTCTTCCTCACCTAAGGAAGGGGGTGTAATACTACACCTATTTATTGGTAAAACTAGGTCACATAACATCCATTCATAGATAGCTTAAACCAGAGGTAGGCCAAGGCCTGGGATCTTGAAGAAAAACAAATTAATTAGTCACAGGTAATTTTCCACATTAGTCAAAGATACAAAATGTCTACCACCCATAGGCCTGGACTCTCCTCCCACCTTCAAGACTATTTTATATATCGTGGCCATGCAGGAAATTGTGTTGAGCAAGTGGTTCTGTGGCATGAATCACATTCTTGGTAATGTCCAAACACTGGTTGATCTTTTGACTCAGAGTGACTTGGATTTAAAGGTGGTTTCATTTTCCCAGTGAGAATCCTCAGGCCAATGAATTCAATTCCATTGTAGGATCACAAGTGATTAATACTTTTCATTAACTTCAGGCATTCTTGCCAGTTTGGATAGCAAAAAGTAATAGAAGATTTGGTGGGATTTGACATGTTATATTCAGTGGAAATGCCATATAAATTGGAGGATGAAATGTTCTTAGAAAATTGTAATTCAATATTTGGAGAGACTGCTTGAAATACATGACTGTCTTATTTAGTAAAATGTTAAGTTCTTTGTGCTATTACTGTCTATGGCTTTGAGGATTTAGGAAAGCATTTCTGATCTTGGTATCAATGGAATCCTAGGAGTCCATGGATAGCCTTCTGGAAGTTCATGAGACTCTTTGACAGTATGTCAAATAGTGAGTGTATGCTGCTTATGTATATCTCTGGGCCAGAGATCATAGCTTTGATTGAATCTCAGTGGAATCTGAAACCCCAAAAAGTTAACATACAATTGCTTTAGCATCCTTTAGTAGCATAAAACCTGTTTCTTAAGTTCTAAATGTCTCACTATGGTGTACCCACTCTACTTTCAGGGAAAGTGCAGCTTTATCTTCTTGATGACTATATTTGAGGTCCCCATTAGCCAGGATTGGAATTTTTATATCCTATATTAATTATTTTCAAAACTGTATTTCTTTTATTGCTAGTAAATTTTCATATTCTTAACATTATTAAAAATTGAGGTATAAATAACATACACTAAAATACACAAATGTTAGGTGTTCAATTCTTTGGGGTTTGAAAATTAAACACAGTGATATAACCACCTCCCAAACTAAGATACAGAAAGATTTCCATCACCCCAGGCAGTTCCTCTGTGCTACTTGCTAGTTATTTCTCACCTCTACTGCAACCCAGAGGCAACCAATATTCTTATTTTTATCACCATGTACTACTTTTGTCCATTTCAAACTTCATAAACTACTTTCCTAATGGTATCTTTAGATGAACAGAAACTTCTAATTTTGATGAAGATCAATTTTCTTTCCTTCAATGTTGGTAAATTTTTTTTTTAATCTAAGAAAGTTTGTCTACTCCAAGGCCAGGGTCAAGAGAGTCTCCAATCTTTTCTTAAGTGTCACTGATTTTGATGCTGACCTTGTTTTTCTCTCCAGCTTTACTGAGATATAATTGACATATAAAATTGTGTAAGTTTAAGATGGACAATGTCATGATTTGATGTCTGTATTGATTACCACAAGAAGGTCAACACATCCGTCACCTCACATAGTTACTTTTTTTTGTGTGTGTGGTGCAAACATTTAAGATCTATTCTTTTTGCAACTTTCAAATACATAATACAGTCATATCAACTATAGTCACCATGCTGTACATTATGTCCCCAGAGCTTAGTCATCTTATAACTGGAAGTCCTTATCTTTGACTACCTTCACCCATTTCCCTACCCTGCAGCCCCCAGCCCGATACTACTGTTTTATTCTGTTTCTATGACTTTCGTTATTTAAGATTCCACATGTAAGTAAGATCATACAGTGTTTGTCTTTCTCTGACTTATTTCATTTAGCATTAATACTTTCAAAGTTCATCCATGTTATAAATGACAGGGTTTACTTATTTCTGAAGGTCGAATAATATCCCATATGTGTACATAGTTCTGATCGAGGTCATTTGATTCATAGCCCCTTTTAAGTAATGCCCTTTCCACTCTTTTCTGTGAGTTAAACTGCTATTTATTTCTTATGATCTCATTGAAATGCACATCTTCAAGGAAGTCTCTCCCAAAACATGCTCCAACATTTCTAGCCTCGCTATGCTGTTAGTGTCATCCTGACTACACTATACTGTGCACATGACGCTAGAGGCAAGACAGTGCCTCCTCCTTACAGCACCAGCAGATGATCTACAATGGGGTCTCAGTGATCTGACAGGTGCACAGTTTCCCTGGGGTCGGGATGAGGGCTGGGGTCAGCATCGTACAAATGGTCACACCTAGGAGGGAAAGAAGCGTGGGTTCCTCAGAGGAAAAATAGGCTGCTATGGGTAGATTAGAAGTACTAGCTGCCAAAGAGGATGATATTTGAAATGCTTATATTAAAACTTAATTGGTAAGGATATTACCAGAAAGAAGAAGAAAATATTTGAGAGGGAGGCTTCATTTTTACTCTTTCAACCTACAGACAAGACACAAGGGACATATTATCTAGAAAATATTTTCCAACATCCAATAAGAGGGCTGATGCCAGTATATTAGTCTTCCCAGGGGAATATCCAACTTTTCTCTTTTTAACCACTGAAGAATACCCTTTGTTAATTTTGCCTCCATGGATTCCAATTTTTTAACATTCTGGCTGCTAAACTGTAATTATGACCATGTTTTCTAGATAGCTCTTTATTTAGTTCATTTATATTTTCTTTCAGTAGGTATTATAATATATTGAACTATCTTGTGAATATGCAGCAAAGGACTTTAACATGTTTATAACATTTGACCTGCCAGTTTCATGTCTGTGATTTATCCTGAGATAACGGTAATGGAAGTGAACAAAGATTTATCTTTAGGAATATTTACCACACCATGGATTGCATTGGTCATATGTTGATTACAATATTTACCATGTAATTATAAGAAATTTAAAAATACCTAACTATCTAACAGTTTGGAACTAGGTAAAGAAAATATGGAATAACCATACAATGGAGTACTATGCATTCACTACAAGTTGATGGTTTAAGATGATTTAATGACATGGAAATATGCTCACTACATATTTATTTTTTAAAAAGCATGTTATAAAATAACATGTTAGGGATCTTTGGGGAACAGTTAAAATAGCCTCTAAGTCTCCCACTTCATAGCTTAACCTTTTTTTTTTCTGCTCTTAGATTTGGATGATCTGATTCTCTCTGATTAAAGACACATTTTAGGTTTGTTTTACAAGTAGATTTAGCCAAGGAAATCAGGTTATTTGCAGTTCAGTTTGGAAAAGAATTCAAACTTGGCAAATAATTCATACATTGGCAAGAACACATTTTCTTTCCTAATATAATTGAAGCCACCAGAAAAGAAACATTAATAATTGGCACCTAAGCTTCATTTTAGTCCTGAGCTACCTCAGCTATATTCTATTAAATGAGAATAAAAAACAAACCATTCTTCAATGAAGTTCAGCCAGAAAATAAAAACTTGACTTCCTATGACTTCTACGGATGGCTTGCCCATTTCCCGGATGCTAGATGATTTCATGTTAATAGACATTAAAACATGATTGTAATTGAAAACAAGAGGTGTGTGTGACACTAGAAAAACCGCAGTTTGATTTGGATCTGTACTGATATCCTAAACATTACATTCAGGATGTTTCCTGTTTAACAGGTTAAGGGAAAGATTCTTAAAATGAAACATTTTGGCAAAATATTAACTGCTAATAATGGTTAAGAGCTACATACATGTTATTATATACTGGATGCCATTTTAAGAACTTTATATTTATTAATTCATTTAATCCTCATGAGAATACTGTGACATCTAGAACAGTAGTATTCTGAGGAAACTGAGGCACAGAGAGGACTGGCAATTTCTAGAAGGTCACTGAACTATGAAGAGGCAGAATCAGAATTGCAACCCAGGTGGTTGTGTTCCAAAGACTGTGACTTGGACAGTTCATCTGAGTTAGGTCGAAAACAAACAAAAACCTTAATCCAGGATAGTAGGTGAGGACCTCCTCTGCATCTTCCAAAGCATAGTTGAGCCTCCAACAGCAGGCAACATAGTTTAATTTGTTCCCCCCAATATTCTGAGTTCCTGAACATCAGAGAGACAGCGCAATGTTAAGGGAGGCAGGGAGCAATGTAGAATGGTGTCCACAAGGAGCTTCTAGTTCTCTCTTGTCATGAGTAGACTTGGTGGAAATGCTCAGACTATTCAGCAACACCCTCTATTATCTATAAAGTACATTTTTTTCAGGTATTTTTGCATGCTGTGATATCATAGTATTTTTGTATGCAATGGTATTTGCTGACACGTCTGTGAAATAGGGTTGGAACAAAAACCTGCTCCTCCAACAAGCCTTCTCATTTGTCCTCACACCTGGGAATGATTCAGTCATCAATCACACTGTGGGGCCAGATTTTGCAAGTAGCAATGGCACAACCATGTTCCAGTTTGGAACCTGGAACTTGGCAAATTCCTTTCTGAGCCCCTCTGATGCCTGACCTTAGTTTTGTCTTGTCCAATCTCACCTAGATTTATTTTCTCTCTCTCTTGCTTGAAAACAAGGAGAAGGATTTTTTTTCTTTCTTCCCTCCAAGGCACCTAGACAGTGTCCAGTATGTAGTAGTTGTCCAGCAAATCTTTGTAAATACATATCCTGCAGTCATCACTTTACTGATGGACAAACTGTAATACAGAACATAAAACTTGATTGATGTCCCAAAGCAAATCAACACCCACAAGGGCAATTTGGCATTTGCTCCTCCGCAAATAGGTGAAGTTGGTGACTGATGCTCCTTCTCTGAAAATGTCCAAAGGAAGACGGAAGAAGCAGCTTAAGAGAGATGGGGAGGAGATACCACTGCAAAGGAAGGAGGAAAGAGGGGAGTGAGAAGGGGGTTCATTACTGTCATAAAACACTGTAGTTGAGTCCTGAGTCACGGAGCCACATTCGCACCTGGAACTATTTATAAATTCTTTTAGAAATGCCAGTCTAATAAATGTTTCACCAGCCATTAATTCATGAGCTGTGCACGGTAGTCAAAACCAAAGGGGGTGATTGCCACAGCTGTCAGGCTCCAGATGCTCTGGGGGCCCAGTCCTGCCACGTTGTCCCAGTGTCCATGTGAAGGAACGCTGGGAACTGGGCATACCACCACCATTCACCCTGGCCTGCTTCCAACAGCTGCATCTGGCTTGGAAGATGGCTGTTGCTGGCAGCATCATGTTCCCTGCGACGCTGGGCGCTGGACTGCAGCCAGGCCGGAGAGTCAGACCTCCACCCAGCACACGTGGTCCAACCTCATCTGCCTGTCTCCCCAGAATCTCTGCGCAAGCTCTGTGTTCCCAGCACACTAACTCCTCCTGAAAACAGACATATTTCTGCAGTCAACAGAAAAGATGGAATGAAAACCACACAGATGAAAAGTCATGTCATTTATTAATAATTTCTCTTTTTTTCTTCTATAAATCGGAAGGAAAGTCTTTGGTGACACTTGGTATAGAACAATCTATCTTCGATGGCAAAATCCAGAAATAAAGTTACACAGGTCAGTGAAGTAAATCAAGATCTATGGCTTTGCATTTTCTTGAAGGCTGTCACATACACTTCAGGGCTTAATTGTACTAAGTCATTAACAGTCTGTAACAAATGGGGAAAATACTTCAGAAAAGACCTGTGGCAAAACTACAAAAAGCACTGGCAACATATTAGGAAACTGTCCCAAATGTATATCGTATACAAAATAAGGTATACTTTTTTTTTCTGCTTGGCAATTTGCCACCAAAAATAATTTCCGTTTTTGATGTCTTTCCTCAACCCTTCAACATATCCTATACATATTTTTTCTCTCAAAATAAATATACAAGGTTTGCTACATGGTAACCAGGTTGTGTCCATGGCCCTAATTTTAGTAATAATTACAAGCAAAAGGAAAGGAAGGTATTCCTGTAGGAGAAGAACAGAGAAGTATTGCAGGAATCAAATGGCCTTTGAGGCCAAAAAGGCAAATCATTACAAAAACAGAATGATTGAAAGGCTAGCTTGGCTTGGTATTAAACAAGGGTGACACCATGCTAACTGAGGGATTTCTTACTGGTCACCAGTTGTCTGTTGTTCCAGAGGATAATACTGCCTTTCTCACCTTTAATAGGGCAGCAGAAGTCCCAAATCCAGGTAGCTCATTTAGTCTCCTGATATGGAACACACTGGAGCTTTAGATTAGTGACAAGCACAGACAGTCCCTGGTAAGTAAAAATCATGGAAATAAAATTCTTTGATTTTTTGGAAAGGGCAAAAAGAGGAGATGGTTTTCTGGCATTATCTTTACTATTGAGATTATGCTGTAAAGAGCAGCTTTTCTATGCACAGGACAGCGTTCCTGAATTGATGGGAGACACTATGTCCTTAGGTGCTCCATCTCATTTTTAAGAAGTAGACTTAAGAGTCAAGGAATAATCTGTCTACATGCTGAAGGGCTAAGAGTGAGGGAGACCAATTTAGTACAGTCTGATATTAATGCTTATTCACTGAGAACTCAAGTCAGAACAACTTTGTCCCGCTTAAGTATGCCTGAGAAAATGAGGCTGGTAGGGAGAATTTTCTTGGGGAAATCTGGCAGAGAATGACAAAGCCATCTAAAAGGTTCTTGTCCACAGTTGCTGCAAATGGAAACCAGGTAAACGAATTCAACAGCTGAAGTCTTGTATCGGTTACACAGCGATTATATATTAACTATCAGAAGGCAGGAATGCTTTTATTTGACAGTTCATGGCAATACTGGTACCTTGAAAAATCAGACTCTCAGATACTGGGGGAACATAAGATACTTTCAAGCCTGGAAAGTTCTCCTTGGCTTTTGCATCCATAATTCAGCTTGTCCAGCAAGTCTTATTCAGATTCTAACCTGGTGGGGCTTTTTGCCTTCTCCCCACTTCCGTTCTTTAAATAGTTTTGATTAAAATATCATTAATTCCTAAATCATGAGCTTTTTTATCTTTTTTAACAGTATATAGGTCTATCATCTTACCCCCGATTAAACAAGTTTAGGAACTTTTATGAAAGGCCACTGACATAATATTCCTTGTGACCAGGTATCCAGAACCACTAAAATAAAGGCTAACATAGCCTACTGTAAATGAAAAAAATCACTCCAAAAGGAAAATCGAAGAAGGCAACTGAGATTGATCCTTCTTTGAGCACCATTTGTAACAAGAAATTAAACTGTAATGCACATAAGATTCCAGGTGTAAGAGATTTCACTTTCTTCTGAAGCATCCTATTGCAAAGTGTGCTTAGTCCAGGTAGACCCACCTAGCTATGCTCTTTGTGACACAATTACAATGATTATTAATGGACTTTTCCTCTACAGCCTTCATGTTGGGTCATTTTGTCTTTAACAAAGGTGGTGTTGCATGCATATGTAAACTTGGTATTTATAAGCCTTTTCATATGAATAAATATATAAACCAGCTTTAAAAAATGTTGAGATCATGCATCTTACTGTGGGGCTGGAAAAAGAAGTGGTGTGGAAATCCTAAGTGGCTGAGCCCTCTATAGAATTTCTGCATGTAATTCATTACGTGGTTGGCACTGCACTCACTGGTCTTGGCTTCTTCCCAGCTCCTGGTGGCCTGCTCCAGGACACCTGGTTATCATTAAAGTTGAGAGATAACTCCTGACATCCTCCAGAGATGGTTATGATTTGTCAACTTGCTGCAGTGGAATACAACTCTTGCGTAAGTGAATTAAAATTATATCTTACTGTTGGGCCTCACTGATTTACTAAGCATTGTTCAATTCCCTGCTGTATGTTCCAAATAGGAAAGAACATTCTAGCTAGCATCCCTAAGAGATTTGCTCCATGACATAAAATGAAATCATGAAGATTTAAGGTGGCTAAATAATGTGTCAGATCCTATTCTTATTTATAATTACCATCTTTTTTTTTTCCAAGTGATATACATTGTGGAGAATATGCCCTGTGAATTTTGTAACAGGTAAATTTGGCAAAGCAGTTGCTGAATCCATTCATGTGACTGATTGGTACAATTAGGGATGCTACTCTGGGAGCCACGGTGACACCATGAGTTTCAAGTTGGCTTGGGGTCATTGAAAAAAACACTGCATTCATTTTTGCAAAGGAGACAGAAGAATAATTGGGCAGTCCTAAAAAATTAATTTAAGTACAACCTTGCAACGACCAGAACAATAAGGATTAATTGCTAACCCTTTAGGTCACTGAAAGCTGCAGTGTAAATGGCATGAAACTTAAGCTGGGCATTTTCAAGAAAGAAACAAGAGCAAGTACCATGGACTTAAGAATTATTTATCAACAGATACGTAAGAGATAATCACATTCACTTAGGAGAAAATGTCACATGTTTGAGAGTGGGTCCTACTGGATGAGAGATATTTAGGGAGCTGTTCTGAGTCACAAGGCTGCAGAGAAAGGCCCTCTTGGTTGAACCTCACTGCCTGTGCTCCACTCACAATACAGCATCTGGACGTGTGGGCTCAGGCCCCCGCTCTGTACCTCTCTGCAAAGGCCTGGTTTCTCTCCTGTTTACAACTCCCTCCTTGTACTCTCTTTGCAAGTTCCTCTCTCTTCCAGATGTCCCAAAGTAAGGATGAGTTAAAGGCTTCCGGATTTCTGGTTTCCACTGACCTAAACCAGGCACTTGAAGTTATTTAACATAATACTGTGATGGAATTTTCTTCTAATCCAACACCAGAAATAAATTTATGAGATGTATGAGAGTGTAGGGGGAAAAAAACTAAAGTGCTTCTTGTTTAGTCAGCCTAAAAGATGGTAGGACCTGATCATCACTACTCTCTCTTGCCTCTTCCAGAAGAAAGCATTTAATGTCAGAAGTCTCCATCTTTACAATGGAGTTAAGGGACATATAATACATATATGTATTATATATATACTCACATATATTACATATGTATATACCTACATGTATATATTATATAGATGTATTTCAGTTTGTACTTGCAGTTTTACAATAATGAGAAGCTCAAAGTAGCATTTGCAGGGACAGAAATGTTCCTTTTTGGCAAGAAGCACGGCTAAACTTCTTCACAGATTTAAAAATCTAAACGAAATAAAGTAGGATTAACATTTGTTTCTGATTATGCTGTTGGCCATCGTGTTGGCAGATTCTTGTTTGGAACAACATGTGGCTACAAGTGGAATCAAGGTCCCCGTGGTGAGGCACACCCTCAGTGACTCCTCAGCAATTCTTTTGTTCAATGGTGAGACTACACGTGATTATTTCTTTCTCCATTGGGAAGCTTCTGAAACTGGAGATTCTCACAAACATGAAAGCGCTTGTCCTGTGACTCCGCGTCCACCACCAATGCACTCATTCTGCCTTTACCTTTAAACTAAAGCCTTTCCCCAGCTCCCAGCAGACGTGTGTCTATGGTTGAATGTATAAGCTAGCACACACCCCGGAAAAGCACTGGGTCAGCATTTCCATCTCACCAACAACCTGGTGGATTGTATGGTTCCTTTTACAAACTGAACCTTTCTTAATTATACTAGTGTTTTCTTGATATTCTGCCGACTGCATGAAAAAGATGAGCCTACTTATGTATCTTACACATAAAGTTTTCAGTTAGGACTATCTACCTGGAGGTCATAATACTTCCTGTTATGCAACAACATTTTACAGACAAATGTTCAAATGGATCGGCAAATTCAAAGTGGAAATCAATTTGCACTGGCAAAGCGGATCATGAACTTGTCTGAACTTATGCTCGGTTACTTCTTGACACTGGGTAGAGTGACTTATTGTGTCTCCCAGGAAGTCTGAGTTTTTGTAACTGCAGAAACCCTGCATGACCAATGGCAGTGATGTTTGTGGGAAAGAGGAACACAGCTTTGAAGTATTCACAACCAACACAATTTTGATTAAAGAAAGAACTCTGGTTTTTAATAGTTTTGATCATTAAAAAAGTTTAAACCTGCATAGCAATCATTTCAAAAATAATTATTTAATGTTCCATAATTAAACTGTACACAACCTAGTCTTGGGACATAGAAGCCAGTGAGGTGAGTTTGAGGCAGTCCTGTGCAGTCCCCACGAGCCAGGAGTCGAGTTTTCATTCGCCTTTTTTTTTTTTTTTTTTTTTTTTTTAGTCATTCTGTTCATTTGAGTTTATTTGGACACTTGGCACCATCTGGCTCTGCTGCTGAGCGGATCTGCACTGGGAACACTGAGCAGCTTGACCCCGTCCCTTCTCGCTTCCCCTCCCCCACTCGGCTGGATTCCTCAAAGTCGCTCAATGTCTCGGTATTTCTTCCTCAGAATAGAGACCTGGTCTTTAAAGAGGACAGGGTCGAGCCTCATCTGAGAGTGGATCAGCGGCATGTAGCCAAACCAGCTGGCAAACGTATTCATGCAGCTCTGGCGCTGGGCAAAGTGGTCGGGGTCAGCCCAGCGGGAAGCCCGGGAGGTCTGGGGAAAGGGAGAGAAAAAGGCAGGTGATGAGAGAGGCGCAGGCTGAGCTGGAAACCCTGCAGAAAACAGGTGCGGCTGGTGGGCAAGCAGCCGGGCTCGGGGCTGGCCTGGCCACCAGGCCGCCCCACCCACGCGCCTGGTGAAGCCGCAGCGCCGATCCTGGTCTTCAGCCTCGCCACACGGTTTTCCCGAGATGCTACATTCTTCATGCGAAAAACATACAAAGGTCCAGATTGACTAATTCTCCGGTCAGTGAATGATTTGCCAGTTGAACCTCAACTACTATGGACACTAAAGAACTTCTCTTGGCGCTTGGGATCAAACTCGATGACTAACAATGCCCTTTTGGTTTCACGAATAGTTTTCTAAAATCTTCCTGTTTACCTGGTTGGTTCTGGGTAAGTGGCAAAGATGGCTTTCATCTCTTTAGCTCTCCATGTTGCCCTTAAGGTTGGTCAAACATTTTCAGACAAATGACTGACACTTATTTAAAAAGAAACACATGACTTACGGGCTGAAGTTTAAACAGACCTAGACCAACTAAGCATAAAGTCTTTAAAGCCATGTTTTTATGAAACAAGGAAAAGGTGGGCTGCTCAATTTTGGGGAAAAAACACAAACTCATTTTTGTCAGTGGGGGACAACAATGTAATGAAGCATAGGTATATGTGTGTGTGTTCAATGTGTCTGTACCCTCCTGCATTGTTAGAAAAATACTTTCATGAGAAGATACAATTACTGTGAGAATCACTCACAGTCACTTTAAAACCACAAGTGTCAACATGCTTGAAAGTAACCCCTGAAGATAAATATAAATGTCAAGTTATCTCTGAGTAGCAGAATAACAAAACACTATTGGGTAAAGTGTTTTCAGGAAGCTCATTTGAGCTTCACAAACTGGTCAAGTTCTCTACCCAGGTAATAATATCCCCATTGTATACATGAGGATGCAGATTCAGGGGATTTAAAATTGTTTGTTCCAGGCAGGAAAGGGCGTAACTCAGGCTCCATTCTTCACCATTTATACTAAAAGAACTTGGTAAATTAGAGAAAGTAAGCTGACCAGTTGAATTCACATCAAAGCAGGCAGTCCCAAAGGTACTTCATTTTGTTCCTAGATTGGTTTGGCTTGCAGGCCATTTCTGACTGGCCCACTCTTTCCCAAAGGGCCCCTTGCATCCAGGCACATGCTCATGTATGCAAATACAAATACTGTCAGAAGCTTAGGTTCATTCTTATTCTTTCTTGCAAATGAAAACAGAGTCCAGATGAATCATTTAAGGATCTTCTTTCCTTCTAGATTTTAACATTTTGGGTCAAATTAGAGATCTCTTTCCTGTGTAATAAAAACATCATCTTGGAGCATTATATCCATTTATTTCCCCTGTCATACATTCAATTAACTAATGTGTATGATGGGAGTAAAGGGCAACCACAATACATTTTTAAATAGGTTTACCTAGTTAGACCTAAGGCTAAATTTAGATTGTCCCAAAAGATGTGTAAAATTACTAGATATACTGGTCTGGTAGAAGTAGGCAAATCTACAAAAAGCATAAAACCAACTTCTAAGTAGTAAGTGTTACTAGTATTCTACCCCTGATTAGAGCATAACATCAGGGGAGTTCATAGGACTCTCTGAGCAAATAATATTAAAGAACTGTCATGTCCTTCAATGATAATAATAACATAACACATACAAAAATGCCTGAGAACACAGTAGCCACTCCAAACAGCTTGCTTGAAAATACTCCTGTAAATCCTCTTGCCTGTTCTGTCAGTAGTTAGAGGGACAGAGAATTTTGCACTAGAGTGTTTGTTCACTAAGGACAGCTTTGTCATAGCCAGTATCTATAGCAGTGCCTCGTAACATGTACATGTTCAACAAATACTGTATGATGAAATTGCATAAACTTAAAATCCTGTAAATTTTTTGCTCTTACTAAATTTAGAGAGTGAAAAGCCATCAATTGTGTTAATGTGAGGCCTGGCTAAGTTTTCTTTTGCAGAAGCTAGCTTTGTATATACAACTTCCAGGAACAGTTGGAACAAGGTGCAAGGAAAACCTCAAACAGCTGAACTTACATAACCATGCTAAAGTATACCCTTTCAAGGTTGACTCAAATCCTGTTGGATTTTCCATAATTTAACTTGGATAGACCTAGATAGTCATACTTAAGGTTTCTGAATTCTAACATATAGTACTGGGCTCTGTCCAAGATGAATAAAAGCAGAGGAGCTTCACCATATCCAGATCACCCTGAATCAGGACCCTGGGGTGGAGAAGAACCAAGCAGTGGAAAGAACAGAGCTTGGGATTCAACTCTCAGTTCTGTCTCAAATACTGGGTGACGTGGGGCAATATGCTTAAATTCTCTGGATCCTAGTTTTCTTACTTGTACAAAGAAAAAGTTGGATTGTATTTCCTTGCAAGTATCTTTAGTTCTAAACTCTTATATGACTCAACTCAATATTTTACTTATCTAAAAGCTTTCTATGTGCTATCTCAATCCTGTGAGGTAGATTTTTCCATTTCCATTTTAAAGATGAGTCAACTGAATTTCAGAAAGTAACGGGCTTTTGTGTAGCTTATAAATATTGGTTATAAGTGACAATGAAGTATTCTGCCTCCTGGTCTGTTGGCAGGATGCTCATTCAACTCCAGAGCACCCACCTGAAGGCTGTGTTGCAGAGACCGTTGAGAGCTATTCATCAAATAAAGCACCTATGATAAACTTGCATGAATTCCTTGTAGGTCTTTAACTCTGGAGAAGACAAGGCTTTCTCATACTACCTTGCAGGTTATATGAGAGCTTTTATATTTTTAATGTAAGGATACCCTTGACTTACATCTTCCCAATTACCCATGTACCACCAAATACTCCTTCAGAGCTTTTAGATGTATTTTTTTCTGATTATTTCTTCCTTATGCTTTCTAGAGGAACAGTGAGTCCTCATCACCTCGGGCTCAGCTACCAGTGAGCAAAGCAAAGGAGGAGAATTCTCTCACCTGTCCCATCATTGTCTCCTTATACTGCTTCTTCTGGGTGACTTTGATTGGAGGCAATTTCGTTACAGCGGACACCAAGAAATTCATGAGAATGTCCTCACAGTTGGCCAGTTGGTCCACTATGCTCTTCAGGCTGGCTGGCAGATAATGGGTGTACAGGTAGTGATAATATCTGAAAAAACCAAAGCCAGGTCACACAGGGGGCCATCATAATATAATGAGACGGACAGTCCTCTTTGGCAAAAAACACGCACCCATTCTTGGAATCCCTAAATACATCATGATAATGGTGCTGATAGCTATCACTTATATGTACTTACGCTATGCCAGATAATGTTCTAAAGTGTTTTATAAGAAATGCCTCATCTAATCCACACAGAACCTATGAAATAGGTGCTATTATTATCCTTGTTTTATAGATAAGGAAATAAAGTACAGATATACCTAAATGCAGATATTACTTGCCCAGTCTAATTTTGATATCAGACTGGTTGGTTAGAAAGTGAATATTCTGATGACAAGAGAAGTTATTTACTCATTACAAGCTGCTTTACAGTTTTAATTATTGGTTTAATCAGAACTGCATCCAATACTACACCATAGGTCTGAGTATACTGTTTCTAATTTTGTGGCCTATAAACCATATGTTTTAACACTTGTTAGAACAAAATCCTAATTAATCTGGTGGTCAATCGTTATGGAGAACCCATATTTAATTTCACCGTACTATTTTATTTTGAAGGACATAAAGCATACATTCATAGGAAAAATGATTTGAATAAATCAGATTGATTGAGTGGTAGTGGTAGGAAGAATGGCGACAATGAACTTTCAAGATGTGGAATCTTGAGATCAAGATTCAGTCAACTTAATTGCTTATACCTTGTACACTTCCAACTCTATCCTTGAGATGCCAAGATTCTCTCTATTCTTTCCTAGGTCTCTGTCCTAGACTAGGTTCAGACTGGTGTGTTCACCTTACTAAGGCAGGTGAGTGGGGATTTCATTTACGAGTTAGGAATGTTAACCATCTGTACTCACTAATTTGATAATCTTACTTACCAGAGTCCCCTGGCTTTAAAGACCAAATATATGCAAACAACTCCAAATTTATATCTCCATCCGTGATCTCTTTTCAACATACCCTTCCAGATGTCTTAACATGACCAAGACTGAATTCCTGAATTTTCCCTATATTTATTCCATCTATAGCTTTCCCCATCTCTGTTGATTGCTACTCTATCCTTCTAGCTCTTCAGGTCAAAAACAGAGTCATCAAACTCTTTAATCTATCAGGACACTGTGCTGGAGCATCTTCAAAACATGCCCACAGTCTGATCAATACCTGGTACTTCCTCTGCTCACTTCCTAGTCCCAGGATCCATCATTTCTTACTTAGATAATGTTATCACCTCCTAATGGGTTTCCCTGCTTCTAACCTGGCTCCCTCAGAGTCTGTACTTGATCTGGCACCCAGACTGGACACCTAAAATACAAAAAAGGTGTCTTGCTCTGCTCAAACCCCTGTATTGGCCTTGCATGTCACTCAGAGGAAGGTGAAGTCCTCATGATGAACAGCAAGGTCCTGCATCTGGGCTGCGACCTCACTCACATGCTTTCCGTTCACCCCACTCTCCTTCCATTGGTCTCTGGATATTCCTCCGACATTCTGCCTCAGGACATTTATTCTGGCCATTCCCTACGCCTTAGCGCTATTCTACAGATGTTTTCTTGCCTGGTTTCATCTTCTCCTTTCAAGTTTTTCCTGTTCAACGAGGATCACCGGCGCCATTCTCTAACCTGCCCCTTTAGTACTCGTAATCCTTTGCCCTACTCTATTTGCCTTTTTGCTAACTTACCTCCTTAATATATTACAGGATTATTATGAATATTATGCCTCTCCCCTTGTTAGAATATAAAACCTGCCTATAAGTAATTCTTTTCTATTTTACTCAATGATAAATCCCAAGCACCTAGAATGGTGCCTGGGGTGCCCCATTAAGTATTCACTTTTGGTGTTGTTATCCTAAATATTCAGTTACATAATACCCTGTGAGTATGTGTTCACTTTTCAGATGAACTGATATTACTTCACCATAATTCTGGAAATGCAATAAGCCAAGTGGTTTCACTGGTTTCAAAGACACATGTTGGCCACATTGACAAAACTTAAACAGGGACATGAACTAATTTTTGTTAATGTTGGTAATAAGATTTGGCCCAAATTCCTATTTATGCAGCAGCCAGAAATTAATATAAGGAACTATATAAAAAGCTCTACATGAGATGGCAGAATTCCTCACTTGTGGTAAATAGCAGCTCCTGTCAACACCATGGAGTAGTCGTTCGTCCACTTGGATGTGTACCCCCACCGCTCCTTAGAGTTATCCCAGAAATGGCTGCGTGCAGGGTATCCCACAATCCTCTCGGGGAAGCTCTGCCACACTGTGAAGGCAAAATCCACCTGCAGGCGGAACACAAGCCAAACAGGCAATCAACAGCGTTAAAAAATATCAACAAAACATTACCTCCCCCCGCTAATTCATAATGCAAAATCCCAGGACTGTTACGAAACATTAATTCCGTGTATTCATCAGCAAATTAAACTGACTGCTTGACATTTTGCTCCATGATTATGCACATTTTAATGTTTTCTCTTAAAGAAACTTCGAATTAGTGCAGAAATGAAAGAAGAAGAAAAAATGTACTGATGTGTCCTTTAGAAATTCAGTCTGTTCCAACTAAAATAGAAGTCGAAAAAGCAGTGGCTTTGGCTGCCTCCCTCAAAGGTGCGCGTGAATCAATTCCTCACTGATTCATGTGAGGCGCAAATGTATCAGTTTCATGAAGGGGAGCATATTTCCTATATAAATTTCCTATATAATAAATTGAGTGTGAATGTACAGCATATCATAACTAGCACACAGTAAAGCCTAAGTGACTAAAATAAAGCCTTCCCTTAAGAGAAAGAAAAAGGGTGTTTGCAAAGCATACAAGTTCTAACAGAACATAGCAGTTCAGGTCTCTCAGTTCTGAAGATGCTCAGTGTGAGGGATGTCAAGAAAAAGCATCCACAGTGAAAAATCACTAAGAATGAGTGGGGACAAGGCTAAGGGAAGCCGCAGGATTATTTTAAAGGAAATGCAACTAAATGACTTTCCAGTGATTGTAATAACCCAGAGCAGAGGTACTTCTGAACTTGCTGCATAAACTAAATAGTCTGTTTTCAAATGTGTACTCTCACTCCTGAAAAATTTGATGATGTATAATATATAGAAAGTAAAATAAAAACAGTAATAGTGAACAATCATGTGATGCCACAGGAATGGTTATAGGTACTCACATAGTTTAACCCAAGGGATCCTTGCAATAACCCTAGGAATAAGTAATTTTATTGTCTTCACTTTACAGAGGGTGAAGCTAAAGTATCTGAAGGTTCAATTAATTTTCCTGAACTAGTAAGTGGCAGAGCCAAGATTCAAACCCAGGCCATGTGGTTTCAGATTTGGTGTGTACTGTTACAACAGCCCCCCTTTTGTAGCTCTGCTGCTACAGCACTGGAAGCAATTTGTCATTTATGCAGATTACACATTGACCCTACAACCTTTGCCCTATCTCTTCTTCATAAGACATGCAAACAGAAATTTCATTTGCTTCACACATATTTCAAGTCTCAGCACTGTGATGGTGTCTGAGTGTGATGGAGTCCAATTCCTGCCCTCTTAGAGATTCAAAAGCAGAGCAAATAACAATTTGCAAAAGCCAAAAGGTGCAAACAACCCAAAGTCTATCAACTGATAAATAAATAAACCAAATATGATATATCCATAAAATGGAATATTACTCAGCCATAAAAGGAATGAGGTACTGTGCTATGACATGGATGAACCTTGAAAACATTATGCTGAGTGAAAGAAGCCACACACAAAAGACCACACACTGAATGATTCCATTTATACAAAATGTCCAGAATAAGCAAATCCATAGAGACAGAAGACAGATTGGTGCTTCCACAGGCTCCATGATCAGTGGGTATGAGTTTCCTTCTTGGGTGATGGAAACATTTTAGGGTAAGATAGTGGTAATTGCACACACTGTGAATGTACTAAATGCCACTGAGTTATGTACTTTAAAATGGTTAATTGCATGTTATGTGAATTTTACCTCAATTGCAAGAAAAAGCAAATAAGCCTAGATCAATATTTCTCAAGTCTTCACCATTGTATAACATCATATCCACCTTTGCCACATTCCCATAGCACATTCAGTGACTTATTTAATATTTTTTCTTGAACTGCTCCTTTTTTTTTTTTCTTCACTAGGTAAACATGTTAGTGAAATCCTAGGTTTGGTTGCTGGCTATATAATTTTCTAACAAACATTAAATATATGATTGTTCAAATGAAATATGCTTGCCATGAATCATATACAACTATTATGTGTGCAAATCATCTCTTGGGAAACCCTGGTCTGGGTCATCTGTAAGGGTCCTTTTATCTCTGAATTCTTTGGGCTTAGTTAGAAGTCACTATTTTTGTAAACGGCCATCAATTCAAATCTAGTTTGGTGGCCTTACTGAAGTCAAGGAAGCCTTAGTACAGTTTGTTTCCCCAAACAACAACATTCAGGGAGAAAAAAGTAGGGTGTTGAAGCATATATGAAGAAAGCTTGGTGGGATGTGGGGCGCCTCAAAGTTAAAAGGCAGCAGGGGAGTGGACAGTATTTGTCAGAAAATTGAAATTGGGTCATGATAACTTGCACATCATCACTGTTGTTCAGTACTAATGGTGTCGACCAAGGGACAATATATCACACAGCCTGTTGTCAAAGAATCGGCCCGACTGTCAGCACTCGTTGGGGTTTTCCATTATTCTTTGAAAAGGAAACACATGCTCTGGCAACTACCATAGAACCCAATGGGGTGTTTTCATCACATGAATTTCTTAGTCTCTCAAAGCCATTTCAAGTCATTTCAAAGGAGCTCAAAAGTAAATTCAGTTAAAACTACAATTCTTGTGATACTTTTGCTTTCATGCAGATCATTAACACATCAAAGGAGGCAAAGGTCAGCTTCCAGCCTTTTCTCTTAAAAACCAACATCTGTTTTCTTTTGAGAATTTGCAGCAACCCAGATAAATGTAAATAACTATAAACTATAAACCAACTATATCTAATACCCTTTGTAAGATGCTGTTTAAAAATCTATCCTTAATACTACAGGGAGGCATTTAAACAAGCTAAGAATCTTTAAAGAGGAAATAAAATGAGCCAACATCTCTTCACCTAAAAAAGGAGAAGAGAGAAATCCTTGTCTTTGACCATTTAAAGCTACATGACCATTCACGATCAGCAGGCAAAAGTAAACCAGACTGCCAGCCTCTTAAATTTACATACCATTTTCAACCCACGTTGACTTCTAATTACTTCACGTATAACACATGTTCTTCCCAGCATGCACTGAGTGGCTGGAATTGCCATTCTTTGAAAAGAAATTCAACCAGCCCATGCATACATCACAACAGCTGGAAGTTATTTTGCCACGGGACAGGGGACAACAACCCTAGAGTGAGATGAATTGCCTTGTGTCCAGAGGAAGACATAAGCTGAACGAACACTTCAGGTCACAGGATAACAATTTAGGTTTATGCTGTGTTTGTCTTGACCATATGTTCCGCTGTGGCAATGTGCTGTTTTTCCTGTATTTGCCGTACGAGAGCCACCCTCCACTCTCCTCGCCATGCTCTGTGCCCTGGGATAATAGAAGCTTATGGGTGGCACAACCTGGTCTTCCCTGCTGGCTGACGGGGTTAGGTCACTGGAAGTCACCGGCAGGAACATGGAGGTGGGTCCGTGAGAAGTCAGGGTATTTCATCCCTGCTCCCTCCCAAACTTAGCACCAGAGTCCCAGCAGTTGCCACGTCCCCTCACAATCACAGCTTTTACAGGCAGCCTCTTCTCCCGAGTTCCATCTCCAGGGACTCTGGAAAACCTCTCTCCTTCCCCTGCTCCTTCAGGCCCAGGGGTGGGGGCTGCTTCCTGCTCTAGCCACCCTCTAGGCCCTCAGCCTCTCTGGAGGGTCTTTGAATCCACCCACCTAGGTAATCCTAAATCCCTTCATTTTAATCACCTGATTTGAATTCCATTCACTGGCAGGACTCTGATGGCTAATCAACAGGAACTGTGTAACCAAAGTGCCTGGCATGGAGACCAGAACAAAGAAATCCCTCAGTAAATACTGTTGAATGAATGTGCTCTTGGGATGCCAGTTTCCCCTGCAGGAGGCAGTGGAAAAATGCAAGCCAGAGTGTCCCGTACTCTGCCTCTCATAGCTGTCTCTCTCTCTGAACATTAAGCATGTCTCCCCGCCTCTTGCCAATGTACACACGCCACAGCTGGCTATGTGTTCACACTGTAATCCCTCAGCATGCATCCCTCCAGCCATTCACTCACCAAGCATTTATAGACCTTGGGCTACATAGCGAGCCTGCCACCAATGTGAGGCTAAGGACCTTTTGTCCTGGCATTATTCAGGTTGCCCTTGCACATAACGTCTGTGCAACTCCATATGATGGAAATTGGAAGCATCCATGGAATTTCAAGAGGCACCAAGACTGCCAGCCTAGGTTAACGTAGAGTTCTGGCTATGAGGGCAGCAGGGCATTAGTAGGAGTCCTGTAAAGTGCACACTGACAAGTGTTGATGTTTAAATTAAAAAGAAAATGGTTATGAATAAAAAGGGAAAAAGAAAGGGAAAGGCCTAAGTAGCCAAGTCTCCAGGCTTTTTAGCCGCTACCATCAATAATGCATTTGCGATATACTAGTTTTTATAGAACTGTCTTTGGTCCCCTCTATGGCTTAAAGTAAGGTTTCAAAGATCAATACTCATTCGAGTTGTAAAAATGGGTTTTCTATCATATCTATCTTTCCACCTCTCTCCTTCTCACACATGCTTTGTGCAATCTTATTTTTGGCACAAACACCTGAAGATCTGAAATAGCAGGGATCTCCATCTCAGCCTTGAAGTGAAACCATTAGTTTGTGTGTGAGTAAAAGAAAATGAGCACTTTAAAGCAAGACATAAAAGCTGCGTTCCGAGCCCAGAATAGTGTTCCGTAACAAAGGCACACCCCTGCGCAGGCATCAGGGTAACTGGGGAAAGACGGGCTGTTTGCTTTGGACAACCTGGTTTCAAAAAAACACTGAACAGGTGCCCCTTTCCGCCTTCCCTTGGTTTGTCTGCACACCTGGCTGCAGCTGTGCTGTTTAAAAACCAAAAAGGAGGACGAGCAGGAGCGGAGAGGTGAAACCCAGCCATGCAAATGAGCAGCCAATTAGCTGAGAAAACAAAGGAGGAAATGCCCTCATCAGGGTGCCAGGTGGTGGCAAGGTGCTCCTGGAAACTGGGTTGATTAAAACGACTCTGCAGGAAGTTTTGAAAACTGTTTTTGACTTGGCCAAGGGCAAAAGAAGCCCTGGAACGTTGGGGCCTGGGACCACTGCCTGGAGAGCCCACAGCTCCCTCCTTAGGTGTGGCTGCTTACCTCTGTGGTTGAAAGCACGGTGTCCTCGTCAAGGCTGAGCACTGCATCCGTGACAATGTTGTCATAGGGCAGAAACCGGCTGCTCATAACCTGGGAGTGAGCAGAAAGGAGGCAGGAGGGAGGAGATCAGGGAAAAGAAAGGCAAATTTAGAGCCTTGTTTGCAGGAAAACTCTCCCATCCTCACCTTTGAAGACTGCCATTTCAATTAGCGCAGACTCATTTCTGCCACAATTATTGGGCACCTACTGTGCACAGACACCTCCCTATCAAAGAAATACAAAGGTAACCCAGATACATTCTCTGTTGTGGAGGAATTAGGAGTTTGCAGAGAGACCACGATGCAGATGACAGGTCCTAGCCTGACAGGAGAAGTGCCAGGAAATCAGAGGATGAGGCAACCCACCACTTAGAAGAGCAGATGAAGGCCTCATAGAAGTGGCACTGAAGCAGGGCCTTGATGGATAGGAATTCACCAGGTATAGAGAGAAATAAGCCCTAGCAGAGTGCTTGGTCGATGCACAGGCCCAGAGGAGAGGGCCAGCACTCTGAGGCCAGGGAAGCGTGAATGGGTGGAGCAACAATTCCACATGTGGGACACACCACTGCGACGCCGGGTCATTTTAGGAAGTGGACAACCACTTAACAATTCTACTCCTTATGTAATCACAGACTATAAAAAAATATACACATATATATGAGTAGCTATAGCATAAAAGTAGAAGAAATTTTTTTTTAATTTCATTAAAATGAAAATTAAGCTGATTTAAAGAAAAATACTAAATAAACAATAGCACATGTGGACCATGGATTTAGGGAAATTGTGAAGACAGTACATTAACAAAGTTTGGGCAATTCCAGGATGTGGCACGGTGAGGGGGTGTGGGGGGTGTGTGTGTGTGCGTGTGTGTGTGTGTGTGTGTGTGTGTGTGTGTGTGTGTGGAGGGCTTTGAGGATGAAGGGATCAGCTGGAAAAATTGTGACTGGAGAGACTGCTCTGTGACAGTGACAGCCGAAGCCTTTGTGTTGAGTGTGCCATACAGTAACTCACCATGGGAATGGTAATAACATTTTTAAAGCATTCACTATGTGTCAGGAAATGTTCCAAGTTCTTTACATACCTCATCCTATTTTATCTTTATAAAAACCCCATTTTATAGCAAAGAAAACTAAGGCAGAGAAAAGTCAAGGGTCTTCCACAAGATGGACCCACCAACACTTCCTCCCGGATGGTGGGATTCTACAGAGCCCCTCAGCCACTGTGCTCTACCCGTCTCTGGTTCGGAAAGAACCTCAGGAGTAAAAATGGGGGCATAGGGCCACCTCCACCTCCATCTCCAAGTCACCACCTTCTGCTGGGAGTTACAATAGCAGTTACGACATCTGCTATTGATACTCAGAGACCTAGAGGAAAGACACACTTGCCATCAACTTTCAAGCCACGGAGGCCAGGAAATGAAGCAGTCAGACCCTGGAGACAACGGGGAAAGAGAGACGTGGCACCTGGCTGCCAAAGGTACGCTCTCCACAAATGTAAGCTCCCCGCCCCCCAACAACAAAAAAAAGTTCAAGCTATATTTACATCAAGAAGCCAGCTCATCCATAAGCCTCGTCTCAGATTTGGAGGCCTTATGACATAAATGGATGGGACATGCCCACTATAGCCCCTCTCTCGGAGCTCAAGGGATGTATCTACGGCATAAATGGCCCCAGGGTCTGCTCCTACACATCTGTCAACTGGGTCAAGTTTTCTTTTTCTCATGCTTTGAAAATAAAATAAAACACTAAGCTATCAGCAACCCCATATACACAGTGCTCAGAAATCTCCGCCTGAAGCGGTTCTCCCGATACTGTTTCCATGTCCACTGACTAACACAGAAACCATTAGCTGCCAGCTTAGTGGTGCCCTGACCTTTCCCTGGTTAAATCTATAGGGAAGAGCTGCAAAGACACGGCCTATAAATTCAAAATAGAAGTTTGCAGCCAAAGTAGCAAACACATCAATTTTAAACTCAAGGCTAGATATGGAAATTGTAACTGGGGAATGAGAAGGACAGATGGCTTTTTCCCCACTGGTTTTAAAAGGATCCACTTCCTCTTTTCAGAACCCACTTCAGCAACAAAGGTTAAAAGCCCATAAGCCAGTCACTTTCAAATTCAAATGTAGAAACTAGAGGTTCTCTTTCAAATACCTTACCAAATATGTTCCAGAAGTTGAATGGATTAGCATGTAAGGAACCAATGTACTTATAAAGTCAATCCTGAGTGAATGGGGTTTGCCTCATCAGTTCATTTAAGAAATATTTAGCTACCATGTACCAGCCCAACCGCTCCTAGAATTAATAAACATGACCAGGAAATGATCAAAATTCAAGAAATTCACCATCTAATAGGGAAGATTATAAAATGTCCATAAGTAATTATACAAAGTACAGTAAGAGGTAGCATTTATCAGACACCTACCATGGGTATCACCTACCAAGATTTAACATTTATCAAACACCTACCACATGTATCCACACTTCTAAGTACATTTATATGTACAGCATCATAACATTTCATCTTTTAGCTACTCTACTAGTTAGGTTTTACTCTATTAGTTATGTTTACTGAGGGACGAGTTGGCGCAAAGAGAGTTAAATAACTCACCTTTGGTCAAAGAAAAGTGTGACTCTAGAGCCCATAATACAGAGCATAATATCACAATGCCTCCCAGAAGAGTAGCTGACATTTACCGGGCCTTTGGTGTGTAACAGGCACAGGGTAAGCACTGTAATGTACTCTCTCATCTGAGCCTCCACATGGGACTAAGTCTTAGTGAAGTCCCCTAGTGTGTCCACCTGAAGTAGGACATAAGGGCAAATGCTTTAGGGGGACAATCCCCGGGCAGTGAGAGTGAGGAAATAGGAAGGATGTGGCCCCGCTGGGATCAGTGGTCAAGGTGCAGGCTGAGACTTAACAAATGGCCAGGAGCTCAGATAAGGATATGGCTGGGAGAAGGTGGGGTACCTTATAAGGCACATCTGACAAAGCGCATGAGAAAGGAGCTATCATCATCATCATCTTATAAAGAAATGGGGACTACTTGCTGAGAGTGAAAATATAAAATCAATCAGTGAATCTGTGCGCTAAAATGCAAGAATGACCATAAAACTGAGAATGGTAACCAGTCAGTCAGACTGGATTTTGTCTGAATATTCTGACAAATTCAAAGAAAGACGTTGCTGCCAGAAGGCGACCTAGTCACCCATGGGAGCATGAAAGCAAAGACTCCCAGTTCAAAGTTAACAGCACCCATCTAGCCAATGTTCAGAGCCTCAGGCACTGGAACTGGGCAGACAGATAGGTGGGATGGTGGGCAGGAGATTTCTGTGTGCCAGTCCCTTTGGAGAAACTACACCTTTGGTGAGATGGATTCATAAGGTGAGACAGATGCTGAGAAGCATGGGATTGTTCTAATTCCCACCTTTTCTCGTTGTGTTTGTTTACCAAGCAGCTCTCTGATAACCATGCTGCTTGATTCCAGCCTTATGAACACTGTGATTCCATCTGTCACATTCCCCACTGTGTTCCAACATGTTGCACAGTGCCGAGCACACAGTAGGCAGTCATGCATTGGAACCGAACAATGCTGTGCTCATCTTCTTGTCCACAGGACAGCCACGATGCTCACTGCAGCATGCTAAACTCTAGGAGACTGCCACTTTTACTGAGCCAAATAATGATCTCAAATGGTTCAACCTAAGCAATTGATAATTTCTTTTATTCTGGCTCAAAGGTGTTTTACTTAGTGTGAGACAATCTCTCCTGACTTGATTCCCTGGGGATTGAGAAAGGAAGTCTCACTGATGACATTGCTTTACCAATCTCAGTTTCCTTTAGTAAGGCCCAATGTCTTCACAATGGATAAGACCCGCAAGAAAGCAACAAGCAGAAGCTCGAGAAAAAAGAACTCACCTCTGGCTGCCAATAGTGGAAGAAATTTCAAAGAGGAGGTAGCATGTGAAGAGGGGCTTAAAGAATATATGAGAATTTTGGTTACAGAGATGAAGAGTTGAGAAGGGATGCTTAAGCTTTACAGTGAATGGGAAAGACAAGAACAAGAGGTAGGAAGGGACACAGTGCCATTCAGACAACTGTGAATGATCAGAGTAGGTCAGAGCTCAGGGTCTGAAGGGGGAAGCAATGAGAGAAGACTGGGAAAGCCAGTAAGATAATATATGGCCTCAAATGTTAATTTAAAGTATTAGCAAATAGAGCCCTTTAAGGGCCATGAGATGATTAAGGAACTCGTTTGGTTCACGGACAAAATGCATTGGAGAGTGGAAGCAGGGAGCCAGCAGGTCTCGGATAGAGACACTGAGACAAAATCAAGGTGATGTCCTTTTTCAAAGAAATGTGAGGAAGGACGATGATTCGGAATGAGGCAACTAATTCAGATTGATCAGCTAAACAAACCTTATGCATCACCACTCTCTTTAGCATCCTCATCTTGACCCCCATCATTTATAGAAAGACTACTATTGTTAGGCCCTGAATTCATTTAATCCTAATCGTAACATCAGGAAGTATGTGGCATTATTCCCATTTTGTAGGTGAGGGAACTGAGGCTCAGAAATAGAAAGTATATAGAAAGTCAGAGATCTCCTGAGGAGTTTGTATGAGGATCCAGAACTCCCTGAATTCAAAAGCCAATGGCTGTTAAACTGGCTGAGGACATTCAGAGACAGGCTTTAGAGAAATATAGTCCAGGGCCGGAAGTTCCCAGGAGCAGAAAGAAGACCTCTAAGGCCAACCGCACAGAGGCCTGTGGAGAGGCGAAGACTCCATTGGTGGTCCCCTGTTCAGGTCCCCCCAGTCCTACCTTGCTTTCCCCTTCAATGACGAAGACAGGCACAGCAGTGGCAGGCCAGCGGTGCTTGGCTGGCAGGGGCTTGTCACAATTCCATAGAACTATGATCTGAAAGGGACAGAAGATCGTTAGACGGCTCAGTCAGCCTGGACTGGTGCAGACCTCAGCCCAGAGTTGCTTCTCAGAGACAGAGTGGGGAGGTAAGATCTAAGCAAGGCAGAAGGCAGACACCAAAACAGAAATTAAAAGGGAGTCTCCTCCTACATGACCTTTAAACCTGATCACTTCAGCGGCTAGAGAGAGACAACAAAAGGAGTAACCTAAAAAAATTATGTCAAGGGGGTAGGAGAAAGGTGGGGAGAAAAGAAGTAATTTGGGGATGCTGAATCTTAATGAAGTGGTTTCCTAAATTTTGATATGATGACAAGTGAGATAACAATACCGATCCAATTAAATAAAGATGTACAGTGAACATCTGACCATCTGCTACGAACTTGCTCTACACCAGCCAACGTAGGAGAAATAAGAGAGTTCAAGAGGAGCTGGTGTGAGTACATGTTTTGGATTCTCCAGAACGGCTGCTGATTTTCGGTGACTTTATCATTGGCAATAAATGTGTTTAGTTCAAAAATGCATACTTCAAAATGATTTAATTCTTTCCTCATTTGTAGACCTTACCCAAACTAATTTACAAATCAAAAAACCACTGTTTTGAGTATGGGAGCAGTGCTGATTTGGAAAATCTTGTTACCATAGATATAATCTTCTGCTCCCAATTTTATAATTAGTCATGGTTGCTGTGAAAGAAAGTTGACACCTCCTGACACCAACAACTCTGTTTCTTCTGTTGAAACTTAAATTTCTGGGTCCTCCCAGTGGCATTTGTTATTATAAAGTTACTTATCACTTTATTAAAAAAATGTGCTTATATATTCTTTAAAGACTGTGTTAGTATGTATGTATGTGTGTGTGTGTGTATTTTTTAACTTTACCCCTGAGCAAATATTCTTTACCCATCCCTTATCTGTGCCAGATTTCCCTTCTAAGAACCTCTAAGCTAATGAAAATGAAAGAGGAGTAACAGGTTGTGACATGAGATGAATCCCCAGCGCGAAGCGCATAGCAGGTAGGGAGTGCTCTCTCGCCCACTTAGCTGGGGGAGGGCAGGCGCTGCTCTGCCAACCCCCCACTCACCTGGGCACAGTACTGGGATTTGGCTGCAGCCACAAGAAGTTTCAACACTGGCTGGGACTGAGAGACCAGGGGGGTCACTGCATGGATGACGGCAGTGAATTTGGAGGGGGGCTTTAAACCTGAAAGAGGAAGGAAAGAGGAGCCTAATGAGGCACTGGTATAAAAGACTTGGAAAATCATTCCTCCCTTGCTCCGCTGCCTCACCCTGGAGCTAATGTTCCCTTCTAGCATATTTGTCCTTTGCCTTTTATGACCTGACAGAACAAAAACAAGGTGAAAAGCTGCTGGCTAACTGCTGCCTGAGTCTGGAGACCTTGATAATTCACAGCCCAATGTCCATTGCTAGGTTCTTCCTTTGATAACCTTTTCCTCTCTTGGGGATGCTCCTTTGATCTCCGGTCTGCTTTTTAGGCACCCAAAGTCTAAATGCGCCCAAACCTGCCCAGCTCCTTACCCCTCTCCACACAAGGAAGGGTCTACTCCAGGCACTTACCTCGTAGTGTGGGTTTAAGGAAATGTGCTCTCTTCCCAAGGTATTTGTTTATGTCTTAATTATGTAGTTCAGGGGGTTTTGCCTGATTAATACTGTTTCAAGTAATAACTAACAAGTGCTAAAGATTAACACCACAGCAAGCAGAGCCTCACTGCCTAGGTTTGAATCCCAGCTCTACCACTTGGTGTTGGAGGAGTCTTGGAAAAGTTACTTAACCCTCTGTGTTTCTGCAGCTATGAAATGGGGCTGGCGGTAACAGTATCAGACTTCGGGGGGCTGTTATGAGAATTAAATGAGTTAATGCATACAAAGCACTTAGGTCAGGACCTAGCCAACTGCAAGTGCTCAATCTGTGTTCACTGCTATCATCACCATTACCAGCAACATCATTATTTTGGAGTGGAGGCCTCACTACTCCCAAGAATCTCTCTGTGTAGCAATGACAGTTGAGAGAAAAAGTATGTGATCTAGACCGCTGCCAACTGTGTGCTCTGGAGCCCTCGGCAGAAAGGTGTCATAAATATGCAAAACAACCATGGCCACCAAAGAAAAAGAGGGAGAAGGCTTCTCCCCCAAATGAGCTGCTCCATAAGAACTCACAAAGGAATTGGAGACAGGTGAAAAAGCCCTTTAAAACTTCATTAGTTTAGATCCCCTAATTTCGCGTTTTAGTGGCTCCAACGTGAACAAGACAGCGTGAGGACATTCAAGTTAAGCTTTGAAATTGATGGGCTAAAGGGAAGAATCAAACTGTAGATATTAAGGGATTACACAAATGTTTTATAGAGCAAATTGTATCACCCAATTAGTCCTTTAATTGCATGTTAGAAAGAAGCTGACTTTCCCACTACCTACACATTTAAGGTTTTGATGAGTAAGAAGAATAAACATGATGGAGGAGTTCCCTTTTTAACAGGACAAGTCACTGCTTTTAGATTTTCCTGTAATAGATTAAGAAGCATCATTTACACACACACTGCTAATGTGCTAACTCCAAATGAAGCTCTCAGTCCTCTACAGAAAATACATAGAAATTTTATCAAATACTTCGTTAGTCTGAAAATTACTGAATTCTAAATATATTACCCAGTGTGGACCATTCACTTATTTTGACACGGTATCTGTAACATGTTTGCTTTGGATTAAAGGGTTCTTTATCAATGGTTGATACTTCAGGCCACAATTTCTTTAAGCTTCATCGTACCAGTTTCAAGTTAAACATGTACAACTCAAAAAAATTCTGATTGTTCATGGAGAATATCCGCAGCACTGCATGGAAAATCTGGAATCTTTCTACCACACTGACTCGAGAGATCTTCACTACCCCGGGGTTTCTCAAATTTTGAGCTCTGACTAAGGGGAAATGTCCAAGATGTTATAAGCACTAGACAAGAGGTGCCCCAAATACATAAATGTCCATGGCAGTAACAGTAGCCTTTCATAAGGCTTTAGCCCTCTGCCCTCTCCCTTTGCCCCATTATGATTAGACTAAAAGTTGCCTGAGAGCAGAGACTATACTTCATTTGACTCTTTATATCTACCAGCTAGCATGCTTTTCAACATGGCATGTAAGAGGAATATAATAAATGTTGAATGAGTGGATATATTTGTCCCTTGTAATATATTCTTAAATCTTTCTCCTTTCCCTTTATTAATTCAGTTTTTCTTTGGTATGAGGTAGAGAAGCTGGGATTGTGAAAAACAAAAATTAGAGAGAGAGATCTTCTAGTTCCACTTTATATATGATGAGACTTAAAATGATAGCTAACCCACTGTCCTGTCCAAAATCATCTGTAGTTTGGAGAGCCTGTTTCTCAAAAAGAAATGACTCTACTAAATGCAAAGTATAGCTGCTCAGATAAGAAAGGTTTTCCATTTTGCAGTGCCCTACTGGGTTTGTATTTCTTGACCTTGAATCACCATGTAGGGCAGGGCTCTAGAAAGCAATCTCCAATGCAGGCTGTTAGGAAGACCTTACTACAGAATTTTAAAAAACCAAGGGATTTTTATACTGGACAACATCTGGAAGGTAAACAATGTAGCTCCCCGGAAGGAACTCACTTACCTAGATTAGCATAGTAGTAAGGAAAGTCTCCCAGGTAAGATGAATACTGCGGCAGTACGAACAATCCTCCAGGATGTTTGTTCCATATTAAACTGTTACGTGATATGTGCTTGAATATTCTGTCCTGAATAATCTAGAAAATGAAAACATAGCACATGGTGAGGATGAGAGTCCGATGGTATTTGAGAAGGAACATGTTCAATCTCATTTTGAGGGATGATGACCCTCAAAGTAGGGACTCCACCAACCCATTTCTCCACTGACAAAAATGTCTAGGACACAAAAAAAGAGCAATGGGAAAGGGGGAGAAAGATGAATTATGATTAATCAAATTTCCTAATTAAACTTCAGCTTAACCATAAATTCTAACTTGTCTTTCTCTATCAGTAAGTCCAAGCTCATTTCAAAGCAGAGTGTGTGGAACACACTTGATGGTTGATGCATCCAGCAGTGGTTCAAGATCCGCATCAGGAAGATCTGCTTTCAATGCCCAGAGAAGTCCATGTGGACACTGAGCTGAGCATATGGAAGGCATGGCACATTCCAGAAGCTATTTAGGGTTTGATCTGTTTCTTTACTTCAGGAAGCTTGTCGTATTTCATTTTGCTTCCAAAGACAATTGTAGAACTTTGGGGTACTGGTTAACTGAACTTTTTCTGTATTTCATCTCATCAAGTAGTGAGTAAACAATTGCTCAAAGCATCCTACATGACAGCATAAGAACCATGGCATATGAAGACTAATAGCCATGCTAGTTCATTAGTTTCGTTGGACTTTGGGACCTTGCAGATCATTAAATTCTACATTTAGAGTCAAACACTCTCCCGTCCTGAATCATTTGTCAGATGAATGTGATTAGTGCACTTTACAGATTTCTCTCTGTGACTTTCAAACTCATGTAATTATACCATCCTCTCATTAAGACATGTCTTGGCAAATAATTAACTTGATAAAGAATTTCATGTTTTCAGCAATATGCTTTTTTTTTTTTTGGTACTAACCAAAAAAAAAAAAAAAGAAAAAGGCTGCTATAGGTCTCAAGAGATTTAAGACCTAAATCATCATTTTCCAGGTTCCCATTTAATGCAATGTAATTTTAAGTACAGACCATTTTAAACAGTTTTATGATTTGCTAAGGTTATTAAATAACATGGTGACTAGACAAGTAATAAAGTGAGCTACACTTATCTTTGCAAATCTTATCATGTTTATATTTCTTAATGAGAAAGAAGAAAGGAAGCAAAGAGGAAATTTAGAAGAACTCAAAATCTTAATTCTAGGATTTCTGCATTTTCTTTCCTCCAGATCAAAATTGTTAATTTTACATAGTTAGACAGAGGTTTCTAATTTGGTGGAGATTTTAGGAACCTAGTTAAAATATTAATGTTTTCTCTTGGTGGTACAACACAGATGTGCTAAAAAGCTATAATCCAGGCATTAATTATGAGAAAATTGTCATGGCTGTAAAATATTTTTACATGGCTAGCAATTGCACTTTTTACCCCATTTAACCCAATTTAAAATTATTTGCATTTTCCAAATCCACTGTTTATTTTCTGTTATTGTTTTTCATTTAGATCCTATATATTTTTGCTTTCCAAATTTATATACCTTTCAGCATGTGGTCACCAAGTAAGTCAAGATATCAAGATAGAATAAATTGACAATGGACAGCATCACACATCTGACCTACATACAAATGACACGAAACCCAGAAATGTCACAAAATAGGTCACCATTCACTCTGGATCCCCAGGTGGTATGCTTCTCATTGTCATAGACTCTTTTTGGTTCAGCATCACAATGTTTTCATCTTTTTTAATTCAAGGACGTAAGTTACACTATTCTCTCAAAACACCAATAAGCATTTTGTACTCCTTTCAAACGGGTCATGAAGGACTGATACCAGCAAAGGTGTAAGAGCAATAGCAAATGTTAAATTTAACTTGAATTGAGCAATTTGTCTCCTTTATGTCTCACTTTCCTAATTTGTAATAAAACAATAATATTTCACATTAATTGTAACAGCCTCTCAGAATTTGGTAGGAATAGCTGCCTAAGATTATACTTAAGACTCAATTATTTTCCCTTAAAAAAAAAAAAAACTCATTCCCATGTTGATTTTCTAAGCCCAGGTTTTTCCATTTTTATACAGCTATATCTCAAATTATAGATATTTTTTCCATATTATGAATAATCATGGTTTACTTATCCTACATGACCAATCATAGTGCAACTTTTTCCAGGCATAGCAATGAGCTTATTTATGAATTAAATTTTTCCACATTTAGAAATGATTCTTTAGGACTTTGTCAAAGGGTATGAATACTTTTAAAGCTATTCATGTTCTGCCAAGTGTCTTCCTAAAAGGTTTATATCAACTTGCCTTCTCAAAAGTTTGAAAGAGTATGTGTCTCATTTCACCAAATAGAGAGGTCACTTTGTCTCTCTCCTAATGTCCAATTCTCCCCTAACACTATATCGGTCAGCTGCCAGGACACTTTCAGGGCACTTAGAGCTCACTCTTTATTGTTGTGGAAGAAGACATCACATTCAGAGGCTGGAAACTTCTTTAGCTACAATGAAAATCCACAGATAGACACATACACATGCATAAAGATTTTTTTCATTATAGCCCCAAATGGCAATAAGGATAATATTTCTTATTAATGTGAATTCAAAGAGAAGAATGACAGACTCTTTATTTTTCTTTTTTATGTGCCTTTTTTATTTCCTTTTTTAAATAGTGGACTGCCATTTATAGGTTACATCATTCTGTGTGGCCCTGACTTGGTCTTTTGACCAATACAATGTTGCCTAATACACACAGTGCCGCCATATGCCACCTCACTCCAAGCCAAAGCAATCTTCTATCTCCATTATTTCTTTGATTTAAAAATTTCAGTGTACAACAGCATGGCAATACCATGGGTTGAATGTGCATAGTTAGATAACTAAAGAGAGCAAAATGGAGTTTGCTTCATAAAACTCTGCTAAAAATGTGTTTTCTAAGCTTACCATGAGCTGTTTTCATATATTATTGTAATCTCATGCACTTGTCTTTTGCTCACCTTGATGCTGACTGAGCTCCTATGGTTCAATCCTTAGTGCCAAGTTACTGTTGTGCAGTATCCTGACAAATAATGGAATCCATGAAGGAACACTGTCTTGGCTGCATTTTGTTACTGTCCCCATCATTACCTCTTAACTCGCCCACAAAAAATTGAGCTCCAAAGAGCCTAGAGCTGATCAAATAACTCTTTAATTCTAAGATGCAGAATTTGGAAATTTCAACCAGCCTGGAAATATTAGCTGAATCCTAAGAATGACAGAGTACAATCTAATGAAATGTACTAACAACTTGACCTTGGCTTTGGAGAGCAGGATGAGGTGTCCTGTTTTCAATTGTGTCTAAGTACCACCTTCACTTCGAAGGCTCATCATCTTCAAAGACTGAGTAATCCCCTGCCCGTGGCCTAGAATACAACAAGCAAGGAAGAAAGGACCACATGCTAGAGTCTGAGTATAGAATATCCCAAGGGATCTTCAAATCTATGTTGTCTAAGGGTAACTATGAATTATCCTCATTATTTTAGGGACTCCAGCATGGACCAAATTACTTACTAAGTTCTAAGCCAAGTTGACATTTTTGATAAGTGGTACCTAAATCATTCTAATAAATATATTGCCTTTATTGTGTAGGTGGATGACATCACTTGCTATTTTCTCTGCATTTCTGATTATGCTGAATTCTAGGGTAGTCTGAGTTCTGAATTAAAAAGGGAAATTTGATGGTATTTTTCATGCAATTTGGTTCAGAGGTCAAACCGTTACAATCCAATCTTGGAATTATATGAAGAGATTTGACAGTTGTCATAAATTTGAATGAAGTATATGGTTTGTAGTGTTTCCAAAACAACTGTGTTGCTAAAGAACTCTATGGCTTAAACCCAAGGGGAAGAAGGCCTTTCCAGGCACAGAGATGAAAACAGCTTGACTTGAGATCCTATTCAAATGAATATAACACATCCAACTGTTCTTACAGGATAATTGAGGACTGCTAACTTAAAAAGCACGAGACCAGATCTATGCAATAAACCATACTCAAAAAGAAATGTAATTAATGAGATACCATCTTTCATCTGGCAAATTAGCAAAGTTGTGTATGTGTGTATTTTAATTATGATCCTTAGAGCTGATAAGAGTGCAGCAAGAGAGCATCTCCCTGAGACGGATTGTGAGAACTTAGATTGATACAACTTTTTAAAAGAGTAATTTGGCAATACAGATCATGAACCTTAGAAATGCCTAGATTCTTTGGCTGAATAATCCCATTTCAAGGACTTCATCCTAAAGAAATAAAGATGTAGTCTAAGATACACACAGAAACTCATTGTTTGGACAAAGACCTCTGTTTCTCTCTCTCTCTATATAAATATATGTGTATATATACATATACTTATATATATACACACACACAAAATAAATAATTAGAAACAACATTAACAGTCCATAGTAGACAGGTTAAATAGAGGTTTACCAAAGGATGGCATACAGGGTGAAAAAGGTGAAAATATGTGATCCAGGTATTTTAGAGTAGACAATGAACAGGGCAAAGTTAAAAGGCCAGAAACAGACCCAAAAATGCATAAATGTGCCATGGGAAACCACTGAGGAAGGAGTAACTTAAGAAATGTGTTGGGACAACTACAAAATTTGTTCAAAAAATTTTTTTAAATTAGATTTTCAACTCAGATCATATATAAAAGTAAATTAGATTAAATAGTTAAGTGTAAAAAGTTAACCATGAAAGTACTAGAAAAAATTAAGTGAATGTATGTGTATAAATAAAAGTATGAGTCAAAAGTCCTTTCTAAACAACACAAATGGAAAAGCCACAGATGAAAAGACTCCCCAGTCATAAATAAAAGAGAAAGGCATACCACGAATTGGGGGAAAATATTTGCAACCAAAGAGTCAAAGCATTAGTATTTTTAATATAATAAGCTCTTAAAAATTTATGAAAAAAAGTGGGACATTTTTCCTCATGACATTCTGGTCATTTCTATTTCTTTCTTTGTAAGTTGCCTGGGTGAAAAATACAGGAAAAATATTAGTAGGAATACTAATGTCCTAAGAAATATAAAGTAAGAACATAATTTATCATTTTAAAAGCTATAATGCCCAATACTGGTGAAAATTTAAAAAACAGAACAGAAATAATCAAAAAGGGCTTTCCCATGTAAGATGGAGGGAATATAAATTAGTCCAGTTCTTATTGCAGGGAAAATTGACAATTCATATAAGATTAGCATTTGGTATATTCTTTGAACCACTACTTGGAATTCAAAGAATTTATGCTAAGGAAGTAACCTTAACCTGCACAACAGTTTGGCACTGAGGCTATTTACTTCAACAATGTGTATATAATGAAAAACCAGAATCAACTATAATGTCCTCAAATTGGGGATTAAAGAAATTAATGTTATCATGAATGGAATATTATATAGTCATTAAAATAAATGTTGAAACATCTAAGAACATGAGAAAATACTAACATATTCTTAAGCAGACAAAACAGGTTACAAACCAAGTATAGAAAGACTTCTTTTTAAAGTTAAATTACAACACGTTTATAAATTTGCAGAGAAAATAACAATATATATATTAATAGTGATTTTGTATGGGTAGATTATTTTTATGCTTTAAACATTTTCCATTATTTTCTAAAATGAATATGCACTTCTTAGGTAAAAAGCACTCATTCCATAAGGAAAAAAAGCTGACATTCAACTTTCCTTAAGAAGGGCCTAGGACGTGTCCTAGATGGAGGACAAGATCAAAGAAAAGGGTAGATACTATTACATATTCAAATGTGCTGCTATAAACAGGAGAGTAAACTTAATTTTAATTGAGGAGAGTAATTTGGAGGAATAAAAGAAGCCCACTTGCAATACGAAGCCCTTGGAAGACATTCTGACCCTGTCCCCTTCATGGGGTGGGCCTGGGTCCTAAATAGCCCTTTCCACTTAGTTCAGAGGGAACAAAAAATGCATTTTCATGAGCAGACACAACTAGAGCTTGTCCCTAAGTGAGAGGAGGCCAAACAGGGCCTGGGGCAGGTGAGTACCCCACTGCGCTGGGCGTGACCAGCCCTGGTTCTGATACCCAGGATGTCCAGAAAGTGGCGACATGGACAAAAAGGGTGACTTCAGCTCTCCTGGTATGATTCAGACTTCTCAGTGTGTGCTCCCAATTGCACTGGCTTCTGGAGCAGTCATCACTTTTCCAAAGTAACTACTCCAGAGGCAGGCCACGAATGCCCCCACCTCACTACATGAACCCCCTCCAAATTCCTCAGGGCTGTGCCCCAGCAGAGGACCTCTGCTCTCCTTCCCACCAGCCTGGAATTGTTGAGTGTGCAGTTGCCTGAATCTTTTCTTAGCTCTTCGTGTTACTTTGGTGTCGCCTCAGGCTGCTGCTATCTGCTCTACTTCCAAAGGTTTTAATCATCTCCATGCTTCGTTTTCCTTTTTTTCCTCTGCCTTAAAAAAAAAAAGCAACCTGAAGATGGGCATCCATCTGCTTGATTTTCTGCTTTCATAAAGGTTAACACTTTCTGCACCACACGGGTGTCACCCAGATTTTCTTAACACATCCTTGTGACACCAATGCTGGTTGGGTTGCATGTGTCCTGAGAATGAAGTTTGCTGTGCCACAATGTCACTGGACTACGGTGTCCAGGAAACTATCTGTATTTTCAGAATGGGAGATTTTCCCCTAGTTGGCCACTATCTGTTCTTTAAATGGGCTCCAGAAATATGTCTTCAAAGGATGCCATTGAGTGTGAATGACAGGAGGACCATCATTAGCCACATATCCCTGAAATGATATAAGACAGAGCTGATCTCTGAGCCAAGGAGTGTAATCTGGCCTCATGTCAGTTTCCCTCTGTGGAGTTTGTCAGGAATGGAGGTGTTCTTCGATATGGCAGAGCAGGTAAAAGGGGGTTAATCAACATATCCAACCACAGAAAATTCAGTTGTGCCCCATTTGACTAATTACACATCTTCCATAGCGATAGAGAAGGTCGAGAGA
This sequence comes from Manis pentadactyla, assembly GCF_030020395.1. Classification (NCBI taxonomy): domain Eukaryota; kingdom Metazoa; phylum Chordata; class Mammalia; order Pholidota; family Manidae; genus Manis; species Manis pentadactyla. Next base: position 24,554,585 of record NC_080021.1, on the reverse strand, counting down.
GGTGTGTAAAGGACCATTATTCAAGACCAAGGGCCAAAGGGTCTCACTTACCTCTAGTGTAGTTAATACAATCTTCTCAACTGAAGAAAAATAAGCCTCCCACAAGAATTGTGTCTGCTGTCTAAGTGCTAGGATTTTATCCTGATGAATAGACCTGATTGTAGAAGGAATCTGTAACATAAGGTGAACACATAATAACTATGACTGTAACACAATGAAATGCTGTTTGAGCAAAAGAACACACCTGGGTTATGCTTTTATTCTTCACAGCGTTCAGCTTCTAGCATACAGATCTACTAAAAATCACCAATTCCTAAACTGAAATGCTCTCATGAATTGCTGGGCACAAACAGCATTTACCTGTAAATGGATGCAAGTCAGAGCCCACCTCTAAGGTCTGGTGGCAGCCTATCTGTTGTTTAGGGCGTTCCTATAATAGCAACTGCTGTTTTCTCTGCTCAGAGTCCCTCAAATTCTTCTTCCTACACATACACAACTAAATTCTGTGGAGAAGGATCTCCAGGACTTGAGGAAAGGCTGAAAGACACTGTCCTCCAAGCACTTCTAAGACATGCCACGTCAGGGACTATAAATTAACTACAAAGGGCATTTCAGGGAACATTTCTGAGACTCTCCAGTTAATCTACAGGTGGGGATAATCATTTCCATGTGCACATACTCCCTACCTCACCCTGAGAGCTTTTCTGCTCTCCAGACCTCTCTTTATGGCTCTAGCACTTACACCAGTTCATATGATCTGTCAAATAGCATATATGTTTAGCATCACTGTTCTCTACCAGGCTGCACAATTTTAAAGCAGAGATCTATGTCCTGTCCATCCTGCTGCTTATTTTAAGGTTAGGAGAGTGGCTTTCATGTAGTAGTTATTCAAAAAATAAAAGCTGAATTGAACATGGCCATCTGAAGGCTCCATAGGGATATCATTATTTTTTTAGCAGTGTAGCTTAAATGTGAAGCACAGGGACGCAGAAGTTGGAACAAGGTGGGATTCTTGGTTCTACCATTTATAAGCTGTGCTTTCATGGACAAGTTATTTGAACTCTCAAAGATTCCACTTTCTCATTTATAAAATGGGGATATAGTATTAACATCAGTAAGGATGTAATGAAGACCATATAAGTGCTTTGTACAGTTCCTAGAACATGAGACACTTAATTAATATAGCAAATTATTGGTACAGCTACTGACATAAAGGTGATGATGGTCAAAGCTGGACCCATTGTTTAATGTCTATATGTGAACTTGCTCAGATCTCGATCTCTAAAATGTACTTCCTGGGTTCTGGTGAGTTTTCTGGGCTTGCTCCCTATCTTCACCTATAGTTCAAGGTCTATTTCATTTGAGGAGTCTATACTCTTAGGAGAGATTCCTTGTGATTAGCAACTGCCCTTTTGTACTCACTTCTTTCTGCATGCTTGCCTCCCTAATGGGTAACTAACATGGGGTCCTGAGCTAGAGCAGGAATGCTCTGTCACCTGCTTCAAGAAGAGTCACCCAGGGCACTGTGACCAAGACTCCATCTGAATTTCCACTGGAGGTGGTAGCACATTTTTGATTCAAGACTACTCTTAGGAGGAGCAAGGAAACTGCCTCACAGCAAGGACAGGACAGTGCCTAAAGTAGGTGTGCAGTCTGTGCCCCCAGGTGTGCATCTGGATGGTTGACATTGAAGAAGCATGGGGGCGACAGGTGAAGGAGAAATACTGGCAGGCAAACGTTAGCCTGATATCAGAGTCCAAGGTCATACGGAAGTAAAGTACCCTTGGAACAGGAAGAGAAACCATTCATATCATGGATCCTTGATAAGTCAAAGAATGTTTATTTTTATTTACTGAGAAGATTACCTAGATGGCTAAAAAGAGACTAGAAAAAAGTTATCTTGCTCAATTTTCATAATCACATACTCTTGGAAGTATGAATGGTATTTTCTATGAGTCATATAGGTTGACTTCACTGTTTCATTGTGATCACAAGGAACCAGTTCATTAGAAAAATGCTGCAAGCTATCATCACTATATGGTTTCCAGAAAATTGAGTAGGCTATGGTAATGAAAGGAGAAAGGAAATATCATAGATTAGCTTACAAATATCCTCTCTTATATAATAAGCTTACCTTCTTTTACACAAGGCACATCTTGATGTTACTATATCAAGTGAAATATATTCTACCCATTTGTACCTAAGACATAACCGCATGACAGTGCTCTGAGAAGTGCTCTGGAAAATAATTCACACGGACTGAAAAGACAGAGTTCCAAGTTTTAATGGCATTTGGCTATTGGTTATTAATCTGCTTGTTCTGGAAGACAGCTATAGGAAAGTGGTAAATTAATTCCAATTTGGCTATATTGTTTGAAGTTGCAGAATTCAATGAAGTCTTAATAAAAGGTCATGTACAGTAATAAAATGAATGTAATCTACCAAAATAGATACAGGAGAGCAACATCAAGCTCTCCTGGTGACATGATGACGAGAATATACGCAAATAAAAACATCTGAGCTGTTCTAAAACCATAGACAAAAAATTGTAACATAACAAAAACATTTCACAGACCAGACATTTGGGCTCGGTGCCAGCTCTTTAAAACCATTGTCAATGACAGTATAGTCATTGTTCAATATGAAGGAAGCTGTGTGAAGACAGACTGCATAGGAGAGGGGGAAATACCGGCAATATGGTGGGTGCAGGATAGAAAACAAAATCTGAGTTAAGCCAAAGAGTTGCCTCAGAAGGTGAAATATACATCAACTGTGGTGAAATGGTAGAAACTGGACAAAAACCATTAAGTATCCTGGAATGGTCTCCACCTCAAAGACAAACTCCCAACTTATTCATATCAAGTTCACAGGAGCATTGGTGCATAAACAGAGAAATTATAGCTGATGTTGTTTATTCCCTTTTCCCCCCAAATTTCCTTTAATGAGAATGAATTATTTTAAAACATCATAAAAGGAAAACAGCAACATGGAAAAGAACCACATATTATCTTTTTTGTCTGGCCTTTCCATGAGCAAATGTTTTTGGCACACATCATCTCTGCATGGAAAGGATATGGCTAGATCACACATTCCTCTTCTGTTTTGGAGGCTCCAGGGGCCACAGAGATCACAGACCTGAGTATCAGACAGAAGGAACATTTTGGGAGCTGTGTTCAACTTGGCTAATTAACTCACAGGCCTTTCAGTTACAGATATTTCACCTGCTACTTTAAGGAGAGCTCACTGACTGTACAAGAACACAAAAGTAGAATCAGCAATAAAGTCAGAGAAACTCAACTTTCTGGGTCTCAAAAAAAAGAGCAAGGACATTAAAAAACAATCATTCTACAAATATTTGTGGTAGTTCAAGATAAAGCACACAATGCCATGAAAGCAAAGCATTAAAATATTCTATAATTTTAGAGAAAGTAGTATGACAATTTATGTTGAACCTAAAACATTATCATGAAAAAGGCTTTACAAATCCTTAGTGACTGACAATTACTTCCCTCAGATTTCTCTGTAAGTACTGCACATCGCTGCCCAGGCAGCTCTTGAGAAGTTCAAACTTTTATTAGATACCCTTGTTGAAGATTAGTTGAACAAACATGCATGGATTTATTTCTGGGCTCTCTTTTGCATTCCAGTCTGTCTGAATGCCAGTGCAATACCATTTTGATGACTATAGTTTTGTAATATATTTCAAAATTGGGAAGTATAATATCTCCAGCCTGTTCTTTCTCAAGATTGATTTGGCTATTTGGGGTCTTTTGTGGTTCCTTATGAATTTTGGAATTGTTTGTCTCTTTCTGTAAAATATGACATTGGCATTTAGAGAGGGATTGCACTGAATCTATAGATCACTTTGGGTGATCTTAATTCTGCAATATAGGACAACATGGGTAAACACTGAGAACATTATATTAAGTGAAATAAGCCAGTCACAGAAAGACAAATACTGCATTATTCCACTTATATCAGGTATGTAAAATAATCAAACTAATAGAACTAAAGAGTGGAATAATGGCTTACAAGGGGTAAGGAGAGGGAGAAATGGGGAGTTCTAATCAATGGTCATAAAGCTTAAGTTAAGCAAGATGCATAAGCTCTAGAGACCTGCTGTACAATATTGTACCTATAGTCAACAATAACATATTATGCACTTAAAATGTGTTGAGGGTGGATCTCATGTTAAGGGTCTTACAACAACAAAACTTAAAAAAAGTCAAATCATCAAAAATACACTTAAAAAACCATTTCATTAGAGGCTGCTCTTTTAAATATACATCCTAAAGATAACACTTGCTCAGGTACCAGACTGGATCATTCAAGCAATGGTAACACTAATTATAAGTATCAACTCCAGAGACCTCTCTCCTTTTGAAAATTAATCTGAAGGCAATCACAGAGACAGGGGAAAGGTACATAAAGTGGTGGGACTCTCTGATACCATTTCTAAAAAATTCTGGTTATTGAAGAGGATGGCTATATCTACATTTCTCTTCTCACCAACAAAGTTCATGTCCTTTACCTGCAACTTCTCCTTTTCTGAATATATTCCCTGAACTCGGGCAGATTTTGTACTGGAAAGTGAACAATGTCATATTAAATAACTTCATATTCTCCATGACACAGGCAATTTTCTCCTGATAAAATTTCTTTTATAGAGCTGACCTTTTGGATTCATCTTCTTTGAAAGTTTGGACGAGGGCAGCAATAATCCACTGATCTGTTGAAGGCTACAGTGCCTTTCTTACCTGTAATAACAATCTCTCATCGCCTATGACGGCAGCTTGGTTCCAATTAATCACTTCGGAGAATGGCAACTCCCATCCATTGCTGAGCATCACAGGGACACAGGCAGCCTGTGCAGAGAAGGGGAGTTCGTGAGGGCGAGGAACATTGCAGCAGGGGCTCTTGGAATCAGGGGTGGAACTAGTACAAATTCAGCGACTGGCATTTCGTACCATGCATGGATCATGGACTGCTCAGGCCAGAAGAAAAGTAAGCTTTTGTGAGTTATCAAGTCACATGAAGGTTGTATGTATCCAGCTGAGATTTTAAGATTTGCAAGTCTTAACCCTAGAATGCTAAAACCTCATTTCTATTGTGGTACATAGTTTGACCTTACTTCCAATGGAGACAACTGGCCTTGCTGGGGAAGTTTTATGGATGTAACAAAATTCTTCATCAATAATATCCCCTCATAAAACCAACCTTGAATATAAACGGTTTTGTCAGTGTAACTGCTACAAGTCTGCTTGCAGAGCGGTGTACCCCCAGGTTATGAACAACAAAGAGCGGAATGGGGCTTGGCAGTCCTGATGAAGCATTTTGTGGACTTAACTACTACAGGATGTTCACCTTTCCCTTGCTGTGCATCTGACCCAGGACCTTGTCCCACTCAGTGTGGAGGGATCCAAACCTCCGCTGTACAAGTTGACTCTCAACAGAGGACCTAACAGCCAAGAAACACCAGGCCAATGACAAAATTCTGGTTCCAAATAACATAATCCAAACCAGAGAACAATTTGCTCCACACAACATCCCAAAGAGACTACAAAGACATTAATGACGGTATGCTTTGCAGAACACATAGCACACTGGAAAAGACTTTCAAGAGAAGGAAGTTTTTCTGGCTGTGGACACGACAAAATTATAGAAGTTAGGGAGTACTGTGACAACACACAGATTCAGGCAAGGTGCAGAGCACAGAGGAGGAAAGAGCACAGCAGCAAGGGGACAAAGAGTGGAGGAGGAGAGAGGGTGAGAGCATGCTTTATCAAGACCAAGGAAGGCTGGATGCAACTTCCAGGTAGGAAGCGTGGACATCAGTCTCAGCTGATGAAGGCGTTTCTGCAGTGAGATTAAAGGGCAGAGAGGCTGTTATGTGGCCCTGGAGCTGCAGCTGGGGGCCCTCCAAAGCTTAGAGCCTTGGAATAGTGAGCATCACTCTCAGATCTTAGAGAAACTGAGCAACTACTGAGAGGGGGACAGAATAGACAGTTTTGCTTTGGGGAAGTACCACCAATAAGCTATTATCAGAGGGCTTGAGGCTGACTTCCAGGGCAGGGGCATTGTCTGTGAGGTGCCCAGCTAGGCTGCCTGGCCAGCAATCAGATCTGCCCTGTTTGCAGACATGTCTCTCAAGAATCCATCTTCCCTGGTGTGAAACCATTTCATCTTTTCATGTCCAAAATCAGGGAGTAAATCTCCTCCTTACTTCCCACTTATAAAAAATGTGGCAGATTTTCTTGGGAAAACAGATCTCAGGTGTTCCAAGCAAACCATGCATTCTGTTTAGATCCCTGGGTACGTGCTATGGTTAAGTTCCCACCCCCACACACCGTCTGACTTCAGTCCTCAGCCCTATTCTGCAGAGGTTTCAGGATCTCTTACCTGCAGAGCCTCCAGGAACCTGAAGGACCCAAGCCTGCGACCACGAGGAACCAGACAGAAAGTGGCATTGTGCAGCATTTCCCGATAATCATACCTGGAAGGAGAAGAGGAGAAATCGGCAAAGACCCGTTAGGAGTGGGGGATGAACGAGCATCTCTGGGTGTACACCTGCATGAAATTACCTAGCGCAAGGCAGGGATACAACAGGTGGGCAGGTCGTACTTTTCCATTTTCTGGGTTTTGGGGGTGGGAATTGTTGCATGAAGGAGAAAAATGTGATCGTTCATGTTGGACAAAGCAATGAGGGTCTTTTGCAAACAGTACATAAAACACCAGTCTGATGCTCCTAGTTACAATTTGGCTTGTCCAGCCATTGCTTCCAGAACCAGATTTTTGTGTCTTGATGAAACAGGTTGTCCACATAAGCTTAAAAAAAAAATCACTGCTAGTTGTTCTTTTTAATGCCATGTCATTCAGAAAAGCCAAGATTGTCCTTGTTTCACACCCCACAACACCAGGCTATTAAAACCTACTCAGGAAACCTCCATTACAAGCACAAAACAACAATTAGTTTTCCCCTTCAAGCTGGAATTTCTACTTCTAACCAAGAATATGTAATTATCCCCAATACTTGTGTATAAGATTGGTTGACATGACTTACAGGGGAAAGAGGAGGTGGGATAGGTGTTAGCTTAAAAAACCGGGAAGGAGGAATTACAAGAGAAAAAACCATAGTGGGCTTGCAGAAAACAGGGCTGCAGAAGAGATGATTGTTTCTTTCCCTCAAATACCATTGAACGGCGTTACACTGTTTCTGCACTTGAGAAATACAAAATGTAACCTGTCGCCTGTCTCTTTCTGCTAGTGAAGTGTAGAAAAGCTAACGCGCATTTCATGTTAAGGTTATCACCTTAAAAGTGATTTCCACAACACACTGCTAAACACACAATATCAAGTTCATTATGAGTTTAAGAAAACTTGGGAAACTAGAGATAGCTTGTGTCCTGTGAAGGCCCAGAATCTCAGAACTAAGATGAAATCCCTCTCATTTTTCAAGAGTTTCCAATGCTCAGCAGACAGGTGTGACTTTGACAGCAGCATATGTCACCAGCATTCTCTGACTCTAATAGTCTAATTTAATCATAGCCTGAAGGCACTGGATTCTTCTCTCCTCTTTTTGGGATACTGATATATACATTTATATTTTTAAAGTCCACATCTATTTTTATATTCTCATACAAACTAGGCATATGGGAGTAAGCCAATTTTCAATTATAAACCCGTCATTAAGAAGAGACATCATGCAAAGGACCATTTGCTTAAACAAGCTCGTACAACTAATTTGCACAAGAAAAGGTCACCGTGAATGGATTAAGATTATCTCCACTGAGAGTAAAATAAAAAGCCTTGCTGCATGAATTAAACTGCAAAATAGACCTCAAAGTAGAAAAGATTTTTAAGAGGGCTCTAATTTAGCTACATAAAACATATTAAATAATGATGGTAATGGTTTCTCTTTTCCTCACCAAACAGGGAAATAATTGACAAGTATCTTCAAGCTCAACCGTCAGTAATGTCTGAATTTCTGCCTAATCGATGGAGAAGAGGGAAAGGGAAATATTTCTACACACACACACACACACACACACACACACACACACACGCGCGCGCACGCGCGCATGCCCACAGATATGTGTGTAAAGTTTAAACTGAAATAGTTTTAATATAAAAAGGTCAAATATACTTCAGACTACAGCAAAACTGAATAAATGCCCAGAATAGAAACCCCTGAGGGGGTAGCAGGTCCTACAGCCTCATCATTAAGCTGCTAAAAATGTAAAACCATATTAATGTTCTGGATGATAACAAGTTTGAAAGTTGCCAGTTGCAGAATTTACTTTACGGAAAGAATGGAGGGAGAGGAAGGGCAGAAAGCTTAGAGGAAAAATCCAAGTGACAGTTTTTCTAGGGTGTTAATTTTTAAGTGGTTGTATAAAGGAGTATTTGCTGATGCAGTGATAAAGCTTACATGATTGAAGCTTGTGTTCATTAACATAATAGCTAACAGGAGATGATGTGGGACGAGCATTCCTACAGGAACCAGCAGCCCTCTGGGTAGCTGTGAGATTATGAACAAAATCCATGAGCTTTCTCAGCCTCAGTTTCCTCATCTGAATAATGAGCCAATTGGGCTTGATGACTAAAGACTGAACATTCCATTATTTTGTATGTTATCCTTTTTACATAGGAAAGAAGAATGTCCTTTGAGAATATACCATGGCTCCAAAGATTTCCATACCCATTGTATGTATGTGTGTATATGTGTATATATAAGTATCTGCTCATGTGTATGTTTAACAATGAATGTTTAACATGTGACATGAAAAGACACATACAGAACATAAAACTTAAAGCAATGACTTTCGGATTTCTAACCATGCTCAGCTCATCAACCACTGGGCTCTGACCATATAAACCTATGAATTACTACTGTGTTACAAGGGGGACAATGTTTAAAGTTTGTCAGCTACTCAGCCTGTCTGAAGACCCACCTCTCCATTCTGATGTCCTCCCATACCCCACATTGACCTCCTAGGAGGTTTAGGTCACCCGGCTTAGAGTTGTATTGACTAGTGTATGGGATACACCCCATTTAAAATGGACCATGTAATAATGCATATCTGAATCCCTCTCCTCCATAGGAAACACATTTTTGCTGGTAGCAATTCAGTGCAAGCGGGCGGGTGTGTGGGGAGGCAGGGGGCAGAGGTCAGGCAGACATGACCCAGAAATTGCTCTCTTGGACATTTATCCCGGAGAAATGAAAACTTATTTTCACATAGAAACTTGTCCACAAATGTTCACAGCAGTTTAATAGCCCCAAATGGAAATTATCCAAATGTCCTTCAATGGGTGAATGATTCAACAAACTATTGTACATCTATAGCCTACAATACTTCACAGCAATAAAATGAAATGAACTATTGATACACACAACAATCTTAAGGAAATTATGCTAAGTGAAAAAGCCAGTCTCAAAAGCATATATACTGCATTATTCCATTTATATAGCATTCATGAAATGACATAATGATAGGGATAGAGAACTGATTAGTGGTTACCAGTGGTTAGGGATGGGAGAGAAACACAGATGACAGATTAGCTGAGGGGACAGTCTTTTTATAGGGACTGATTCTCTCCTATTACATTTAGAAATGTAAATAAAAAAGATCAACTTATAAACAAGAGACAATTAACATGTGACATCCTAAGAAAGATGGTATGCAGATAAAGGCAACTAATAGAGAACTTTCAGCTTTAATTGATAAATGGTTTTGTTACCCTTCTCAGATGGGCACTAGTTCCCCACTGTACAGGTGATGATGATCCAGACGTAGAACAGTTTTCATAACCGACTACAAAGAAAAAAGCAATATAAAAGACATGACCCTGAACTTAACCTAGAACCAGTACCACTCTAAGACCATAATAATTTTCTCTTTAGAGTTGTATTGACTAGTGTATGGGATACACCCCATTTAAAATGGACCATGTAATAATGCATATCTGAATCCCTCTCCTCCATAGGAAACACATTTTTGCTGGTAGCAATTCAGTGCAAGCGGGCGGGTGTGTGGGGAGGCAGGGGGCAGAGGTCAGCGGCAGAGCGGCCCAGCACAGGAGTCCTCAGAGGGTGTTTTCCCGACCAGCATCACCTGCAGCATCTGGGAACTTGGTAGAAAGAGGGATTCTCAGCCTCACCCAGGCCTGCTGAATCAGAAACTCAGGGGGAAGGGCCCAGACTTCTGTTTTAACAAGCCCTCGAGGTAATTATGATGCACCCTAAATTTTGCGAGCACTGGTGTGGAAGTCAAGATCTTAGTAATTAAAATGTAGTGGGTTAAGCGGCTTTAGGCACAGCCAAACCTGGGCTCGATTTTCAGCTTTGCTATTTATAAGCTGAATGATCTTGAGAAAGGTATTTAATTTGTCTAAATCATACTTTCCTGATTGGCAAAATGGGGATAATACTTCTACAGATTAAATGATACATTTTAATGAAAGCACAGGCACATTATAAGCAATGGTAGCAATTATCACGATGGCCAGAGCAAGGCAATGGGACACGATGGAAAATACAGCCCACTAGAAGAAAGCAAGCCTGGGTGGAGGACTTTGGGTTCTGCATCTATTATCTTCTATGTGACCCTGAGTGAATTATTTAATTTCTCCGTGGCTCAAAGTTGTGAAGATCAAATGAGATCATGTCCATGCTGAATAAACTGCAATGTGCCATCCAACTGCAAATTATTGTTGTAAATTACATCTAGATGAGAGGAATAAAAACATTTAAGAAAAAGGAACAGATTCCCAGACAGAGCCAGGGAGCGATATGGAGCAGACCCTTTAAGATAAGATGCAAGCAGATGCTGTGAATCACAACAGAACAGCAGCTTCTAATGGAAAGGATCTTTCCCTGTTATCAAAAGCTATATGGACAAGGATGCCGCTGGTGCAATGTGCCCACTGGTCCTCCTGTGCTTCCTACAATTGCCCTGCAGTGTTCACACTTGCCGTGTGAGCCTGCCTGTTGCTGATCAAAGAGGATAGAGAAGAAGCAAGTGATCCAGCCTCTCATCTCTGTAGTCACAGAATTCTAGTCTCCCTGTGATGTTGCTATCGTTTGCCTCCAGTATTTATTTATAAAGTAAGTTAATACCTACAGCTGATCTGTTCCCTCCAGTACTTAATCTTCTTTGCTTATACCCAAGTTTTGAATCACGTCCCTTAAGAAAAAAAGAATGAAAGAAACAAAATCACCTTAGGATGACTGTTGTAGTGCATGGGGATAAAAGAAATAAAATAATTTCCTGAGCACCTCCTCTGTGCGCTCTTTCACTCATTCAACACTAGTTGAATGCCTACACATGTACAGTATTAGTCAAGGAACTGACTGTGAAAAGGCAACTGATTATTATTCAGTGAGGGAAATGGCGAGACGGAGGCTTGAGGTGGCGATTATGCAGAAAAGAAACAGTAGCCACAACGTGGTTTCGGTGGGGAGAGTGAGAAGCAGGGATGCCTTCTGGAGGAAGGGAGCCTAAGGAGGAGCAGGAATCCTCCTGGCAAAGGGTTAAGAGGAGGTGAGAGGCATTTCCAGGGGTAGAGATACCACAGGCACCAAGGCACCCAGAGCTTAGGGTGAGGAGGGAGGGGGGATAAGATGGCTGGTACGGGCCAGGTCCCACCGGGAAGATTATGAGTGGCATCTCCTGGAGCTCAGACATGATCCTGTGCAGGTGGCCATGAGTCACTGAAGGGCTCAAGCAGAGGAATGACATGTTACCAGTGGCATTTGTAGGGCTTGATGTAATCCAATTTCCCAGGCAAGCACTATGTTCAGAGAGTCCAATAACCTTGCCTACGTAGGTAGGTAGGTCACAGCTATGGAGCAGGGCTCCCATTCCAGGCTTTCTGATTCTAAAAGGCCTTTGCTTTGCATCACACCGTGCTGCCTCCTGGGTCAGCTTGCAAAAATGCAGCATCTGAAGGTAACATTTCTCATGGAGTCAAGTCCTAAGCAGTTCACCTAGTTTCAAGGATTAGCAACAAATTTCCCCTTCCCGAAATTGCTCCACGTCACATCAGGAGTTCAATCTAATGGTACTCCGTTATTTGCTATGTGGCCTTAGACCTTTTCTTGGACTTTACAGATTTAACACTTAAAATTTAAATTATGTTTGAGGAGACCCAGAAGTCTATTGCAGGTAATAATGAGAAACTGGCTCAAGGCACAGATTTGAACTGAGAAACATACAAGTGGAAGCCAACATTGTAGCTGGAAAATAGGTCCACTGGTCACCACATGACCGTCATTTGTTGTCTTGTAAGCATACATGTGGAAAATACAGGTCTATGTGGCTTTGCTTTCAGGGACTCATGGGACCCACTAAGCCTGTTTCTTCACGCCACCTACTCACACAGTCTTTGTGCACATGAATGAGCTACTGTGTGTTCCCTTGTTGGGTAGATGAGCACCACTAATGTGTGGCCAGGCCTGGCAGGCCGGACTGGCTATAGCCCCAGGGCCACTCAGTGCCCCCAGCGGGAATACCTCCCCACTTGCAGACAGTGTCATTCATTTCTCACACAGGTGATTCTCTGCCTTGGGCACTACCTGCTGCTGGACCCTCCAGTACACCCAGTCATGCCAGCTTTTAGGAATTTATTTCTTTGATACTCCTCAAAATAACACTGCCAATCTCAAGCTGTCCACTGTGGAGTGCAGAGCTTGGCCACAGTCAGGGACAGGTATTGAAATTCACCCTCACATTTATACAGAAGACTGTCTCCTTTTTAGCCCATTTAAAATCCATTTCAATATAGGGAAGGAAGGAGGTGACATTTGGGGGTCTCCTTGTTTAAACTCCCCTACCCCAGCTAAACATCCACTGACAGCTCAGAACTTTAAACATGGATGGGAAGTAGTCACCACTTGAGTAAGATGGTGAATAGCACATGGACCCGGTGCACCCTGTGTACCTCAAAAAGGCTCATCTAGGCTCCTGCTCACTAAATAGCAGTCCAAGGGCTAATAAGTGAAAGGCAAGTGATAAAAATATGACAGCCATTAATGATATGAATTATAATAATGACAACACTCCCACGGATTACGTTTCCTGTGGGTGGGGCAACAATCCACATCCGTTATTGCACTTCATCTCTACAATCACAATGTGAAATGATGCCATTTTATGGATGATAGAGTAGCAAAGCTTTTGTGGGGCTTGTACATGGTGGGCAGGATCTGCAATACGCTTAGATGGTGCCAGCAAAGGTAAAAACAAAAGATTTTAATACATTGTGTCAGGGGACATGAATCTCAGGAAGCTATCTTAAGGGGGTGAAGTTTTGAAGCACTCGATTTTGTGCTCAGCAATGCCAAATTTCAAACTGATCTGAGATAAATGGAATTCTAGGACACATCCCCTAAATTTTCTGATTAGAAACAAAGCATTTCTGAAAATGCTAAATAAAGGGCTACCTGGGTACAGGGGGGAAGAGAAGGGAGGGAGAATAGAAAAGCCAGCAGCAGTTCTGACCTTGGGTGAATAAATGGTGTCCAGAAGACACCAAGGTCTTGGCTGTGGGAGTTAAATGTCCATGAAGGCCCAAGAAAAACAGGGAAGCCCAAGGTAATTCCCTTACCATCATCTCCACCAGGCTCTGTGCCAGGAAGACTGACCAAGTGGAGCCGGGCCAGGGAGTGTGTATCAGAGCTGGGGAGCCCAGCACAGGAACCGGCAGCATGGATGACGACCCTTGGTGACAGCTCTTCCTCAGGGACAAGCGAGTCCCAGGGAGCAGGCTGTGGCAGAGGCACTTATCCCCAACACACCGTCTTTTCTTCTACCTTATTTTCACTCCTGGAGGAAGGCTCCTCTGATCCCTGAGTCTAGCCAGAGACCCCTCTTGCTGCCCGCCTAGCACCCTGCGCTGACCTGTCCTTGCTCACTCTATATTACATTGCCCATCTTCTTGTTTTTCTTCCACTGTACTCCAGGAGACAGGACCACAGTCCTAATTTCTGTTGAACCTGAACCCACCCCAGAGCCTGGCCTACAGAAGCCACTCAAAAGATAGTTATTAAATGGAAGGAAAGTGCACAGTATCCACTGATTTGCATTTAGGCATATGGGTGTGTGTGAGAGCAATAAGGAGACAGAAAAGGGATGCAAGCCCTTCATTACAACAATCTCTACTTAGCTGAGAACAACATGTCCAACTGTTGATTAGGACAAGTCTTCCTAGGATGATTTTCACTCCTATGTTTAGGCTGAGCCCAGCTGAGAGAATGTAAAAGAGCATCTTTTCCTTTTTTTGTCTTTCTTCTGTACATCTTCCATCCCTTTCTTCTGTCTTGGCAGTTTGTTAAAATTTCATCTCTCTGCACGCTGATGAGGGTGGAAAACTTGTATTTTACCAGCCCTGATAAATTATTTGCAAATCAAGGTGAATGCATGCACAACACTATTCAAACAACCTTCTCCTGGCCTTCCTCCATGTCCAAGCTGAAGGAAAGAGCCATAGAACCTCCTCCTGGCTTCTGTAATGATAAACACTGCGTGGGGTCAAAGGCTCAATCCAATGTTCTGACCACTTCCTTTCTTGAGCCAAGACATTCTTTCCCGCCCAGCCAGCCTTGGTCAGCCCTGGGATTAGGGGGATGGTTGCAATTCCTGCTGGGCTGTTCTCTTCACCAGAGTAGGCATCAGTCAGGGGCTGTCCAGCGGTAAGCATGACATACTCTGCATTCTTTGTCAGCATTTAAGCCTTTCCTTTGATTCTAGCACTTAAGTGATTAGAAGACACATTGAGAATTCAATTACAGTTCATGAAATGACGGCTGGTTTAGCTGACTTCACCTTCCCATCTCTTCTCCCATTTCTGCTGTTCCTGGGGTGCCTCTTCTGACTTTGACAGGCAGGGCCTGCTCACTCCTGGGCGTTTTACACTGAATGAGCAAATGGGACCTCAGATTTCTGCACAGACAGAGATGGTACCGCCTCAAGAAACTATAGGACACCAACATAATATGAAAGCTAGCTGTCTGTGGAAACATTTAATCTTTCCCATCAGGGTATGTGAATGTGTCAATGTATAGGTTTATGTGTGTCAAGGGGACATAAAATTTTATGCTTGTGGTTAATAATCTGATGCCACATATTGTTTATTTACCAGATCATCTTCCCATGAGGGTTTGTTCACTGGAGATTTGGAAGACCCATTGATCTGGATTCTGCCATTTCCTTGGGCAGAAGCACAATCGTGCCCTGGAGGAGAGAGTCTGTGAAGCTGAGTCACCTCTCCCTCCTCCTGCAACTCTGCTCAGCGCAGTTCCCCTTGAGCAGCAGCTAAGAAGCTAGCCAACTCCTATGTGGCCTTGTTTTGGAAAGAGGCTGTGGGGCACAGAGAAAATTAAAGCATTTGGTAGGGGAGAGAGAGAACGGATGGCCCTTAAGATGCTTTCATGCCCTGCTATCTGCTTACTGGACAGATGTCTCCTGAGCAGCTCCCGTGTGCCAGGCAGCACACTGAGCTCTGGGGAAACAAAGATGCAAAAACCTAAAGTTTTTTGTAATTCCCTGAGAAGCAGAGTCTCCTCATACCCCCTTTCCTGTAACTCCTTAATTCTACTCACCTTCGGGTCTCCATGTGAGCAGAATAACAGAAGCATACTCTGGTTCATATTAGTTTCAGGCCAGAATAGGTTCAATCTTATAGATTCAATCCATTTTCCATAGAGCAACTACAAACACCTTTAAAATGTTCATTCCCAAGCTTGAAAAACCCATCAGTGGATCCTCCGGGTGCCTAGAATAATATTCACACCCTTGGCTGGCGGGGCTCCACGAGAACTGGCCTCTGCTTGCAGCTCCATCTGTCCCACTCCTCACTCACCATCTACAGTTACACCGCCCTTCCAGTTTCTCAAAGCACCACACTCGTTACCAACACTGGGATTTGAACTGCTGTGCCCTCTGCCTGGAACAGTCTTCTCCCAGATTTACCTCAAGATATGTATCACTGTTCAGACATCCCTCCTCAGAGAGGCCCTCACAAACCAGGCTGTGCGACCGGCACTCTCTGTCCTAGGATTTACCACTAAATCACACATGTATTTGTTTTACTGGCTCACTCACTTTCTCCCCAAATATGTTGTACGTTCTTTGAGAGCAGGAACCTACCTGTTCTTGTTCACCACTGTGACCTCAGTCTCCAAACCTGTGCCTGGACTACAGTAATCGTAAGAGATACTTGTTGAATGAATGCCAGATCACCTTATTCCTCAGGGATGCTCATAAAATCTTCACGTTGCTGGACATGTTTGCAAGGATAATTCATAGGACAAGTTTCTAAAAGAACATAGAGAAGTTCTTTCATCTTTGTTTAACAGGCTTATTGTCCTGGTTAATGCTGAGATTCATTAACTTCTCCAGATGCCATCTACTATGAAAGCAAGATCCCATTAAAAATGTCTTGAGAAAAAGAATGCATTTAAACAGAATGTCTTGAAGAGATGTTTAGGTATAGTTACAGTATGAAACCTGAACCAACTAGTACCTAGAAAATATTGTATTCAGTCAGGCATTGACTTTGTCATCAACTGTTTTATTTTAAGCAAGGTTCTAGTTCTAAATCCATGCTTGTTTAGAAAATAGGACAGTCATACTAGTCTTGCCTACCTAATGAGGTCTACTAGGGATCTAACAAGACAGTGTATATGAGAACACTATGCAAACGAAAGCACGTATACATATTAGGAAGGAAGAGGTGAGCATTTTCTTGCAATGGCCTTTGTACATACTACAGCATAACACAGAGAATATCAAAGCCTTGATATGGTTTATGTTCCTTTTTCTTTTTTTTTGAGTCCCAGTTTGTTATGGCCTATACCCCAAATCCATCCAGTGTTTCCTAAGTGCAGATCATTTTCCGAGAGAAGCATCTGGAAGGGCTAATTTGTTACCAAAGCTAATGATGAAACACACACGATCCTGAAAGGCCAGCCCTGATTCCCAGTTTTCCACTGTGTTCATTTTCAGGTATTAACCAATCAGTGTGTTTTCAGGGTTTGAATCTGTAATGAAAATGGCTCAGAACTCTTGGCTACAGGACCCTTAAAGAGACAGCAATTCTGTCATGTGGGATGTCTTGTTGCTTGGTTTCCACTAAGGTATCCCAGCTTTTAAATAAACTGTCAAGCAAAACTTGGCATCAAAACACAAAGTGAGTAGCTTCCTTTGTAGAGTCGCTGACAGCTTAGCTGTGTGTCAGATAGATAGCTGCTAAGAGTCAGCTCCAAAGGCGATTGCATCCTCTCTGGAAGGGAGCCGGTACCACAAACTGCCTTCCTCGGGATTTAGACTGAGCAAAATTTAGGGATGATCTCTATGGGAAGTTAACCCTGCAATGCCCAAATCGACCATATCCCTCTCTATGAGTGTTGGTTTTGGAATTACAAAAGTTTCAGAGGTGTGAAAACATAATTGGAAAACTTTTTTTCCCTGCTTAAAGGGCTAATTGATTTCACAGGTGTTTAATTATCATGTGCTGTGAGATAATACCTTGCAGTACCATAAAAAATGGATTTAATTTTCGAGTGCTTGCAAAAGCATTGCCAAAGCCAAGCTAGAGTTAAAGTACATAATTATTTTATAAATCAAACACACTGCCTCCTTTCTTTGAAATTTTAATACTTGGGGATAATGATATCTGACAACCTTGAAATCTACATGAAAAGAATTTTCTTACCAAGGGCCAAAAGGCAACCATTGGAGCATTTTAGGCTGTTTGGTTCATTAACGGCAACTCAGGCCACCTCAGGCAGGATCCCGCCTGTGGGCTTCCCAAACATACCAAGGGGTAGGGCATGTGTGTGTGCCAAGATGCGGTATTCCCTTCCAAGATCAAATGGCCATATGTTCAATAAGGTCTACAGAAATACAGAAGGGACACCCAATCCACCCTTAGCACAAAAACTGCCTGAAAACAACTGTGACTCTCTGAGCCCAAACTAAGAGTCCTGGAATGTGACAAGTGGGTTTTTTTCGCTGTGCTCAATGAATACTTTGCTACCTTATGCTTAAGGCACAACACTTTGCTTCCTGTAATAATAAGGGGTGGGGGGAGGGGGCAGATCATGAAATAGCCAGAAGGCACCACAAAGATCTCCACTCCAAACACCCCAGATGAGAGAAGCAAAGCCAGGAGAGGTCAAGTGACTTGCCCAGGGTACCACCACCACCAGGGGTAGGCAAGATAAACAGGATCGTTTGGAGTGAGCAGAGAAAGGAAGAGAGAGCTGGAAAATAGATCTGGAGTCCCACTCTCCTCCAAAATCTAAATATAAAAGAAGGGATTTTTTTAAAAGGGGGAAAAAAAGGTTTCATTCTGTTAGAGGAGTAGCTATTTCTTCAGCAGAGCCTAGTTTCCGTGAAGTGCTTTAAGCTGCCTTAAATAACTATGTGGGGGTTTTAGTTGGTGCCACATTTCAGATTTTATTTCTCTGCAACTTCTTTCAGAAGCTGCTGAAGTCATAACATGTTCCATTAGATTAAGTGTGCTTAAATAATTTAAGAAAGCAGGGCAATCTGGCTGGGCACACACACACTGTCAGCATTATTTCACTTATTTAATGCCTGTGTGCAGAGTGTACACACCCAAGTCACTGAATGACATGGATTTTCACGCAGTTCAAGTTGATCTTTCCAGGACTGGTTAAGGTATTTTAAGGCAAGATGCAGTATAATTGGTGCCATTCCTGGACACTGTGTTTGGGTCCTCATAGTACAAGTCTGAGCCAAAGTCACATGGGCAGAAGGGGTGAGTGAAAATGTGGGTCCCAGTATAGCCTGAAAGGGGTAGGATGGAGAAGCATTCACAGGAGCTGGCGTGGGATTGCAGTAGAAATTCCTGCAATCAATAAAAATGGTGATAATAATTGTAGCTAACATTTACTGTGAGCTTATTACATGCCCGACTCCCTGCAAAGCTCTATGTCTGTTTGTCCATTTGATCATCCAGCAACCTTATGAGATATGTAATATGATGTCTCTTACTTTACAGAAGAGGAAATTGAAGATTATAACTAATTTGTCTAAATTCACTTAAAAAGCAAGCAGGTGGAATTTGAAGTCAAGCATTCTGACTATAGGGCCCAAATTATTATACAGTATGCACACTGCCTCCCTTCTGCAGTGTTGCTTGGAGAAGTCCCAGGGATGAGCTAAGTGAGCTCTGTCCTGAGGGACATCATGAGAACCATAGTGGAATCCACTGGACTGATCTATGGTCTTCTAGCTAGAAAGATGCCTGCAACTGCACTAGATCTTTTATCTGGCTCTGAATTAGAGATGATATCCTTTCTGAGGTCAGCCCTTATCACTCCCAGGTTCTGGGGAATAGGTAGAGCTGGTGAGAAAGAAATGGTTGTTCATTTGCTATATGTTATCCTATACAGAACCACTTGTGGAATACAGAAACCTGAAGGTCTCTTCTTAAGAACTCATATAATTTTTACTTCCCAAATCCATCACAGAGCTTTGGCACCAAGACCCACAACATGATTCTGGTAAGCTTTTGTACAGCCCCTACTCTGTGTGTAGGTCCCTAAGGCCATATGAATGGGATAGGGAAGAGACATAAGATATAAGATAAATGCTCTAGGAGACATTAACATTTCATTCATTTATTTACTTACCCATCCACCCATCTACCAATACTGACTGTGAACCTACTATGTAGCAGGCATGTTATTGTTAGGGATGGAGAATACCTGGTAAGCAAAAATTATTATCATCACTGTCACATTTCTTTATAGAATTTATAGCCTTGTTTGGGAGATTGACATTAAACAATTAAGCATGATAAAATCAACAGCTGTGGTGAATGCTCCAAGGAGAGACTAATAGCTCCATGAGACAGCATGGAAGAGGAAACTGACCTAGTCGGGCACACAGGATAGAGCTGAGACCTAAGGGATAAGTAAAGGCCCAGCAGAACTGAGGGTGGAGATGAAGTCCTACGAGCAGTGTGGGCAGCAAACTGTCAAAGGCCGTCACGATGGCACTGGTACAAAGGCCATTAGAAATTTAAAGTACTAGCATCTAGTAATGTATTTGATTATCGAGTCACTGTATTGTACATCTGAAACCAATATAATATTGTTTATCAATTTTATTCCAATAAAAAGAAGGAAAAAAAGAAATTTAAAGTACATTTGGGCAAGCAAAATACATAGACCACAACTGGTCACCTCAACAAATCAAAACTATCTTACTGTGACACATACTAAATCCACAGGATGTCACATAAAACAAAGGTTGGGGCTTCTTGCCCCCAAGAGTTGGCTATAGACTGGATGTCCAGAGAAGCACGGATAAGCACTGTTAGCATGTTGATCATATTATAGCATTTGAGATTCCACACATCTGCTAAGCAACAGCTAATGGGCAGTGGATCTTAGCCCATGTTACAGGGAGGGGAAGCTATGGCAGAAAAGAGACTTTAACATCTTGATTAGAGTTAATGAAAGAGACTTAGGACGGCTTCTGTTCATTCTACCTGCTCTTCCCCCAGGACCTGCCAACTCACCTATTTTAGTACTTATTTATGCCCCTTTTCCTGTTGCCACAAAATTCTACAGGCTCTGTAGAGATAGTGCTGAGTCCCTAAATAATCATATTTTCACAGTAATTAAAAGCCAAATTCCCCAAATCCCTAAATGCTATGAGCAGCTTGAATGCCTGTATTTTACCCTAACATCAAACATCTCTAGGGTGAAGGAACATCGTGAGATAAAACACTGAAACGACTTAATTGCACAATGAGGCAGCCTTACAATGCAGTAGAAGTGGATTGGGAGGAAAGGGAAGCCAGGGGCTTCTGCGGGGATGGCACATTCAGGAGGGGCACCAAGTGGCCTCTGGCTCCGACTGTCCTCAGGTACTGATTGCTGTGGGGCCTGGCCTGGGGCCTCTCGGCCAGGAGAGGTCTTGTAATGGCATCTTTCTGCCACAGGGAAGAGTCCTTCTGCTGACTTTAATAGTCCTTAAGGTGAGGGGGTGAAAGAGGGAATTTCAGTTATTAAGGCATTAGTTCGGATTGGAGCTGGGAATGAAAGAAAGCCACAACTGGGGTTTGCCCAACAAAGACACTGTTTTAATCCAGCTGCCTCCTAGACTAATTTAGGGATTACAGGACCTACCCAGGCAAGGAACTCCAACACAACAAAAAAGATCGTACTGTGAGGCCAGACCAGAGCAGACCACTGCCACCTGTATCTTTAAGGCTGCTAATCCCTCAGGAAAAAAAAAAAAAATGAAAGAAAAAGTTGGAAACAAATATATTTAAATAACACCGAACACATTTTCTGTTCTTTAAATCAAAGGAAGTCCTGCCTAGAATAACAAAGCTGATGATACGAGTCCAAGGAACGGCTCTTAGTAAACATATATAAAATAGACTTATAAAATAATACCTCCACATGCAGAAAAAAACGATAATGATAATGACATAACAACTGCTACAATTTATAGCGCAGTCATTTGCTAAGCACTGTGCTAACTGCTTAATACAATCTAAGGGTTACAATCTGAAGTCAGTACTATTATCCCCATTTTACAACTAAACACAGAGGCTGCCAGAAGTTCAATAATTTGCTTGAAATTATAAAGCCAGTGAAGAATGGCAATTGGAATCCGAACATGGTCTGTGTGAACCTGAAGTGTGAGAACCTGCTGGACTTCACTGGGATTTGGCACCTGCAGCATTTGCTGTCTTAAGAAGAAACAGGCATAGATGAGATCTTTCAAAGCACTGAGCAATGAAAAGTTTTTAGTGCTCCTTCCAAAGGTAATTCAAATAAAGTACTACCAAAGCTTACCATACAGAAGTTGCATGTACACTGATATTAAAATGGCTTATTTCTAGGTTTCTCCGATTGCTGCATTCTGAATAACTTAAGACATTCATTGTCTGGCTTTCTGTCTCTCTCATTTCTCCTCTGCTAGGGTGCCAAGCATGTGCTCAGTTGTCTGAAATCATCCTCAACAGAGGAACGACAAATTAAGCTGCAGGTCCATTTAGCTTACTTGTCACTGAAAAATCCTCCAGTCATAAATACCTCAGTGATCAGACATTTAGGCACAAAACCCAGCTACTTGTTCAAAACCTTTAGGAAGGAGAAGTCAGCAACTATTTAATCTTCTTTCTACAAAAGGAAAAGAACCCTATTAACTGAGAGCGAGTGACCTTAAAACTTAAACTGAATTAAGATGGTTTCATGTGGTTCTTGCTACTTATAATGTGGAAATTTGTAGGGGGTGGTGAGAGGGGAAATTCTTTTGTTTGGATATGCTAAATGAATCTTTGTAAAGTAGCACAAGTTAAAGCTATGAAACACCCACCTAAATTCACATTCAGACACAGGCATCACCAATACAACAGACACAGAGAAGCGCAGAATGTCAGAAGTGCTATCTGCTACCTCAGTCCATCGGATTGCTGGGCATCCTTTGCTAAACCTTTTTGCAAGCTAATTAGTAATTCCCATAATGTAATCAGGCATGGATGCTAGGACATAAAACATTTATTGACAAAGGGACCGGTATGTCATTTAAAAATAATTATGTTTCTTTAAGCAAACCAGCAAGTTCCACCTTCTCCAATACACTTATTGGAAACTCTCAGGCAATTTAAGTCCTCTGTGTGTGTGTGTGTGTGTGTGTGTGTGTGTGTGTGTGTGTGTGTGAGGAGAGTAAAATGATTGTATTTTCTCCCTGAAACTTTACAAACTCATGATCTCTAAAGGAAGACTGAAAATGGGTTGATGCCCATATGTCCTTGAGATATCTTGTATCCTCTTAATGCTATAAATTTGATCAACATAATGTATATAGGGCACAACTAAATAGTGAACACTGATAATTACAGGTTTTAACTTGTGGACATGAGTGCGAAACTATGTAACTTCAAACTTGCAAATCCCACACAACAGGAATATGTGCAACCTTGATGAAAATTTAGATGCTAAGGATTCCAAAACATGGGCTCTGTAAGAACCATGTTTCACCGTTAACTTTGTTAATCGTGTCTGATAGAAACCCCAGCACCGTCTCAACTGTCTTTAGAGACTGGAAGACAACATTAATTGCACAGAGCATTAGCATCCATTAAGAATGCAGCTTCCGGATTCAACCAGTAGATGGGGCACATCCACATGGCAAGTGTCCCCACTGCACTTGCTTGGTGAGAAACAACAGGTCTTGCTTCCTCCTCATTCACTCCTTATCAGAAAGTAAAAAGAATACCAAATAGGGTAGGGGAGGATGTATCTCATCTCCAAAAAGAGGCATTTGATTATTCCCCCGACTTCTCTTTCACTCCTACTATAATGTAAACAAAAGGAAGGAATCAGGGTTGGCCAGCTCAGAAGGAAGACATGTACTGCACATGCTACTTGGAAAAGCACATCAGTCATTCATTCGGTCACTTCCTTAGTTTTACTTTGGACCAAAATTTACTTAGTGTCTTGTCTATGCTGGCACTGTGCTGGACTGGATGCTCCACCTACAATGAGGACTCAAACAGAAATGACAGAAATGAGATCCTTCATGGAGTTTATCATCCACAATGGGACACAAACCCTGAAGAACTGCAAATGCAAGTCTTCCATAGCTAAAAATCCTGAGGGTGCGCTAACGGGACAGGTGGGCATCAGAGTGATTCTGGTGAGAGGTGGAATCTGAGTGAAAATCAGGTGGTGGGGAAGCCCTTTTTGAAGACACCACATTGAAACTGGGTCTGAAGGCTGAAGAGAAACCAGCTCCCTGTAGGGAGATGTGGGGGGAACAATTCCGGAAGTGGGAACCATTTGCGCACAGGCCCAATTTGGCACACTCCTGCTGCACGCATGCAACAAGGGAAACCAAGCCCGGATGAGCAGTGGTGGTGCAGGAGTTGGCGGAGGAAGGACGGTGAATGGTTACAGCCAAAGACATTTGTCTGACAGGGCAGGGGATCCCTGGCTTTGATGCATACTCAGACACTCCAGGGAAAAACAAACACACACAAAATTACTAGTGCTGAATTTTCTAGGTGCTATTTTAAATTCCTTGCATGTATAAATTTCCTTTACTTCTCAAAATTACCATAACAGGTAAATACTATCACTGCCATCTCCGTTTTACAGATGGGGAAACAAAGGCACAGAGAGGTTAAGTGACCTGCCCAATCACACAGCAACTCTGTATGGACTGGAACCCCAGTGGTCTGACTCCAAAGTGCACATTCTTAGTTTTTACACTCTAATGACTCTCAGAACCATCATTTTATTTCAATATTCCTGTGCATATTTTCAGGTATGATAGATTTAATTTTTCTTCCATTTTTGTTTTGTTTGGTTTTGTTTTAGGTGGCAGAGATTAACAATATGGCCCAAATAAGAAATCTACAATTTGGCACTGAACACAAGGCTAGACAGACTTATATGTCCTGATAATCAAGCACAATTGTATACCGCGGCTCTCGCCAGACGCCAGCTTCCTTATGAGTCTGGGTTCTGTACAGAGGCTCCCCAAAGGACTGTAAATCAGCGCTCTAGATATCTCCACAAAGTTTCAAACAGATGTTCGCCCTGTGCTTACTCTCCCAGGCTCCAGATGGCTCCAGATCCTGGCTCCTTCCTGCGGCAGACCCTCAAAGCACACTTCAGCCATGACAGCAATGCGGGCAGGGGGAGGAAGGAGGCTGCAAGGAGCAGATCAAGGGCAGTTCTGTAGAAGTCCCAGGAAGCCCAGCAGGATTTCATCCCTGCATATAAGAAGCCACGAACCCAGTCAGAAGGAACCCCTGCCAGCCTTTACTACCTGGACACAATTTTCCTAAAGATGAAATTGTGTTACAAATTGCGGTGAAAGTTTCTGCTGCCAGTTACCCTGGGTCTGCTATACTTTATTCCAAACTCCTCTGTAGGCAACAAGTTGCAAAGAATTTTACTACACTGACGTGACAGCAAGACAGCTCCATACCTACCCCAACCTCTCAAAGAGGGAGAGGAGTTAATGCTGAAAAACGGATTCTAGCAAAATATTTAAAAAAAAAAATCCTTCAATACATGTTCCAACACAACCACAAAAACAAATAAATCTAAAGTTTTTACAAAATTCCATTCTTTCCCAGACCAAGCAACAAGTTTACATACCTTTTCTTTCTCCCTTAATTAAAAATATCCTTGACATGATCTAGTGCTTCATGCACGTGATGACAGGAACCACAGAGGACAGCTCAGTGACCAAGCCTGGCACGTTTTCTTTAGGACAGTCGGGAGATTCCCTACTTTCTCTTTTCCAAGGATACAGAGACTTTTCAAAAAAATATAAGCTGAGGATTCTGTCCGGATTTCATCCCTCTAGCATTCGTTCACCTGGGGATGAGTTACCGAGACAGAAGCTACACATCTGTGGGCTAGAAGGAGTGCCTGAGAGGCGCTGCCAGCCCCATGCAAATATTGGTTGATTTTGTTAGGATCCCTTGTAAACTTCACTTCCTATCTGATTTTTTCTAGAGGCCATGAGGCTCAAATCAAACTTCTCTTATCCTCATCCAGTGGAAAAGAGGAGAGTACCACAACATCCTCCATTCAGTGGTGTCCAGACTTCGTGATAACAGAGGGAGAAAAATGTCAAATGGGCTTACTTAGAAATGACTTCCTTTTGTCTGGTACTTTAAGAAAACTTTCTATTTCTTCATTCCTCTTAGGCCCCAGGGAACTGGAATATTCATACCCATTGTTCCTTACCTCCCACATTCTACAGAGATAATTATGGGTAAGGTTATTTATTTGACTGTCAAAACTCACAGCAAGGCTCTCTAGGAGCAGCTATTTGATATCCATTCTATCTAGAGATGATGGCAATAACCATATAAATCGTGTAAATAACCAGGTGTCTGTACACACTGAATATCTAGAAATGCATCTGGGCTGACAAATGTTTGCACTGAGTTATACTGCTTTAATTTACCCTCAGTTGCAGGGAGAATGGCACGGACAGTATCACATTAATAAAAGAAGAGGGTATTACAGCGTATCATTACATGGAGGTTCCTCTTTCATGTCAAACCCAAACGTATAAACAGTTAAGCCATTTAAAATTGTAAATTATTAAAAATATATTTAATTATAAAATATAATTTTCCATTAGGAAGGGACCATATCTCAAGGATGGTTGATAAAAAAACTGGAACGCAGGGAAGTTAAGTGGTTGCCCCAGATCGCAGAGCTGGTAAGGAGCATGACCAGGATTTGGCCCAGGTCCAGAGCTCAAACATAACCACCACAAAGTACCCCTACAGCAGAAGTCACAGAACAAAATGAAGGGAACATGATCAATCCCATCTGCCCCTTTGTAATGCCCAGAGGATCAGCTGAGCCCAGAGGTAGGTAATCAGTATGTGGTAAAGCCAATTTTCAGGTGTAAAGGGTAATTATTTATTCAGGGACCAGCTATCAATCAAAATTATACAAACCTGTATTTTTATCCTCTTTTGGGGTATCTCTCAATAGCACATGATTAGCCATTCTTGGAGATGATTCTCATTCTGTGGGCTGTTAGAAGTTTTTTTGGGTTGGCAGACTTGGTGAAACTATTTCTAGGCTGTATGAATCTTTGTCTAGGAATTTGTTTCCCTGGCCTTTCAAAACACGAAGTGCATTTTGCTTGGTTCACTAGTAACTTCCCTTTTTCTATCCTTGGCAAGGAAACCAACTCTGAAAATACAAACGACCCTGAAAATGTCCCAAGGACATTCAGTTTACTTTCCTTACCTCTAATCTACTCCCTCTTTTAAAAAGAAAGCTTGGGGAAATCTATAGGCTAGGAAGGTGAGTGGAAAAACACGTTACTATTCAAATGCAAAATCATTCCAGCAGGCAGTGTTTGTGTGTGTGTATGTGTGGTGTGCATAGTGGGCGGTGCTGGTGGGGGAGAGGAAAAGAATTGAAAGAAGGGGGTGGGTGGAAGGAAATGTCCGTGGAGACAAACCAATTAGTATAGCTTGTCAAGGTGTTTAGTATGAATTGGCTACCTGCCCATTAAGAATTGGAATGGAATTAACTAGCTCATTCCAAACACTTGACCAAACACTAAATGGTCATATGATAATGATTTTCTGTCACCAATATTCTGGCTGGAGTGGAGATGTGGAAGTAAAAAGCCTTGATGACCTCTTAACAATCTTCATTGAGACTTTGATTCCTTGAAACTTACCGACTCCCCCTAAACATATCCTTTTCTTTCTCTTTTTTTTCCTCCCCTCTTAGCTTGTATTTTTTTTTAAAAGCTCTTGCTAATTGGAAGGCTGTATGTTCTTCCGAACATAAACATACCTCTCAACCAACCAGCCTAGTAATAACTAATTTTTATGCTCTAGCATGTAAGTTTCTAGTCTCCTATACTTTCAGAGCCCCATAATGAAGCACATGACCATTGAAATTCGCAAGTTTAATTCAACTAAAGATTCTAGAACCAGTTCTCCTTTGAAAGAGAAGCCCTGAGAAACCTGGGTTCAAGACTGAGGGATCGAGCACATGACCAATGCTATTACTTGTTTAAATTACTTGTTTCAACTTCTTTCAACTGGACTTGTTTTCCCTTGCTCCAGACACCAAGTCCATACTCTATATTCCAGGTTCAAGAACTTGGCTCCAGGGACAACCACTAGCCAACAGCATCTTTGTCCACCCTTTTCTCTGGGCAAATGGAGGCCTCCACGAGAGTGAACAACCTTGGGGAAAAGAGCCCAAGGAGAATGCAGTCCAAAGCATACATGACATCACTGTGGTTCCTACACTGGATAATTGCTGCCTTCCTTCCCAGCATCCACTTCCCTTTTGGGGACCTACCCCATCCCTTTGGCATGGGTGGGGCTGCTCTCCACTCCTAGCCTGAGGGGCACATCATCACATTCCCCAGGCCACAGTTTTTCAGGAATGGTGTTGGAAATCCTTTAAGCCAACATGGCAGCTTCTGCGGGGTAGGTTCTTTTAGTCAATGTTGGTAGTGTCAGCAGGAGAGGTAGGAAGAGACTCTGTATCTACTCTTCCACACATTCTTACTTCCAAGTGGTATGTTGTAATGAAAACATGTCTCAGAACAAATTCTGGAGTCCTGCCAAATTCCTAGCCCAGGAAGCAGAACCTGCTACCAATTCCAGACCCCATTGAAACGGGTGGAAAGTAGTCACGTATTCTCTCCTAGACTATTTCTCTTTGCCTTCTACGGATTGGCCAGTTGAGATACCTTCATTCACATTTCCCCTATTCCGGATGTGGGGGCAGGTATGTTCAGCTTCCAGACTTACTCCACTCACCTACCCTGGGGTTTCAAGACTTCCCCGGTGCCTAGTGCCTGTCAAAAATCTCACTTTTTGCACAACTCTGTGTTCCTTGCTGTGTGTGTTCTGCCAGGCAGGCCGGACTCCCTGTCAGCCCCGGCACCCCCTGGCAACCCCCCACCCAGCATCTGCCCACTCTGGGAGGTAAGGCTACTTTGCTGACCCAGGTCTGCCCGTCTGCTCTGCAAACCTCAATGAACCTGTCCGTGTCTGACTCCACCACTGGAATGCTGTCCATGTCTGCTGCTTTCCACATCTGGAATGGGCAAGAACTTATGAAAGAAACCCAACTGACCAGTCCATAGTATTCAAATAGAAATTCCAGTAAATGAAGCAGCTCAATTTTGCTCATAAAAGCAGTTAGTCTCTTCAATGTAGTCGGGGTTGGCAAAAGGGCAATTCAAATTCCACAGCACAGGACGCATGGGAATGTTTAGGTGGCAGGTGAATTCAATTACCAGAAACTTGAAATCCTCCAAAACATCGACCTCGCATAAACCATGCTTGGAAATTAAAAAAAACTTAGTATATTTCCTTTTTTTCTGGCGATACTGACTCCTACTATAGGATGGTGTAGCAGGACAAAGTCCATTTTCAATATAACATTTCATTTTATGGTATCCCTATTTTAATGTCAAACATAAACCCTACCAGCATATAGGTCTCTGATTTAAAAATAATCCTATTTGATTAAGCTACATTTTCTTGGAGTGTTTAGAAAGGAAGGTAGACTTGAAATTATTTTGCCATACATATTTGTTTTCCCTTATGTTAAAATACATACGTGTGTGTGTGTGTGTGTTTTCAGATTTTCTCCTTGAAATAAGGTTATACTAGGTGAATAGTGCTTTTAATAATGCAATTCTGGGAAAATAAGATATTTCTAGTCTTTTAGACTATGAACTAATATTTTAAGAATTGGAAAAGTACTTTCTAAGCAATATAAAGCAAGAAGATAGTATGAGGTAACAAAGCCCCCAGGTGTAGAACACTACTGATTTCAATTGCAAATATCATCTCTGTATTTTTAAGGCTCTGTCTTTACAAAAAAACAAACAAACAAAAAAACAGATCTAGGAAAGGAAAAAAGTTCATTTCAAGATAAGCCGAATATTCATAAATTCTTTCTCTGATGACTTACTTTTTTTTTTAAACGTAAGCAAAACTAAAACTGAAGCAACTGTGACAATATGACCTATCTCTCAAATCTCAGGGTAAAATGGGATACACATTCCTGTTAAAAATCTATTTTTAAGCCCTAATTTTCCCCTATGATTTTTCAGGTATTTGTCTCCTTTATTCATATAGCTGAGAATTGCTATGTCTGATTATCTGCTCACACCCAACATTCATTGTCAGTCTGTTCTTTGCTAGGAGCTCTTGTAAGCCTAGGTGACACAAAGGTGTCCTCTGGGAGCTGACAATCAGTGCAACAAGTGGGCATCGGATAGAAGGAGGAAGGAGAGACTCACTGTAGATATTTATATCTTGGATATGCTAGTTGCTTCCAATTTCTAGTACACTGCCCACCAGTCTCAATCAATTCCCACAGAGAGGCTCTGTTAAGCGTGAGTTTGTAATTGTGGACACGTGGCTCATTTATGATCAATCTTCAGCTCTACATTTATTTTCCTGTTATGCAACTTGCTCCAGAGTGGGCTGCCTCTTCCCACTAGAAAAACATAAACCAATTTTACCATTCCACAAAGCATAAAGAGATTAGGAGAACACTGAAAACAGGGGCTTTCATTCTATTTTGTGTCCTGCATCCTCCTCAGTACCCTGTGGGTACACTATACATGCTTCATGAAAAAAAAAATAATGAAGGAAGGAATAAAATGGAATCTATGTAATGATCCAACCAGAAAAATCATGTCAGTATTGTAAGTAGTATGTGTTCCCAGGAATACCAACTGAGTTTCCACTTTACAGCAGGGTCAAGCAAATAGAGGGATAAAATAGGGAAAAGACAAATATTGGCTGATTTCAAGGCCCGAGCGGAAGTGATAGCTTCATATGCATTGTGTATGTCTTACAGAATTATTTAAAAGCATCCCCTAGGCTGCCCTTTTCTTAGTTGTAACTGGATCCCCATATGGTTTCCTGACATAATCGAGAAAGAACCAGCTCAAGTAGCATTTGGTTTTATAGTATGGTTCTCTGAAGGGTATGGCACCTTTTGAGCATGTCCGTATGGCTAACTCCAAGGCAGAGCTGTAGTTCTAGTGCTTTATGCATAAATGCACACATTGGAATACTTAGGCATCAATCTAGGACCAAGTGATAGGAGATCTCTTCCTTCAGAAAGCTCAGTAAGAAACCCTCACTCACCTCCTGCTCTGTGGGGGCTTTCGCACACATCTGTTTCAGCTCAGTCCCCCAGAGATGTCTAAAATCTAATTAACCAATTAATTTGCAAATATATTCTAATTTATTCAAGGAAGATTTTCTTGGGTGTTAAATCATCTGACAGTGAGCCATATGCAGTACACAAGAGCAGGACCTCACTGAAATACCAAGGGTTACCCCAATGCAAGAATGACTATGCACATGCTGGTCCACACAAATTTCTACCCCTTAACGAGAAAATGAGTTGGCATTTCCTCCATCCTGATTAGGCTGTTTATGCTTTCGTGAAGCATTGCTAAATGCAATTGTGAGAGCAGAGGGGATGATAAAGCACACTCAGGCATGTTACCTAACAGTGCTTCCCTGAGATCCCCTAGGGTAGGGCTGGGGTGAGCATTGTGGCCCGGGGCCAACAAATTGGAGAAAATGATATGACAATGTGTCTTAATCTGTTTTCCTGAGGTGGGAGAAGGGAAGTTTAAGTTATAGGAAAATTATGCTCTGTCATACTAGGAATTACTTACTATTGTTAATTTGCATGCAGAACTCTGCTCTATAGCAAAGCAGCCACAGCAGGTAACATTGTTTACTCAGACAATCAAGTTGTAATTTACTGAACTTGTGGATTAAAAATAAAAGATAGAAGGTTCTTAATTGCTACATTGCAACATTTTATTCAGCTCAATGACTGTATAGCTACAGATAAGAATTGAGAATAACACTATCAAATGTTACAGGGATTACCTAATTACAAAATGAAGAGCATCTCAATGCACATTTTGTTACCTAAAAACACAGAGTGTGGATTTTAGTATGTTTACCAGGAGATGTGTGGATACCTGTTAACTGTGCAGCATTAAAAGGAAAGCTCACTTTTTTTTTGTTACTGGTATTTTATTTGAAAGATAAATTACTATTTTTAATATTAGCAATATGAAAAGCAAATGGCAACATCACACAGATGCAGAGTGGTGTTTAATTTCTATAATATAAATTCTTCCACTATTCACTAAAGTTCTATGATCTCTAAACACATGCAAATCAAATACTGATGCAGAGAAAAAACTAAAAGGAAAGGTATTTCCAGTTTAGGGTTGAGGAAACCCAGATGGAATTTTACCTAACAGATTCTGAAACTTCTACAACAAGGACTTGGGAGAAGTTAAAAGAGAGGGTCTTAGAGTTATTATGGTAAATATATGGGTTACACAGTTCGAAATAGTTTCCTAAAAGTGTAATCTCTGAATGCAAAACTCTTTTTGAAAGTAAAACTGTAACTTCTGCTGAAATTGGGAGGGGTTAAGGTACTGGAGACAATTAGAAGCACAGTTAAGACCAAAATTGACCTCTTATGTGTACGATGAATGCTCAAGTGCTATGTACAGATGTGCATACTGATAGGACCAGAATGATTTTTGACATTCATAGAGCACAGTTGCCAATACACAAAAGAGATTCATTTGGCATATCTGGTTTGTTTGTTTAGAATGTCACCAAAACACAACATGCTGAGACTGTCTTCCTCCATCTTGAAAGATGGTTGGTGTGACAAATGTAAGGTTATGTGTGGCCTGGGGTAATTTCTCAAGTATGCCCTTTGCCCAAAATACCTCAGTCCTCCCACCATTGTGGAAAGCAGTATGGAGGTTCCTCAAAAAACTCGATATAGAAATACCACTTGACCCAGGAATTCCACTTTAGGAACTCATCCTAAGAATGCAGGAGCCCAGTTTGAAAAAGACAGATGCACCCCTATGTTTATCGCAGCACTATTTACAATAGCCCAGAATGGAAGCAACCCAAGTGTCCATCAGTAGATGAGTGGATAAAGAAGAGGTGGTACATATACACAATGGAATATTATTCAGCCATAGGAAGAAAACAAATCTTACCATTTGCAACAACATGGATAGAGCTACATGTATTATGCTCAGTGAAATAAGCCAGGCAGAGAAAGACAGGTACCAAATGATTTCACTCATGTGTGGAGTATAACAGAGAAAAACTGAAGGAACAAAACAGCAGCAGACTCACAGAACCCAAGAATGCACTAACAGTTACCAAAGGGAAAGGGACTGAGGAGGATGGATGGGAAGGGTGGGATAAGGGGGGGAAAGGGGGCATTATGATTAGCACACATAATGTAGGAGGTGGGCACGGGGAAGGCAGTATATACAGAGAAGCCAAGTAATGATTCTATAGCATCTTACTATGCTGATGGACTGTGACTGTAATGGGGTATGTGGCGGGGACTTGATAATAGGGGGAGTCTAGTAACCATAATGTTGTTCAAGTAATTGTACATTAATGATATCAAAAAAAAACTTAAAAAAAAAGATACCTCAGTCCTCTTCACCCTTGTTAATTAACCTCAGCATTAGTTTAAATATAAATCAGTATGGGTAAATTTGGATATAAGGAGTTGGTCTGGCTTGTTCTGTGAGAAATTCCTAAATGTGAAGTGATCATTTCTTTTTAACATAGCAATGAGCAGAGAGGTGCAAAATAGTTTTGGTAGACTATTTCATAATGCATAATTCTGAACGGGTATATGCTGTCAAGTTTGTTTGACAATTTAGTTTTTTCAATGCTTTTTCCACTATATCTTTAAAATAACTATCCCTTATCCTGGTTAATTAACTAAATGAACTACCACATACTTTCCACCAATTGATCTGCTCTTACTCATGTGTCCACAAAAATGTAGGCGGCACGCACTTCACTGACAACATGAATTTCAAAAGGTCTCCCATCCAAATGGATTCCAATACTAATGATCGCAGAAACTAGTAAATACCATTCCCTTTCCATCTCCTTAGAATCAAAGCACAGATGACAGGTGAGGTATTTTAAAAATTACTCTACCCAGCTTTTGACATTGCTCTATTTCCTAGATTTCTTCTTTCCAGTGGTCCAGTAGGACATCCCACAGCAGGGTCAGCCAGCTATTCTCCTTTCTACACATATAAGCTCCAAGAGGAAAAGATCTGAAACTGCAGCTTCAGGAAAACATATTGGTAAGATGCTGCTCAGCTTTGTACAGAGACATCTAAAGGAACTGTCAACATAAGTGGTGTTACTCTTCTCCATGCTTTGATATTAAGGCCGGAAATACCTGCCTAGGATGATCGACTGAAGGTCAGGGATGAAGAAAATGGCCTCAGAATCTGTCCCTTCCAGCCTCTTGTTTCTAAAGCACCAGCAGATTTCAGAGCACTGACGGCTCATTCCACATGCAAACTGTCTCAGGTAATGGTCCACCTGTGTTCTGGTGACTTCTCAGGGTCACTCTTTTATCTGTTATATTTCCATGATGCTTAAGTGACCAGAATAATCAGTTATTAAGCTCCACCTTTGGGGGAGAGTTGAGGGGAGAAGACCAAAAACTACAGGCAAGAATATAATGGGAAACTGAGAAAATACATATCAGGATTTGGGAGTTTAGGTTTCCGGTTCAACAAATGCCCATCTGGCCATTTGGCCCTGATAAGCAGTGGCCAGGGGCTGTGGGCTCTCCTGCAGCAGGTAGAATTAGGCCCTAAATTAAAACCTCCCAGTGAATAGGGCAACTGCCTAGTGTAAAGAGAGACGCTGAAGACAATAAACACCTGAGGCTTTATTTACGTTATAAACAATGAACGTATGCAACAAATATTCTGAACACCAGCTGGTGCCAGGTACTGTATTACATGCCCACCAAACAGAGATGACCTAGACGATCTACAGTCTAATGATGTAACTGTTAATTCAACAACAACAATAATGCAAGATAAATTCTATATGCCATAAGTATACTCACAGTGTATCAGTGTACATGAGACATAGAAACATCTAATTCATAAGGGGTGTATCCAGAGGAAGTGACACTTGAAATGAATCTTAGAGAATGACAGGATTACTGGGACAGAGGAAGGAGGAAATACACATACAGGGAAATGTTTGGGAGGAGAGAAGGCAAAGGAGCAGAAGAAAGTGAGAACTTTGCAACAGAAACAGGCAGAAGCACAGAGCAGTTTATTTGAGAAACAAATTCATTGTAAAAGATCTCGACCCTAGACCCGAGGGCTAGGGATGGATTATTATAAAAATGTTTTCTAAAAATGCTCTCACATATACAGTCCAACAGGAGCTTTGAGAAACACCTTCCACTCTTTGTCATTAAAACAGAGTTTGGATTATTTGCCACTTTTATAAAAAGGAATTTCTACGTGCTAATAGAAATAAGTGCATAGGGTAAATAATAATAATGATAACCACATGATGTGATGGGTGTGGGTCGTGGTAAAGCACTTAACTGCAAAAGATCTCAATGTTTGAAGCTTTCTTTCTGTGTCTTTTTCCTGATACAGTACCCAATGGGCAGTAAAGGACTGAACACAGACACAAAATTAAACAATTACGAGTCCCTGGTAATCGGAGATTCATTTATCTGTCTGTCTTTCTTCATTCAACAGCTATGGAGCATCAGTTAAGCCTCAGGCACTGTCCTAAGGTGGCAGAACTACAGCAATAAACTGAAATGTAAAGAAATTCTCATGAGCGAACATTCATAGACATTGGAACTTCTAGGCTGTGGGAAAGAGGATGACATTAAAATAAGCAAACCATGTGACCAGTCAGGAGTCTCCTTTTCCATATATAGGGACCCTGCATATGCCTGAAACTAACCAAGATGGGCATGTCACAGAGGCTGGATTTAACCAGCCCTAATGACTGAGCGTATGAAACCCTGGATCTTAATTACTGAGTCTCTTTTGCACGCTGTTCTCCTTTCAGTCACTCCACCTTTGCCCGGCACAGATTCCAATGTTTGCAATAACTGGAGGCCAGTGTAGCTGAACTGGCTAGGCCTTTGTTGGCCTCATAAGGGAAGGTCAGTGAATTAATGAGGAACTAGATGTAGGGCTTCAAAGTTGGACCCACTGCCCTGGGAAAACCCCCAGGGAGGGAAGAGCAAGCAAGCCATGGCCAACTCAATGCAAAACCTCCTCAGGAGCTGGAGAGCCTTGCTGGCCAGAGTCTACAAAACCCGGGCTTGTTGTCCCTGCTGTAGTGTAACTATAGCTTAGCTGAG
The DNA here is from genome assembly GCF_030020395.1 of Manis pentadactyla. Lineage (NCBI taxonomy): Eukaryota > Metazoa > Chordata > Mammalia > Pholidota > Manidae > Manis > Manis pentadactyla. The sequence continues at coordinate 24,518,806 of NC_080021.1, read as the reverse complement.
GTGAGAAAAAATAATTAGGTCCCAAATCTGCATTAAAACATTTTTGCAAGATTTTGTTCCTGAAGTGGAAAACTGTTCCCACAAGGTCTATTTTTAACCATTTTATTTTAAAGAGATCAGAAAACCTCCTCACGTTGAAATTTCTCAGTGGGGAATTTTACAGTAATGCTGCTTAAAACCAGCCTAACGATGACAAAAGCGCAGGAAATGAGTGAATGTGCTAAGTGTGTGGAAACACAGCCAGCCCCTCACTCTTAAATGAGGGGCACGGCTGAGAAAGGCCACGAATACAGTATGGTGACGTATGTTTCATTTCTGATACAATTCAGTTATCGGAATACTGAAGTCAAGCAGAATCTCGTACTTTGGGAAGGTCAACTTTTCCTTTTAAACTACAAGTTTTAGCTTTTTTTCCCCCCAAATGAGGCAAAGGCAATATTTCAAGTCTAATTGATACGACACCTTGGTTATAATAATGTCATAACTCTCAGTGATTTAACCTTGTGGTTGGTGTTAATTACTTTATTAAGAGAAATAAATATTTGGCCTAATAAACAGAACCCAATTTTCTATTAGAGGCACCGAAACATAGTTAAGGAATGTGATAATCCTGACAACATACTTCACTAAAATCAAATCAGAAGAGAAACCCATTGGAAATAAATGACAGTTTATTCATTCACCAAATATTTGCTGAGCATTGATGTATGCCCGGCATTTGAGATACATCAATGAAAGCAATTCCTGCCTACACAAACTCTTATTCTAGTCTATCATTAAATATATAAAGAATGCTCTAGAAATTAGGCATTCTAGCATAGGATGGTCGAGTTGCTTGTGATTCAGTATAAGTTTCTCAGAGTCAGGGAAGGAAAGAAGGATTTTTAAAACAATCAATCACTGCAGACAGAAAAATCCAATGTTCTAAATGCAATTGGTTCAAAGCCCTCCCTTCCTCCCACAATCATACAAGTCCAAGTTTACAATCTTTCAATGATTCTGTTCTAGAACCAGAGAATTATGAACAGTCACTACAGTATGATAAGGTTGGCATGACAGTCAGCTTGTCCTATGCTACGCTTCAGTAACAAATGACCCCAACATCTAGCTCAATGGTTTACAACATGTCCATTTTGGGTCAGCTGTGGGCTATCTCCACACCTTTACTATGGGGTCCAGGGTACACAGCAGCTTGCCTCTAAGACATTACTGCCTTCATGGCAAAAGGAACACAGAGAATGGCTGAGCTATTCAATGGGTCTTAAAGCTTTTCCTCATAAGTTGCACAGGTGACGAGCTCATGTTTCATTGGTCAAAGCAGGTAACACAGCTTGAGGTCAACAGGGCAAGAATATGTTATTCCACAGACAGGAGTAGTGAGCAAAACAATCAATGATGGGTACGTTGTAGCATTTATCAGAGAGCAGGCAACTACCAAAATAGATGTAGAAAATATTTCCAACCCTTCAATTTTCCCAAACTTGTGATTACTATTAAATTGTGACCAAATTTACTGAAGGGAAATAACTCCTTTTCACATCATAATTCCATGCCAGAAACACACAGGACATAGCAGGAAACAAAAACAGAGCCTGGAGAAGTTTGAGGAGACTTATTTTTTCTTCAGTGGTTAGATGTCAAATAATTTCATTTCCCCCTTCCACATGAAAGAAAAGGAACTCAAGAAATTACAGAGTGGAAGACTGCATTTTTACTTTGCAGCTAGTAAATTCTTCTGGAGATCCACATAGTCCTTATACAGCTAGGTAGACAGAGGAAGGCTGGGGTAAATGCACACCTCTTGAATTGTTTTTCTGCAAGAATTATAATACTGAAAAGACATACCTTGGCAATTTGAAAGGGCACCACAGACCTTCTGATTTCTTAGCAACATGGTGAGGAATAACACCAGCATTGGGCCATACTGGTACACACCCAGCACTAAAATTTGTGACACTAATTTCAGTTACTGTAAGGCTTGGCAATGGTGATTCTATGATACAAAAGAAACCTGGTAGACCTAAGGTTATCTTTTTTTTTTTTTAACTCTTTGAAAGTGAGAATGAGCAAGGATGAGAATATGCGCAACCTAGAGCTAAGTTTTAAGCTTCCTAAAAACTTTAGGAGGTTTCTGAATAACAAGTTTCTAGTCTTCATAGCATTGAATGAATGGTCAGTTCAGCAAAAGCTACCGATGGCTTAGTTTTCTTGTGACTGTTTTATAGCTAGAAAATATATTCCATAATCATTAACCATAATTAATTGTCAGCAAGATTTAAAAAATACATATTTTTGTTTTGACTCTTTTATGAGTCTTGTTTGTTGGTTTTATTGACATTTTAACCTTTTTAGGCATCTTTTCTCTTATGAATCTAGGCTTTCAAGTTTTCAAGTTTTGTTTTGAATTAGGTGAGGTGTTTAGGAACATATCTTCCTAATGAAATATAACCACCTGGTACAAACCAAATGCAGATTACTAGGATGTATGCTCAACAAGAGCAAGAATATTATGGTATATTTTGGGTGTAGTAAACTATGGGTCACACATTACCTGTTAATATAAATCAAGTTTCCTTAAAACACAGTCAATATTTGTTTCTATATTGCTATGGCTGCTACTGGGCAAAAAATAGCAGAATTGAATAGTTGCACCAGAAATGGTAAGGCCTACACAGTCTAGAATATTTACTATCTGGCACTTCAAAGAAAAAGTTTGCAACTGTTGGTCTAGTTCATTACTGTACCCATAGCTCTTGGAGTAATGCCTGGCTAATCTTGGGGGGAGGGGTGGGCATAAATACTTATAGCAATGAATGACTGACTGTTGGTTTTCAATGCAGGCTCATTTCCACTCATTTCAATGTTCACTGTCTCACAACCTCATGGGCTGGTAAAGGGTGTTGGTTCTTCACAGTGACATAAAGTTAGACAGGATGAATCAGCTAGTAGAGCAAATGACTCCTGTGGTTCCAGGACAAAGGCCAGCCCTAATGCAGACGACTGGTTTGCAGCAATGTAGGTACCAAACCATATTTCTGCAGAGACTACACTGAGGAACTCCAAACACAATGAAGCTGGCTGGTCTGTAAAAGCAGAGGTCACTGTCCTTAAAACAAGAAAAGAAAATGTACGTTGGCCAATGTTTCTTTCCCCTTTTGAAGGTTGGCAATGATTTTGTGGTTAAAGTGATGAGCTAGCCCTGAGAAGAAGGAAACCACAGAATCACGCCCACTGTCCTTCCAAGCTACAGCGGCTGCTGAACACAACAAAACACATGTCTTCTTCCAGAGACTCCCTGGGACTGTTGCAACATAAAGTAGCTTCCTCAAGTATCATTCTGATAAGAATTACAATTAAGAAGTCAAGCAGTGATAAATCTCACAGGAAGTTTTTGCCAGTTAATTTTTTGCTACCAGACTGAAGCCTATTGAGGAAACTGTGACCAGACAAAAACCAAGTGAGCTGGATTTCTATTGTTGTTATTGAGTTTATTTTAAATGGAAAGTAGGCAGCTTTGTTTGTTTGTTGCTGGGAGGGGGAGGGATATGGGAGGAGATGTCTAGCAACCTGCTTTAATTTCCTATTGACTATTAATGTCACTGCTATTAAGACTCTCCACCACAATTAATACTCAGTTCTACCAATTCCCAATTAGCCTCAGTAAAACCCCCAGAGTAGAATAAGCACATGGATTATTACTTTTGCAGCTTTAGAGATACTGTAAATCAGCTCATTTCCTTCAAAGCACGGTCACTCAATCAGTCCTGTACGCCTATCACTGTTAGGTGCTCTGGGTATAAAAGTATGACATGGCACTATTCTTTCATGTAAAGAGGCTTTGCTGTCTGGGAGAAAGAAAGGCCAGAGCTGATAAAATATCAAGAACTAAGAAAAAAAAGAAAGAAATGAAGAAAAAATATGACAACATTCAATATTCTGTGAAAGGCTCTAACCTGAGATGTATGTATATTGCTCTCAATCACAAACAAAAAATGGTCCACTGATGTGATTTTGAATTTTCCTTTTAAGTATTGAAACATTTAAACATGGTCCTGGGCACCCAGCATTTGGGGGAAAAAAACAGCTTTTAATGTTGCATTTGTTTGATATCATCTCCTGGCCAACTTCTACTTCCTTTATAATCTTCTTTTTGGTCTCTGTGCTAATGTTTCCTGAGATTACAACCTACTTTCAAATAATGTCAGGAACTGTTCTGCACCAGACAGAACTTATTCTTATTGCCCCGGGATGGTGCTGTCAGTGAAAGTAACAATAAAAGCCCATCAAAGTCATCACAGCTACGAAATGCCCATTGGCAATTCTGAAAGTCATGACCTAACTCTTGAGTCAGTTCAGGCTTTCTTCTAAAGGCACTTCTATCAGTACCACTTCTCTTTCCAGCTTTCTGAGATCCCTTGTTTTCATAGTATGCAACTAGATAAACCCAAACTAGCACTATCCTCAGGAAAGCTCTCTGGCTAAGCAATGGCTGCACTGGGCTGTGCCCTGAAGAGGCCCCTCTGGACGGGTAGGGAGCTATTCAAGCAACTTTGTGTGGCTGCTTTTTCAGAGAGCACAGATCACTGGAATCTAGGCCAGACATCACTTTTACAGCATTAGCAGGTAAACGGCAGTCAGACTTGAATGTACATTTAAAATTTTGAATTACACAGGGTAGTTTCTCTGTATGAAGACATCAAAGTTCCCGTATCATAAAGGTGCAGATCTGCTTCTGTCTTCATATCTGTGAGTTTTTCAACTTCTCAACCAGCTCATACATAGCACCAGGGATTTGGAGAAGGCTGGAGGGAAGAAGGGAATCTTTCCTCTATGTTTTCAAAGAGATTCAGGAGCTTCTACTTGAAAAGTAGAGGTTATTAAGTGACTCTAATTAAAAAGTGGCCATATACTTGAAATGAGATTCTGCTCTGCAAATTCCTTAAATCTGTTTAAGCATGAAAAGAGTAAAACCAAATATTATGATATCTCTCTCTCACTTCCCCACCCCATTCCTTGGCATTAGCTGCTCCATACCAGACAGCAGGAAAACAAAGAGGAGCCTCATATTCCCAGAAGGCCCCACGAAAAATGAAGGGGGAAAGCAATTAGCAAATGCTTCCTTGGTGTCCCTGCTTGGTAAAGAGTGAAATCAGCCACAGATGAAGAGTTTATCCCCCCACCTTCTGCCTGGCTGGTGGTTGGCATTTGCGCCCACTTAGAGGTGGGAAGCAAATGAGTGGTTTTCCTAGATGTGATCATAATGCCAAATTTCCAGGTGGGCAGCCAGCTTCATACCACCTATAGTGAGCAAGTCTTTTTATTCTAATGCTTTTGACATCCGGGGTCTTGCTGACACTGGAAGTGAACAGCTACCGAATGTGTCTTTCATATGCAAACTGACCAGTTCCGAGCCCACGTGCCCAACCATACCCTCTAGCAGGCTCTCACACCCCGTGTATGTCACTGTTCCCTTGTCCTAATCACCAGAGCCAGACAAGCAGAGATGGCGCCGCTGCTCCAGCGCCGGTAGAAATGACTCCGATTAGCCAGCCCTCAACCTGCCTCCTGTGCTCATCCTTTCCCTCCCCCAGAAACCACAGCAGAGACGCCTGCCCAGGTTCTGCCCTCACTCCGGCTACCTCCCGGCCAACCCAGCTGCTTCCCCATGTGGCCTGATGGCACAACAGGCTCCCCCCACTTTGGAAATTGCCAGAAGCAAACTATTTTTCCAGCAGCAATCATCTCCTGGTCTGTGGGCCTCACCATACTTGAATCATAATAAAATCTGCATTTTAAAACACCACCTGAAGATGAACAGCTACTAATTACTGTAAACACACACACCAAATTCCCGAACACATCATGCTTCCAACTACAATTGTGTCATTCACGTATAACAGTTGGCACCCTTCCTTCAACAGCATGCTGGAAATAGCCTCTGCCCCCTCCCCTCCTCAAATTCTCTTCTATTCTCTCTTTTGTACTGGCATGAAACTACCTGAATCCCACTAACACCTAGATATTCGCCTGCTGGGTTCCTTTATTAAACTAGCACTTCGGAGAGGGGTCTGCTGCGGAAGGGGGTGGGTGTTGAACCAGGCTATCGGCTGCATGATTAATAAAAAAGAAACTTGACATCCATTCTTCTCTCGCCTTTCCATAGTAACAACATGGCTCAATTCCCCTTGATTAGCACAAGGATTTAGATTCACTTTAAAAAAAGGCTAGTCTGCTTTAGTTTAAATGGATCGAAATGCAGCACAGAAGTGGCTTCCCAGTTAATACAGGTCTGCTGGACTTCCTCCACCCCTTCAACACCCACCACTCCTGAATGTGACATTAGTGGTGAATCTAAAAATTGAGCTACAAATAGTTGTTTATTTTGAAAACAGCCAGCTACCATGTACTACTGAAGTACAGAAATGGTGTCAACGCCTAGCCTGTGCGTCAATATACGCTTCAGGATGAAGTTAGGGGATATAATGATCCCCTTCTAACTCATTTCAATACAGATGGTGTTACCTCCTAAAGAACAAACCGAATAAATCAATACTCATCTTAAATGTATTCTGAGCAAGAGCTGTGTATACGTAGAAAAGTAAATATTTTAGGTAAATATTAAAGAAGGGAACTTGCCTAGAGATTTACATGTAAATTAAACAGCAAAACCAAATTGTTATATTAAGTCAGTTTCTTAATATCTAAAATCTAAAGTTGTTCTAACAATATTGACATTAGTGTTGGTGGCAGAGAAGAAAAGGACCCTAAAGTAGACAGTTCTTTTCCCCCTGAAAATGAAAATGAAAGGTGGAGAAACATCTAGTCTACTGATGCTTAGATGCAGTTATAAAGAAGCATGTCAGCACCTCCTACAGGTTCAAAAGGAGGACATACCAGGAGGGGAGGAAACTACATTTCTTGGCTCAGATGTAGTGCTGGGATTCTTGACAAGACTCTGACCCCTAAGTTGTCCTAGCAGGACTTTCCTTCCCATCCTGCCTCTGTGTTTCTGATAGTCATTCACATATTCTAAGGACACTCCGGACTTCTCTGTAGTGGCTACATTATGAAAGAATTCCCGCATTTTTTTTAACCTGCCTTTTACTTCACTCTAACCCCAGTGTGTATACTTGGGGCCTTCACAACTTCATAATCTCCCTAAAAATCAAAACTTCGGCCTTCTCCAGTGAACATTAGCCCTTTTGTCCTTAACCTTGCGCTGGTAGGAGACACTAGAGAATGATGCAATAAGCTTAGAATTTTGAGTTCACTGGACCTGGTCTCAAGTATCAGCTCAGCGTTGTATGACTGTGTACAAATTCAACTGTGTGTGTGTGTGATCTCCAAGTCTCGGTTTTCATGTTATATGATGGATCTAATAATACACACCTCATGAGGTTGTTATCAGCCACAAATGAGAGGATATATTTGTTAAACACCTGGCATGTGATAGATTTAAAAAAATGACAACTACATTATATGTAAGATTATACCTTGTGATGGAGCTGGCCTCAGAACAAAGTTCTTTCGGTATTTCAGCAATTAAAGCCTCTTGGATGAAGTACAAAATGGACCACCTTACACTGCACTGAATTCAATCTCATGACGACTGTCAGTCACTAGGATTTCTGTGTTTGTTTCTGTCTATTGCCTATTAGTGAGCTCCAATAGAAATACTACCCAAGGGATTTGTCGGTCAATTTGGCTCCACAAATATTTGGTAGCTACCTACTGTGCCCTCCATACTAAGCTGAGGGTGAATGTTCCTAACCCTGAAGACAACGTGACTAGGCTGTTGACTCAGTAAACATTTACCAAACTGAATGCCAGCACTACTTGGTCTATGTGACTGATTCGTCTGGAGATTGACTGAGCACAAAAAATGTCAAACTCCAAAAGAAAGCTACACCTTAGAGACAGAAACTAGATATTTGCCCAATCAATGGACAAGACCCTACAGAAACTCGTAGACCCCTGCCTTCCCCTCCACCTTCTCATTCTGTTTTCAAGCTAACTTATCAGTTTCAGAAGGTAAACTTCTTACCTGCTATGAAGCAATGCTTAAATGGGCAAAATTATTCAAGGGCTTCACTCTTCCTAGTTAGAAAACCCACATAATATAGAATAGAGGTTTAAATCTTAGGGGAAAAAATGCTTAGGACCTGAAGTTAGATTGCTGGAGTTTAAATCCTGACTTTGCATCTTACTAGCTTGTGACTTTGACCATATCAATTAATCTCTCTGGACCTAACTACACATCTATAAATAGGAATGAAATACATTATAGGAAGCATGACATTAGTAATACCATTTTTGTTTTACAGTTCAACGAAGAAAGCTTTCTTTTCATGAAAAGTGATTGTCTTTGTCTTACCTTTGTAAAGTATGACAAATATTGTTGTTTATTTTCCAGGACATACTGTAATTTTCTGAAACATCTATTGGCTAACAATTCTTTAGATAGATCTAAATATGATTCAGATATTCCTTTTTCTTCCTCTAATAAGAGAGACCACGCCATAGCAAATCTTCCAAAAATACTGTAAGAACTTAGCACCAACTAAAGCATGTTTTCAGGATGTCTCCAAATTCTTTTTAATTCTCTCCTTTCAATAGTTTCTCCCTTTCTCATTGCTTATTTGTTTTTGATCAAATAGCCACAATTTGGAGGATCACTGTCAAAAATTAACAGTAAGACTATTCAATTTAAGTCTAATCCCACTTTTCACAATACTTATTTTTAAGAATACATTAAAAGCAAAAATTCTGCAGACTGTGGTACCTAGACAAACATATGAAGTCAGAAATAAATGCCAAATCATTTTCATGTAGGTGATCATTTTATGCTGTAATGAACTGTCTCAAGATTATGGTGATAATAAAAATAACAGATGATATAATAATAGATTCAATTACATAATTACGTTCGTATAGATTCATGATCCTTGTAGATGGAGACAGCATGAGTCTCAGACCTTCAAAATTGCTTGCTTAACAGCTTGGGAAATAGGTTGAATAAATTAACATAGTATTTCTCGTTCCTGAAGACCGCCACCATACAGCCTCACCACTCTATACACATGTACACTAGCAAGGGCAATATGGCCTAGTTAAGGGTCTTGTAAATGGTCTAGAGAAATTGTGAGTGCTTACTGGGTCCCCACGTACCTGACCATGCTCTAGTCTCAGGTCTCAGCTAATGTCCTTCAATTATGGCTGCTAAGAGGAATGTCAAAGTGGGTATACGTGTTTTGTTTTTAACAGAGGATTCTGGATTTCCTACTTCCCTGCTTATCTAAGCTCTATCTTTCTATTAAGGCCTGTTCAAGTCCCACCTCTTCCCTTTTGCCTTTCTCACCGCCCAGGTAGGCCACTGACATCATCCTTTATTTAAATTCTGGTAACGTCTGTTGTCAGTAAGCGCTGTACTTTCTGCTCTTTTACTTAGGTAATGTAAATTGTATTCCAATTTTAGCCTGCTCGAGCCCATACTCTTTCCACTATGAAAGAATCAATCTTTTTCCCTGAGGTGAAAACCTAATCTGATGATGTTCACATGGTCAATCCTAACACATGCTTAGCCTTGATGGTACCAGGAGCTCCTGTAGTCCCAAGAAAGGCAGAAGGTGTAATTTCCTGGAAATGTCCTTTAAAGGAGGGGCCCTTCTCCATCCCTTTTCTTCTTTTCCAAGAGATGGGCTGCAGTTGTGATTGCTGAAGCTGGGGCAGCCATCTTGATCCCAAGGTGGAAGCTACATGTTCACTAAATAGGGTGCAGCAACAAAAGAGGAGCCTGGGTCCCTAATGACCACGGAGCTTCCGTGCCAGGGCCGAGCGGCCTACATCTAGGTGATGGAGGAACAAATATCTGTCTTGCTTCAGTCACTGTTTCCTTGAGTTTTCTGTCACCCATATATCAGCCTAACAAATAGTGTAACTAATTCAAGTTTTAAAAAGATACATTGTGAGCTAGACAAAACATGTGGACAGTAGATTTGGCTCAGGAACCCTCTTTCCTATAGCTTGATCTGGGATTATTTTTTTTAAGTCTATGACTACTAGACTATAATTTCCTTATGAGCTGGGGTTGTTTCTCATGTGATTTCACATTCCTGGGGGTCTTTTACAAAGCCTGGTTCAAGAGAATCCAATAAATCTTTGATGAATTCCAAAGGATATGTATTTTGCCTCTATACAATGATACGCAAGTTCCTTAAAGTCAGCATTTAAAATTCCTAGTTTCATGGCTACATAGAAAAGGTGCTCTTTAGACCTGTTTTGTTATTGCTGAAATATTAGATGTGTTCCACCTCCCCTTCCAACCCCAGAAAAAAAGTAAGGAAAAATTACTGTGCACTCAGTGATCCTTAATTATGGAAGAAACACAATGTGCCAAAAATACACAATCATCATTAGGTCTGACTGCATAGGAAAGTTCAAACGCCCTATTGTTCTGCTTTATAGCATATAATTCCTATGTTATTCAATTACTCTACCAACTGTGAAAACCTACAGCTGAACTCTTACACATAATGTGCCATTTTTATATGAACAAAATGACTTCCCTTACAAAACTACTTGAAATAATTTTAAAAGAATATATGATAAAGAAAAGTGAATGAAAAAATCATCTCCCTAAATTTGCTATGAAATTGGTGATGCATCTTTTATACCAATAGATATTATAAACTGTCACAAAACAGTAAGAATAGTATCTTATTTCAGTGCCTTCTATGTTGACATACATAGTAGAGAGTCACTAACTATTTGTTCAATATACACCAAAAGTCTAAGTTATTTGCCAGTGATAATGTGAAGCTTGAATCATCAAGGGTAGTGGTCCTAACTGGAGGTGACTTTACCTCCCATGGGATGTTTGGCAGTACCTAGAGACATCTTTGGTGCCACAACTGGGGGATGAGTGGGAGCTCTCGGCATCTAGTGTGCAGTGGCCAGGGATACTGCCAAACACGTACAATGCACAGGACAGTCCTCACAGCAATTATACAACCCAAAATGTCAACAGTGCCAAGGGCGAGAAAACCTGGTCATCTATTTGCCTGTTGACTTTACAGTGACATGGCACACCATGAGCCCAATAAAAATGAAGCCCATCTGTAGTTATTAGTGGGGACCACAGCATATAGTGAAGCTTGGATATTCCCATGTTTGCATCTTCCAGTTATTCAGTTAATAACAACAGTTCCTCAAGTCCACCAGTGAAAATGAAGTTGTAAACACGTTCAAGGTAACAGGGCCTCCAATATCGCACCCTGTCGCATAAGCTCCAAAGATTCCATCTAAGCACTCAACTTCGTTTTCTTTGTACAGAGATTTTCTTGTTATTTCACTGCAGCCACTACTACAAAAACTACTGCCTTTTGCTGCAAAGAGAACCAGACATAATAGAGGGCAGTTATTTTTTCCTCCTTCATCCACAGCTCTTCTTCCCCCAAGCTACTCCCAGTGCCACGCAGTACACGCATCCTGACCTCACACCGCAACCCCTTCTATTCCCACAGACTCTATCAAGTTTCTTGGAGGGGTTAGTTACTTGGTGCTTATTTGTATGCTACTTAGGGCCAAGTGCAGTAAAAAAATACCAGCTCCATCTTTCCCGGGGCTTTGTATACAAGTGCTCCAGGAAGCTCTAGTTTCTTTTGTTGCCGCTCCTAATGAGAGTCCGCTTTGCTAATAAAGATGACAAGGCATTATGAGCCACATGGAAGAAGGCAGCACTCAGGCAGGCCAGGAGGGCTTTTCCTAAACATTCTGATTACAACTTCAACTGCTCTAAAACACATGTACAAGTCCTATCATTACATTTTAAACAGCCTGATGATATGCTGAACAAGACTATGAGAACGGCAAATAAATTGCTCTAATCTGCCACACTGTCACTTACCCTGCTCTTCAGCAGCTGTAATTGACTAATAGGATAATAAGGTGGCAGTTTACAAATCTAAAAGCTATACTCCTTTGTTGGAAATGCCCTTGAGGAAAAAAGAGGCTCAAGTCAGAAAGACAGAGTGAGTGTGAGCAACATCAGCCCCCTGGATTCAACATAGTTAAATGTGCTTTTCATATGAAGTCAGAAGAAGTCACTGAGTCCTCTCATATCTATAGGCAGCACCAAACGCCAGCATTTCACTTTTTATTACTTCAGACGCTAGCCACCTAGGAAAATGTCCCTAAATGCTCTCGCAAAGATATTTTTGATGGGAGAATTCTGACCGGCAAAAGCCAGCTTAACGCCAGGTAAGAAAATTACTATTACTACTACCGTTTTGGGGAATATGTGTCAACTGGAAGGCTAGTGAGGACCGGTGTCAGAAGGTGACATCAGACTATACCACCGTCCAGGTCACAGGAAGGGATGTGGGTATTAGTGTGAGTAGACAGGATGCCACTGGGGATTGTGAGCAGAGGAGGGATAAGAACTGACTTACCTCGTAGAAGGATTCCTCTGGTGGCTGCCGTGTGGAGAAGAATTTGTAGTCGGACAAAGGTGGGAGGTGGGAGCATGGAATACAGGTGGCTGCCATGCTCTGAGATCTACGCTCCCCTCAAATTCTTCTTGAAACCCCAATGCCCAACATGATGGTATTAGGAGGTGGGGTCTTTGGAGGTGCTTCCATCATGAGGGCAGAGCCTCATGAACAAAATTAATGCTCTTATAAAAGAGGCTCCAGAGAGCTTCCTAGCCACTTCCATGGTGCAAGGACACACTGAGAAGTCTGGGGCCCCGAAGAGGGCCCTCACCCAACCCTGCAGGCACCCTGAGCTCAGCTCCAGAATAGTAAGAAATAAATGTTTGTCATTAATAAGCCACCTAGTCTGTGGAATTGTGCTGTAGCAGCCCAAATGGACTAAGACAGAGGTGACAGCCATGAGCAGCTGAGAGGCGACCATGGCTTGGATGTGAGAAGAAGCCATGGGAATGTTAAGAAGTGAGTGAATTCTTGATGTGCTCTAAAGCTACAGCGAATAGGATAGCTGGTGAGTTGGACATGGTTTCTGAAGGAAAGAAAGGTGTCAAGGACAACACCAAGCCTTCTGGCCTGAGCAATTAAGAGAGAAAGGACTTGCTTTTTACTTAGATAGGAGGACGCAGAAGTAGCACATTTGGGAAGGTGAACAGGGAGAAATTAAGAGCTTGGTTTTGGACATGTTATTCCAAAATATATTATAATCTTTTATGCTTAAAACTGTTCATGGTTTCATTTCTGGACATTCCTGAAAAGCATCTCATGCATTATAGCTACATTTATGCATACATGAATATAGTATATATATGTGTGTATGTATACTGACAAAAAGAATGACTGATGGATTGGTGACACACTCTTCTTTCCTCAAGCTGGTCATTTCCTTCAGAACAAAAATGGCTATGACATGCCATTGCTGTTGAGTGAACTCTGCCAAAAAAATAACTGAAAGATTATGTGTATAATGAAGTAAAAGGAAACACATTAGCATTTTCTAATCTCTCAATAGATGAGGCACAAAAAAAGACATTTGGACAGAACCAAAGATCTCCGAGAATAAGCAAAGCCACACTGTTAATACCATAGGGTCAGCTCAACCTGTTCCATGACAAGGCCATATGGGACGCTTACAGGAAGAATGGCACGAAGAAACAAAAGGTCTGTGGAATCCTCTGAGGATTGCTGGGTGCAAATGGAATTTGGGCAGTGAAGCAGGAAGCATCCAGGCTGACCTTGGTGGGGTATGGCCACATAAATTTAAGATATTTGCACACAAACAAGCTGATAAACCCTGAGCCATGTCTGACATCTGAGCCTGCCCATAATCCCTGGGGCCTTCTGGGAACCACCATGTTTTGATGCAAACACTTGCCACCCCTTGGTGCCCTTCTGACTCACATTTACTGAGACCAGACAGTGAAGAGCAGGGTACACACCCCCTTGGAGTATTTCCCCCCACGGTGGTCCTCTTGGGGCTAAGGATGAGGCTGGTAGTAAGGTGAGCTAGGAGGCTGACGGCAGCCCAAGGTTCCTGGTTCCCTCTCTATTTCACAATGCTGCTAAAATGAACACAATCAGTCCAGAGAGCAAATAACAAAGACAACAGCCCTGTCTGTACTGGCGTTCCTAATAATTGCTTTCTCCCTTCACTTTAATTCTTTTTTAAGTAATACAAGAGAAATAGATCCCTTTTGGGAATGAATTTAAAATGACTATGAATTAGTTACGCCACATCCTTCCCATCACGACTAGGGCTCTGTTTCAAAGCAGAAAATGGACAGTGGTACATGTCTCTTCCCAAGACTGCCACCTGTGTCACTTGTAGTTAGAGACACCTTGGCTGATCCTGACTGTGGCAAATTAAATGCATGATAAGAAACATGCTCCAAATGATGCTGCCTCCTTTATCACAATGTCCAGTTTAATCCTGGCACGGCATGTGGGGCGGGAAGTGGATAGCTGAGGGAAACAATACGCAGTGTTAGAAGACAGGAGCTAAAAATAAAGGTGGAAACGTGGGGATATGAGAGTTTAACTGAATATAAACGGGCTGATTGGATCAAGCATCAACCGGCGAATACAATGTCGGTAAGCATCATGGGCTTGCTCTATCAAATTGGCGAACCTCTGGCTGGACGAAATAATCCACTGTCAATGGGAAATCTTAGATGACACGATCAGAATGGTTGTACACCAAGGAAGGCTGTGGCATTGCAGGGGCGGCTTGATCACATCTTGGCTTACTTGGGCTCAGCTCTAATTGAGTCTACATGGGGGTTTACCCGTGATCTGGGAAAAGCATTCTATAATCCAAAAATATCGCATGTTGCCTATGGACAGAATTAATTGTGATGACAAGACTTATAAAAAAGCCTCCATGTTTTGGGTAACAAACATTGTAATAACTGCTATTATGTATTGTGCACCCACCCTGGCCAGGCATTACACTGGGTGAAGAATAAAGACAGTCTAACTGGCAAGGCTAATGCAATCATATTATAAAATACAGCAGGCCTGGCAGAGTCCACTCACTGGCAGAACCGTAAGTAGTTTCAAGCACTCAAAGATCAAACAGTAAACAACTTCATGCAAGACTGAAGGGAAGTCATTAAGACCCACCTAGGTCTAAGTGTTGTATGAAAATGTCCGTGTCATTAATTACCTTCCAATAATGCAAATTACAGAAAATAATGAGAATGTTTATCTGCCAAACTCACAGGGATTGATATTTCAAGTCTACCATGAAAACCCAAGCAATAAGAAATGTTCCTATTCTCCGACATCTGGCTGCTTCACTTTTTTTTTCCTTTCCTGCTGACCCACTTCAAAGGTTTCATGCTGGAAATGTTATTAAGGTTCTAGTTTGCAGGGGTGAATTTTTGCTTCCTGCCTAGTGCCTCTTTCACTCGTATCTGTAGACTCACACCTTTAGGAGCTCACCTGCACATCCCAAAACATAGAGGTTTACTTTTATACTAGTCTGTCTTAAAGATCACATGGGTTTCTGAAATACATATAACTGGGCACTTGAGTAAAGTACTAAGATTAAAAAATGTAGAGAGGGTCATGTATTTATATTTTATCTGGAACATCACAAGAACTGATAACATTTGATGGGTTTTATTTCTACTTACACAGAAAATATACATACTTCACGGGTTTAGACTAGGAAAATCATTTCACACACATAATGCATAAATGTTTGTGGATACATGCACACAGTAAGTTTGTATTTTTTAAAGACTTGCATCAGAAAACACCACCTATTACTTTATAATGCAAACCATCAACTCATATTTTATTGTAATGTCTTCCTGTTATAACCTCTAAGCATCTTCAGTGCAAATGATCATATACATACATCTCTCTCACACATACTCTGGTGCTAAATTCAGGTTCATGGAAGGAGTTAACAATTGGCCAGAAAGAAAATAAAAAACACTGGGAATATGGGAGCAAAAGGAGAAAGCCAGCTGGTTAGCTGGCCTTTTAAAAGGTATCAGGGAATTAGGCTCAAGGCCATTAATCCTACAGTTTTCACTCCTCTGCCAACTCTCACTGCTTACATTACCAAGCCGTCACCCAGATTAAAGGCAGGTTTCTACAAGGGTTTCTGCTTCCCTGAGAACCCCCTCACCCCCACCCCGCCAGGCCTCCCCACCTGCTGCCCCCTCACACAGCAGCAAAGTGGAATCCAAAAGAAAAGTATTAAAATCAAACGAGGCTTTAAGGATTTAAGGAGGTGGATGAAGAACAGGTTCTTATCTAGGCTTTAGCTTGGTATTCGTTCTTCAAAGTCTTCACAATTACATTTAGAGAAAGAACAGGGGACAGAGAGTCACTGCCTTTTAAATTCACTGCCCTTAAATGAAGAGTCCCTATCACAGGCATTATTCCCAAGGGAGATGAACCTCTGTGCTAACTTCTTCCCTGTCTAGTCCCCACCCACCACTCCAGTTATGCAACATTGTTTTTCCACTAGAAAGAATATGGGGCCAAGGCTCTGTCTCTACAATGCCAAAGCAACAGCTAGTTAAAAACTGAATAATTCAACCAGAACGAGTTTTTCACTCCACACTGGATAAACCTAACTACAGGTGGCTTTTGCCTATAATCTACCGTCTGTAGAAAACCCCTCACATATAAATGAGAATATTAAACTGTATCCAGCAGAGCACAGAGCACCCACATGGCCTACCAGTGTAGAGGTGATTTCAAGAGTGGTTGGTCATCAGGCAACAGGGTGACTATCTTCCTGCTAAAAGATGAAATAAGGGCCTGACTGCTTTTCCCAAGGATTGGAAGGTAAGTTTATCTTTATTGCCAGGCTAATATGTGCCAGAATTCATGCTAGACACTATTCATATATTATTTCAGGGAACACTTGTAACAATCTGTAATGTCATACTGGTTAAGAACCTAAGTTCTGGACCTAAAGCATACCTTGCTTTCAATCCCACACCCACCATTTTCCAAGAGTGTCATCTTGTGTGGTTGCTTGGCATATTTAGGCCTCAAAGTTTGCTTCTCTTTGAATGCAAGAGCCTAACTCATAGGGTGGTTATAAGAATAATACTGAGCATAGGGCTTGATACATAGGAAATACTACCTAAGTGGTTATTGTTGTTATTATACCCATCTTACAGATGAAGAGTAAAGTCATTTGTCCGAGAGCCAAAGACAGCAATGGGTTCCCTAATTTGTCTTGATTCTAGAGTATTGCTCTTTCCACAACACCGTATTATCTCCCTGTGAATCGGTAGCATGTGGAGAGTCACCAAGAGTGGAGTATCAGGCTCTTTTATGACCAAAGCTTCAGATCAGCCAACTACACTTTCAGAGCTCCCATGATCCCTTACTGGAGTCTTTGCTTTTATTTCCTTCCTCTTAGAAGTAAGGCATGGTGAGCTAGTTCCCTGGAGGAAGTGCCTCCCTGTGGGATTCTAGGCACACTGTCTTAGACAAGGTCATCTTTGGGGGGATTCTGGACATTCATTCTTTTTTCTAGCTGCAGTCTTACAAATTTGGTAGATAAAACAGGTTAGGAACTTAAAAGCCAGGGAAATGTTGAGTTAGATAGAGGTGGCTCAGAAATTCAGCCTGTTTAGCAGAATCACTGTATTCTCACAATTTGAAGTGTGAACTTAATCATATCTTTGGACTCAGCTATTGTTAAATTATGCCTGGTCACTTTGCATTTGAATTCTAACTTCCTCCCCAACTGCCACTTTTGTAGGCTTTGTAAAATACATGAAGGGCTGAGGGCCACCAAAAGCTTTGTAAGTTAGAAAGACAGACCCATAGACCAGAGGAACAGAATAGAGAGTCCAGATATTAACCCAAGCATATATGGTCAATTAATATATGATAAAGAAGCCATGGATATACAACAGGGAAATGACAGCCTCTTCAACAGCTGGTGTTGGCAAAACTGGACAGCTACATGCAAGAGAATGAAACTGGCTTGCTGTCTAACTCCATACACAAAAGTAAACTCGAAATGGATCAAAGACCTGAATGTAAGTCATAAAACCATAAAACTCTTAGAAGAAAACATAGACAAAACACTCCTGAATATAAACATGAACAACTTCTTCATGAACATATCTCCACGGGCAAGGGAAACAGAAGCAAAAATGAACAAGCAGGACTATATCAAACTAAAAAGCTTCTGTACAGCAAAGGACACCATCAATAGAACAAGAAGGTATCCTACAGTATGGGAGAATATATTCATAAATGACAGATCTGATAAAGGCTTGACATCCAAAATATATAAAGAGCTCATGCACCTCAACAAACAAAAAGCAAATAATCCAATTAAAAAATGGGCAGAGGATCTGAACAGACACTTCTCCAAAGAAGAAATTCAGATGGCCAACAGGCACATGAAAAGATGCTCCACATCGCTAATTATCAGAGAAATGCAAATTAAACCACAATGAGATATCACCTCACAGCAGTTAGGATGGCCAAAAGACAAACAACAAATGTTGGCGAGGATGTGGAGAATGAGGAACCCTCCTACACTGCTGGTGGGAATGTAAATTAGTTCAACCATTGTGGAAAGCAGTATGGAGGCTCCTCAAAATACTAAAAGTAGAAATACCATTTGACCCAGGAAATTCCACTCCTAGGAATTTACTCTAAGAATGCAGGAGCCCAGTTTGAAAGAGACATATGCACCCCTATGTTTATCACAGCACTATTTACAATAGCCAAGAAATGGAAACAACCTAAGTGTCCATCAGTAGATGAATGGATAAAGAAGATGTGGCACATATACACAATGGAATATTATTCAGCCATAGGAAGAAAACAAATCCTACCATTTGCAACAACATGGATGGAGCTGGAGAGTATTATGTTCAGTGAAATAAGCCAGGTGGAGAAAGACAAATACCAAATGATTTCACTCATCTGTGGAGTATAAGAACAAAGCAAAAACTGAAGGAACAAAACAGAGCAGACTCACAGAACCCAAGAATGGACTAACAGTTACCAAAGGGAAAGGGACTGGGGAGAATGGGTGGGAAGGGAGGGATAAGGGGGAAAAAGGGGCATTATGATTAGCCCACATAATGTAGGCAGGGGGTGCATAGGGAAGGCAGTATAGCACAGAGAAGACAAGTAGTGATTCTATAGCATCTTACTACGCTGATGGACAGTGACTGTAATGGGGTTTTTGGGGGGAACTTGACAATGGGAGGAATCTAGTAACTACAATGTTACAATGTTGCTCATGTAATTGTATATTAATGATACCAAAAAAGAAAAAGTTAGAAAGATAAACATGCAGAATTTCCATGCTTTGCAACATTGTTTTTCAATGTTGAAAAGCAAAGCACACTACTGTCTTTTTCAGACAGAGCTGGATATAATAAGGGAGGGAAAGAAAACAGGCAAATGCAAGATCCTAATTGTTTGTTATCTCGCAGCAATTTATTTATGGTAGATGGTTTTCTACATTACCTACTAAACTCAGTCTGCAGAAGAAAAGTAAAAATGAATGTACGTGGCTCTCCCAAGCTCAGAAAATGATACCAATCAAGTCAGTAAATAGCCAGCAAACTATAGTTTTGCCAATTCCTGATTTGTTTTGATTCGAAAAGACTGGCCCCCAAAGCTTTCTTTTTCCAATTCTGTAGGTAGCGAAAAATGAAGTGATTGATAATAAAGTATTCACTATGATATAAAAAAAACGCAATTTGAATAAAAGGCCATTCACTCTATTTTTTGCATAGATTTACTCCATGCTGATAAACACACATTTACACTGGAAGGAAGATGGTCTTTAGAATAAGCACTTACTAGGATTAAATTTAATTCTGCCTAAACACACTGATTTTAAACTGACAGTGGGACATGTGCTCACGTTTGCGAACACTAGAAAGGCAAGTTTTTTAAAGAAACAGTTTTACAACTTTAGAAGCTGGTAGAAAAACAGTTTTCAAACACTAGCTTTAAGATTTTGGAAAGCAAAATATTAAGTGACCTACTTGAATGATAAAGCATTCATAACATATCTTCCTATACTTAAGACCCAGCTCCGTCTCTGTGCACCACTGGAAGGCAGAGCAATATGGGCGTATAAATAATTAGGCAATCTCAAAATGAGTCTGCAGCTGCTCTCAGATGAGCCCGCTGACAAAGTCACAATGACAGCTTGCTAACGTGTTCACAGGACATCAGTTTCTCTTAAAAGTTGCTTTTGAAAGAATCAGCTGGGTTCCTACTGGGTTAAAACACAAGTGTTATGAGGCAGCTTGTGTTCAACAGCTACATAAATCTATCAATCCAATCTAGAGGAAGGGGGGAGACTAAAGATTATGTCTCAAAGGCAATGAAGGCCTGTGTTTCAAAGCAGCAGCAAGATAAACTGCCACCAACATAAACTCAAAGCTTATCAGCTGCCAGCATTTTGTTGTTGACGCCACCTTTCAGGGCTGGGCAATTGGAAAAGTATATGCCTGAGCAAAATGGCTCTGTAGATGTGGCAATTTGAGCACAGACCATTCTTTGTCAAAATATCTTCCTTGCACTGTGTGTGTGCTCCTAAGAGTCAGTGGAAATTCAAACTGGAGTTATATGAGGAATACAGTCCTCGAATGCACTGGTGAAGTGTAGGTCAACCAACACACAATGGAGCAAATTCCCACTTCATACTAGGTGTTGGGCTGAGAGAGAGAGATTGGTCCTTGTAACTGCAGGAAGATCCTGGCCTTCATGGGGCTTGAGTCTTAAGTGGAGTAAGCCAACCTGTTAACAGTTGATTTCTACACAATGTGGTGGATACTTTGAGCATGAGGAAGAAGGAAGTCCTCCCTGGAAATGAGGAAAGATGGTCAGAGATGACACGCGAGTGGGCTGTTGATCCTGACGCCCCCAGCTGAGCAGAACAATAATGTTGGCTAAGGGAATATCAGCACTGTCGCTCTCCAAAGACATGGGATTTTATAAAAGTTGTACAGTTTTTATATATATAAAACATATAAGGAAGCTCTTTGCTTTGTTTTTAAAAGCAAGTTCAAAACAATTGTACTGTATTCTTATTTTCTGGCCGAGAACAACTGAGCATAGTTGCTTACTGAGTTCATTCCAATTCAAGATTCAGAATGGCTGAGAAGATTCATACAGGTCTGAGCACCACGGCTGATGCCCTGGCTTACCTTCCCAGACAATAAGGTAGATGGCAAAACATACTGAGCAAACAATACAAAGGCCTGATACAGCCTCCAGCAACCCTCTATGAAGAGGAGGCTCTCCCATGGGTGAAACAATAAATTACTTAATCTCCTCCCATTTATCCTTTTTATTCCACAAACAAGAGATATGAACTAGGATCTGTATATTTTACTATTGAGCTACACAATCTTTACTGTCATAAATCATTCATTTATTGCATTGGTATTTATTAAACCCTTAATATACACGACATTGTGCTTGTCTAAAACCATGCCTGGCACAAAGGAAGCATAAGACTATGTACCCTTGCTTGTGGTATTTGCATTTGAGGAGTGTGTTATTATGTTCAGCTGTATTTGAAGGCTCGAAATAAGGAGGAGAGAAAGTAGGAAGTTACCAAGGTAAGAACCCCAGTACTCCTGAAGATATTAAGGGAAGGAAGAGGGGGAGGGGCGGGGAGGTTCACTGAGCTCCACGGGTTCCCCAGACCCACAGAACACACTCCCTGGCTGAGCCCAAACCCTCTGATGAGGGACAGGAGGAAAGAAAACACTCTGATTTTTCCACTTTAAAAAAACTGTATTTATCATGAATATGTTAGAGCATTTAAAAAGTTTCCCAAATCACCACTGACTTAGAATTAACTCTTAAAATACAAACATTTAAAGATTTATCATGGATTCAACTAAACATGAACCCAATGGCACTCCTGAAAAGAGCTGGACAGTATTAAAAATTATTTTCAGTGTCTGATGGCCTGATTGAGATTGAGATCAATCTACTGAAATGCCAATTTCCTCCTCCTTGTTGAGACTTCTGTTTGCACAGAGAAGTTAGTCTTACAAGTTGACATAGGCAGTCTTTATCAAAATACTAAACTAAATGGCACTTAAAATCAAACATCTCAGACAAGCTCAATCCCTAAACTGGAAACAAATTCTTAGATGCCCTTCTCTTGAACTTCATTTGTATCAATTCAAAGGGCATGTAAAAAATTCCCTAGGTTACTCAAGGGGCAGTAATTGACCTGAAGTTCTTTAAATTTGTGTTTTTAATTAACTAGAACACAAATCCATTTTATCTCATGTTAGTATCTCTTTAAGAACTTCTGGTTCTTTTAAGAAAACCAGGTGAAACAGCTTCAAGCCAACTGAGTCAGTAAACAAGGCTGCAAAGACCAGCTCTTACAGAGATCTATAAATGTGAGAACAACTCAAAATATGAGACTTTGTCCTATTTCCAGGACTGCAATTATCGCCATTATCTGGGACCAGGGTTCTTATTCTAAAAAAGAAAGGGAAGCAAAAAAGCAGTTGCTCTAACAAACCTGGTTGTGTGTATGCCCTTCTTCATTAATTTAGTTTTATTTTTAAGCATGCATATTCATGTTTAGTGAAGAGTGAAGGTAAAAGCAGGCCAAAGTAGTTCCTCTAAGGAGTGGCTTCTGGTCAAGCTGTACACTTGAAAACTGGCTGTTGTACACTCATGATTTGTGGATGTTTTATATGCATATTCTGCTTCAATAAAAATGCTTACATTAAATGTCTTTCAAAAAGAACTAAAAGAACATTCTCTCTCCAGCTCTGGACAAAGAAGAAATTAAATTTAAAAGGCCCATAAATATACCACTTGATCAAAGTGTACTTATAAGAACTCTGGTGAAAATAAGCCAGAATTCAGTGCAAGAAACCTAGATTCAAATCTATTTCTGCTGGCTGGCCTTGGGCAAGGTAACATTTTGAGGCCTTGGTTCTATCTTCTGAACTACAGAGCTAACAAAAAGGTCCTGAAAAAGGCATGTAGGTATGGATGGGCAGTAATTTCCTTCCACATTTCTACTCCACTCTGAAAAATCCTTCAGGTCAGTCTGTACCAAGTCTTATCAGCTTAATATGGTGCCTGGCACGTGCTGAGCAGCTTAATTACTCCTTTGCTGAATGAAAGGAGGTGATTGATAACCAGTTGCTTACCTTCTATGAACCTACAATCTAGAACAGAGTCGAAAGAAGACAACTATGAAAACAATTCATTTCCAAGGTCCTCTGCTGGCTTGTGGCTCCCATTTTCTTCCCATCACAATCTGTCCCAACAGGTTGGTACCCTCACGTTTCTCTGTAAAGGCTATACTTCTTGCTAGCTGTTTGCTTCATAAGATGATCTCGCCCTGCAGGAGAGGCTTCCCCTTTAGTATCCCTGACTCTTGGCCTGCTGTTCTCTTCTTCCTAATACTTAAAGAAGTTGTTGTCTCACCATTCCCTACCACGTGACATCTCCCCTAGTACTTTAACTTCGTGTATTTGCTTCCTTCACAGCATGGAACACATGGCAAGAGCTCAATAAATAATTAGTTCTGATTGGGTAATTCTTGGAACACTGGTTCAGAACCCGTCCACGTACTGGCTTATACGAAGCCACTGCTCAGTCAGTCTCATGGAAGAGTACATAAACCAGCAACGGCAAAACACATGACAAGCTGATGTTTGTGGCAGATGTAAGTAATAGAGTTCTTCCACTGAACTCAGGAGTCTTTAGAATCCTTCGCAACACAGCAGTCCAATTGATTTGAGTTGCCATAATTGAAATCTATTAATCATCCCCAGAAATAAATAGCCTTCCAAAGGACAGATCTCCAAGACCTTATAACCTCAGAAAACATTTCCAAAATCTTCCCTAACACATGTACAATCTCCTATGTCCTTACAGTGCAGATCATTCACACCTTGTGTGTTAAACTTTTAACATACAACCAGTACACCTCAAAACCAAAAAACAAGAAGATGTACACCAAGGGCACCTGAAAAAATAATGAATGAAAAATATTCTACAGGAAAACAATTGTCTGCTTGGGAAAGAATGATACATGTTTTACATCATTATTTTAAGAACAATGGTGACCTTAGGAGTATCAGATCTACAAGCTCAGAAGGCAGAGGTCATGTCATACAGACCTTACCCCATGCCACAAACCCATGTCATTTGGCTGATATGGAGCTGTTATTCAAAATCTGGAGAATTCCAAGTACAGAAAATGAGAAGACAGACTGCTTGGTTTAGAACTCTTCCCTCGTCCCTCCGTAACATGATGGCCCAGGCCATGCCTGACCCTATATTCACCCACCAATAGCCAGGAATTCTCAGTAAAGGCCATCCACAGCATTCCTCACAGAATCCCTTCATCCTTCTCCCCACGCCCCCATCCCCAAACAATCCTCAGATCAAACCAAAGTAGACACTTTCACATCAGCAAGTCAACCACTACCCAGACCCCTGCCCAGACACAAACAGGCAAGGATGAACTGTCAGCATTTTAATAACTAAGGCCATCAACTCATCTAAGAGTCTAGCAATTTCCACCATCAACACTCTTTGTCCACCGTCATTTCTGTTTTTCAAGCTTTCTGGACTCTATAAAATGCTTGCTCTAGGTACCTACCATCAGCGCCTAGAGCAGATGGCTGGGGAAGAGTCCTCAAAGCCTGTGTTTCAGGAGGAGGCCCGTTTCTGATAAGTGCATTTCCTGTCCATCCTCTAACTTTCGTTTTCAGTGGTATTGCCATTACCCTAAAATAACATCCTGCAATCGCTTACTGCTGAGCTTTCAGTACTGACGCTTAAAAATGAATAGCTCTATTAATTATTAATAATGGAAAATTATTACTCTGAATGAGAAATATCCTCTTGCTTTGCTTTTTTTAGTAGCCAACGGTTCTTCCACATTATGTATGAATTCATAAAATGTCCTGCGAGGTTTACCATCATACCACACTTAACTTAGTAACAATACATCCTAGGTCTTCCTGATTAAATTGACATTCTTTAAACAAATGAACTGGTATTTATCCACTATTAGGAAGCTCTCACTTTTCAAAGCAACCTATAAAGTTTGCTGATCAGCCTGTTAATAAGCTGACCATCAAAATTTTGGAAGAAGTCAAATACCTACTTCCTCATCATTTGCATCATCAAAGGACAGTCTAGTCTATCAGAATAGATTATGTTTTTCTTTTTCAAATAAGTTCTAAACCTTAAAAAAAAACTTCCTCATGCATTTTAGCTCATTTTAACATTACATTTCCACTAATCTAGGCAACAGTTATTTGGTATCCATTAAAAGGCCTAAATTCTGTGTACCAAAAAAGTCTTTTTATGCAAAGAAATGTTATCAATAACACAGAATTAAAGGGGGGTGACATGTGCTCCCTTAAAAGAACTATCTTCTAAAACTAGGGAAAAATATAAATACATGAAACTTAAAACTACTATATATCTCTTACAAAGCAATTTCTAAAAAATTCATTTTATAGTAGGGTCAGATGACGATAAAAACTTAGAACTATTAAGGTAAAAGACACGAGGGCCAAAAGAGATATTTACTGCCCCCAATTCACAAATGGCTTAGTTGGTGACGGAAAAGGGAGCCGGCAATGCTCAGCTTCCTGGGTCCTTTTCAAGGAACTTTTGTACAGCCTGTGTGACTGTTCCGTGAACTTGAAATAAATATAAAACAAAAGGGGAACAAAAACCAAAAAGCCTATTTAGAACTTAGTCATCACTGACACAGCACACTAATCGAACTAGTGTAATGCCCACTGGTCCACCAACAGGTTCAAACACAATTATGTTCATAGATGTTTAAAGGCTGATTCACCTTTTCTTGCCTACTGCCTGATTTCTTTGAACTCCAGTGTTCTTATCCGTCAAATGGACTAATGCCATCATAAAGATAAAATGCTAGAAGTGAATGTCTTCTCACATATGAGAAGGATAGTTTCTTATTTCTAACTGCATCTGAATGACCCACCTTGACATTTCTTAAGGTCTTACTCTTAGCTTAGGAGAGGTCACAATTTTGTTCGTTTCTAGTAAGGACAGCACATTTACCTACAGCAGCCCCTGTAAATCATGCCAAATGAATTGGCTAAGTAAACTTCATAAAAAAAATAATAAACCATGAAAGCCTGCCCATCTCTCAAATAAAACAGACTGCCATCCAGATCTGTGGATACAACCTGCAGCCGGGGTGGGCACGCGCCTGAGGAGGGCCCTTTTGTTTCAGGCGGGTGAATCCGGAGGTGCCTGAGCACTTCCGTTCTTTAGATCAGCTGGCAAAGGCCCTTTCACAGCTCCTGGACTGCCACAGCAGTGGGGTAATAATGGAGCTGTCACAGGTAATAGAAATGTGTTTAAACCACAGCATTTTATTATCCTTTACAGACCAATTCTACTCCAAATGTCTGGGCAGGAGTGTCCTGTAACACCTTTGAGGGAAGGGGAGGTGACCTCAATGAAGAGGAGACACCAACGGCCTAGTGGCAGAGCTGACGTTAGTTTAAATGCTTTTGAAATGCTCATCTTTTGTGCAATCTGTCCCTTCTCCTATTCAAGTGAAACAGGAAAAAAAAAAAAAAAAGGGGGGCGGGAGGGCAGCTCTAACAGAAGCACAATTATAATTCTTGTTGTCTAGGTGGTCAGGAAAGAGTCTGTCTCAAATGCTCCAGAAGAAAGGGAAGGACAGCTTTCTCCTTCCTGTAACCATCTCTCTCAGAAAACGTACTCCCTCAGTCAGCTCATTTATTGAGCTACTTCCCTGACGCCAGGCATGGTTCTGGGCCTGGGGCTGAGGTCGGACACGGTGAGGCCCCTGCTCTCCCAGAGCTCACATTCTGCTGGGGCATAGAGACAATACAGAAGTAAGAGGTCATCTGCCACAGTAAGAGGGGAAGAGAGGACACTCTACCGGGGTACAGCAGTTGGAAGTGACCCGGGGGCACCCCATCCTAGAAAGGACGGCCAAGGAAGGTGGGGCTGAAGGGGCTGTCCTAGCACAGCGGAGAGGCCAAGTGGGCAGAGGCCTGTGAAGAAGGAGCAGAAGGCAATGCCGGAAGGGGGAATGACAGAGCAAGGGCCTTGAGGTGGGAGGCAGGGAAGGACTTGGACGTCTGAGGCTGTTGTGGCTGGAAAATAATGAGGGTAATGTGGGAATAGTGCAGATGAGGTGAGGGAGATGGGCAGAGGCTGGGTCTCTGAGGGCCCTGCAGACCACAGGAACAGGACAGGATTTCATTCCAAGTGTAACGGGAAAACTCCGGAGGTCTGAGGAAAGCTTTTTAATATAAGGAGAGTGCCCAGGCCTCCACGCCTGGAAAGTGCGCCTCCAGCTTGGGTGGGGGTGGGGGTGGGGGCAGTGCTTGTGATCATGACTGTACAGATAAGGGAGGTTCCCACACGCCAGTAAACTGGGGTTCTCCCTCGACCACCACAGTCTGTGTGTCCCCGCCATGGCCCCTCACTCCTGTACCCTCAACTTTCCCGTGGGCAAGACAGGGGTGGGTGCAGAAAACGACCAGAAATCCTGGTGCTTGCTCATTCTGTGATGATTAAACTTTCAAGAACTGATTTACTAACCAAACCCTGAAATTTACTGCAGATAGAAAATTCCAGCCTTTAATGTGCTACACATTGAAATGACTTATATTGGAATGTTAAATGGAAAAACTGTAACTACAGTACAATAGTGTTGACTATGAAGGAAACTGGAGATAAGGACTGAGAAGGAGAATTAAATGAATAACTGCTGTCAATGCCAATGTCATGAGAGATGAAACATCGGAGGAGATCAAGGAGACATGAAGACTAAAGGCCATGTGGGATCCTGGCCTGGATCCTGGAACAGAGAGAGAAGCAATGAAAAAGCTGATGAGATCCAAACAAAGTCTGTAGCATAATTAATAATAGCATTGTACAATGCTGATTTCTCAGTTTGAATAATTATACTATGGTTATGTAATATGTTACCTTTAGGGAAAGCTGGGTGTAGGGTATACAGTCATATAAACTGCTGATGATTTCTACCTCTGAACAACTTATTCTTATTATGTTGATAACTTTATATTAATTATTACAAAAGAAAAAAATCACAGCTGGAGGCTACCGTTGACACCATTCGTTCACTGTCACCATTTCTTAGACCTTTCCTGGACACTCCTGCAGGAGAAAGTTTATAAATCAATTCACTCACAGGATGTCCCGGATGGAGCCTAAAATGCTTTCCCCATCATGAGCATAATCCACATTCCATGCCTGATAAGGAGGGTGACTCCACAGTGGATCAAATGTCTCTGCTAGACTCTCAAGAGAGAGTCAACATTTTCACAAGCCTGTTACACCACGTAAGTCCAGTCTTAGGAGGCCAAGATGCACTGTTGATTAAGATAAAAAGCACTCCCCAAAGAAAAAGGAATCGCAACAAGAGTATTCCGCTAGTTGGCTGCCTGGTCCAGTGACACACTTGTCTTCTGGCGGCTCTCTCTCCTCTCCGGAGCTGGGGGGATGGTCCATCTGGGGTGGGATCTGACCACAGCTTAGACATAGCAAACTCCCACCCTGAGAGCTTGATCCCGCTGTTAGCACATCCAGTTCTGCTTTCTTGCTACTTGGGACTATAGCCCGGCAATACGTACACTGAATTAGGGAGACAGCAAGAGAGAAAATCAGGAAATAAAGGGAGGAAGGAAGAAGAATCATTGTAGAAAAGAAAAGGAAATGAACTGAGAACCAGTTATATGGGAGCCCATCTCTGCTTCACGTTACACAGTTTAATGACCATGACAAACTCAGCAAGTGTCATTCTATTTTACAGATGAGCTGACTGAGGCTTAGAAAAGTCTGCTAACGTGACCAAGTGTTGTGACTCCACCTTGAGAACCCTTTGTACAAGATCACGGCAAGATCCACAAGACCCTGGACTATGAAACAAGACATCTCTTAGTGCTCTGTGTGTGGCCAAGAAATAGTGTAGCTGCCAGGTGCCACTGGTACCTGTAATGAAATCACAAACTGGCCCGTGAGGCCTAAATCCCCTAAGGGATGGTGCCAGAGGGATCAGGTGAGGAGCCTGGATCCAGAGCCAAACTACCCAAAAGCTGATTCCTGACTCCAAGACTCACTGGCTGAGGGACTCGTGCATGTACTGGTTCTCTCCAGACGTCCTCTTCCTTACCTTACAATGGGCAGAATAATAGTGCTCGCCTCTGGGGGCAGGCAGGTGCTGAGTCCAAAGCCTGGCACACACTGAATTCTTTAGAATTAAGTAAGTGAAATTTGTGATTAAATTTCCTTAGTTGTGGAACCAAACCAATGGCAGGAAAGGATCACAGATCAGATGAGCCCCCCAGACAGGCCTTAGACCCTGGCCAAAGCTTTCTGCCCGCTGGTACGCAGTGGGACAGTGGAGAGCACGTTCCCCTCCTCACCAGAGGGGAGCCGAGGCTCTGAAGTATGAGGACTCCAACCTTAACAACCCAAGAGATGAAACTTACAGTCTGAATGGCCTGTAAAGACTCCTATTCAATGAGTAACTGAGTCTAAAAACCACAAATGAGGCCCTCACAAGGGGCAAAAGTCTGCAACTGACCAAAAAAAGCAACAAACATTCGACGGCCGAATGAAAAGCAAATTGAGAGCCAAGAGTTCAAATGGGGAGCCTTGTCAGGAAACTGGCCTGGGGAGAAGGCGCATGGAGGATCCACATTTTACACTTCTCATACACCTCTTTGGGGAACAGGCAAAAGGCACTATCTCTAACATCTGTTTGCTCTTCTCAACTCCGCAAAAAGTGCCCACTTCTAGGACACCCGGAATTCTCCCTCAGCTTTCATTTTGATTAGCGTTTCATATTTGAAATCAGCCACAGACACGGTTTTTTCTACCAAATGGCCACACCTTAGTCTAGTACTGAGTTTGATGATGTCTTACAGAGAGCAAGCACTCAGTTAATGTTTGTGGATCTGACTAATAGAATTCATTTGTTTTTTTTAAAAAACACTACAGTCTGCGATACCAGCATCCTTTCTCCCAAGGAGCTACAGGTGCTGAGGTATTTTTGGACATTCCTATAGAAACGCAGAGGAGGACAGAAAAAGAGACAGAAAAGGAGGAGGTGGGAAGGAGACTGAAGGAAAGAAGAAAATGGAGAAAGAACAGAGAGCTACTTTCTAAACACATGAAAAACAGAGACTATTGAACACGAGATATTTGGACTTGAGACACTGCAGCCTCTCTGAGCAACAGCAGCACCGGCTGCAAGGCAGACACAACGAGGAGAACGAAGCTCCTTCCGGGGGATGGTCTTGCCGCGGCAGAGCCCACTGCACACCCTCAGGACACCCCACAGGTTGCCTGCGGCCACCACTACACGTTCCACAACAATTTTCAAGTCAAGAGATTTCCCCTTATATTTTTCTATCTTGGGACCTATGGAGGAGGCAGGAGAACTTTCCCTTTTCACTTTATTCTTTTCCTTCATCTTTTTCCTTCACTTATTTCAGTGAGCAAGTACTAATTTTGTTTCAAAAGTACATTAAAATTTTGTACTTAACATATAATTAAAAAGAAAAAATAGCCTTCCTTTATTTTTTTTTTTCCAGTAGAGATACTGGAAATCAGTATCTCTACTGCTAAGAACAGTGGGCCAGCAATTAACAACTATGAAATAGGTTCCATATAATTACAGCCACAGCACAAGAATGAAGAGAGACATTAGCTGTGGGTGGTAGACTCACGCTGGTAGCTGGAAAACTGAACACTTGTCAGGAGGTGTCAGGCAGTCCAAGGAAACCCCTGCCCCCTTAAAGGTCCTGGTCCCCCTCTTTGCCTCAGTAATTACCTCAGTAATTACCTCAGTAATGTCATTACCTCAGTAATGTCAGCCGGGGCTCACTTCCCATCTGGGGGCCTCAGTGCACGACGACAGTTCAGGGTTCCCCTCAGACGCTTCGACCATTCCAGGGACCCTGGGGAGAATCTCTCCTTCTTAACCCTTGTGGAAGATCCACTTGGCTATTGCCATGAGTTGTGCATAAAATCAAGAACTGAGACTTTCTTCACCCAACATGGCCCCTTTTCCAGAGCTCACCAAGGAGATCCTTAACCAGTCTGGCCCTAACCTGGTTCCCAGCCAATTTATATATCAAAGCCAACAACATATCAAATCACTACTTGAGACAAGGCCTGAGATATTCTATTCTGGCTGAACATAAAAACCTAAAACTAATAAAACAGAAATGCTATGTGCTATATCAAAGCCAGTTTTATAGCAGGAAACCATTGTCTTCTCTGGGTTTCTATGATAGAAACGGCTTTTTTGGCATTTCACTTTTTTTCACTGAAAAGATGTTATTCTGGAGGGACTGAATGATACCACGTCTTGACACAGAAAAGTTATTTGTACATAAATTACAGTAACTTTACCTGTGTTAACGAGGCTGTCATCCTCTTGTGTGATTTACTGTAATCTTGTAATAGAAAAGTTTCATTTCCTTGACACCTGGATGGTAATGGGACCGATAATTCCATACCGCAAATGTTTTCTCCTCTCTTCTACTGGAGGTGTGTTAAAACCTAAAGTGCATTTTTAGGTCAGAGTAGTTCTGATACCAGTCTCCAGGGCCCAGAACACAAACACACACACACACACACACACACACACACACACACACACACACCCCTCTATATCCATTACCCAGGAACCCCAGTGAGGCCTCTTCTTTCACTTTCTTTAAGGTTTATAGCTTTTAGGATGGAGGTCTGAACTTTTCTGAACCTTATTTTTTGGAAGGGCAACATATACACAATCAAAATGGCATGAAAAGGTAAAGAAATTAAACATGACTGAGAATTAAAACTGGGAATCAGCACTTTTAACAATTCATATTTCTGCCTAAATTTAAAAAAAATACTGATTAAGGAAAAGTTATTATAGAGTATAATGGATCTGAGAGACTATAAATAATTCAAGATCAAATTCAATTCCCATCAAAAGCAATTCCTTCTTTCTGGACATTGCCAAAACAGTAATATTAGTAATAGCATTGATGGGAAGAAAACAAAAAGAGAGGAAGAAAAGGATTTCCATAAGCTACCTCAATGCAAGATATTTTTCATCAGTAGCTACAGTCGTTTTTAATCTTCATGCTAATACTCATAGGAAAAATCTAAAACCCACTTATGCTTCTTTAGTATTTTCATTGTGAATATGCTTCTATAAAAGTCTCACCTGAAATGTTTGGATGGTTTAACACCCATTTAACAGAACTAATGGGATAGCCTCATGGACTCAATATTATTCTAGCCCTGGCAGAATTAGCACATTTGCACATTTTCATGTGCGTGTAATCCAGGCGTCCTTCTGTTTGTCCAGTGGAATGGCCACTGTACATAGAGAAGACAGACCAGGAGCTGAGCGTGTGCCTGGACAAGCAATCCTACTTCCCATCCCAGAAGTCTGCCTGGTGGCATCGTTGGTATACAAGCCCCACGTTCCCACATCTCACTTGCTCACTGTCAGTCACTGACTTAGCTTTTATTGGGTACCTACCACATGCTCTGTGCCCTTCTGGAGATCCCAAGATGACCGATGTTTGGTCAGCTCCCTGCTGGGGGCCTAGCAGCACGGATCTGGCCACAGCGAACATTCATGTGGGGAGTCCTGTCCACCAGTTAGCATGCTATCTGCCAAATGACTTGCTTTCTGGGTTTCAAAACCTCCTATAATGCTGCTTTTAATGGCATGAGAGGTTAGAACAAAAGAGGTATCACTACATTTTACACATGAAGTCAGTATTTCCTAAGAAGCCCAGCAATGCTGCTGCTTTGGATTTATCTTTCTAAAAACTGCACAGCACATTCTCTCATTCAATAATAGTGAGCTTCTGCCCTGCACCAGGCATGGTGCTGGGTCCTATGATTAGCATGAGGAATATTACGGTTCCTGCCCTAAAGGAACTCTATCATCTTCACCTGGAAATGTGGTCCAGTGCACACAGCAATGAGCACATGCACAGGTCTAATGCATGTGTTAGTCTCCATCAATTCCTGCCTTCCCTGAATGCATATGCTGTTTCTCCCTTCTAGAAGGAAAGTCCAGTTCGCCTCTTGAACCTGGGCTGGTCCTGCGACTTCCTTTAACTAACCAGCAGAACTGCTGCAGATGTGACAATGTCTCTTCAGAGAGTAGACTTAAATTGGTCTAGTGTTTGTGCTTTTGTTCTGTAGGACTCTGCACTCTGGGGTCCAGCTGTCATGGTGTAAGGAAGTCTCAGTTCTCCTGGAGAAAAAGGCTGCATGGAGACGAACCAAGATATCCCAGCAGAGCTCCCAGCAGCATGCAACCACAGGAGTGACCCCAGCAGACACCATGTGGAGCAGACAACCAAAGGATTCTGAGAAATTATAATTTGTTGTTTTAAGCCAGTGTGTTTAGGAGTGCTTTATTATTCATGTGAGTAATCGCTGACAAGATGCACGAGGCACACTGTAGGAACAGAACATAAGAACAGCATCCATGGATGTTTCCTTCAGTGAACTACCAAAATCCTTGAGGAAAAAAGAATCTACATGTTTGCAATATTCAATACAGCTCACTTCCACTGCAGAGGAGACACTTGTTTTTGCTCTACATTTCCTTGGAGAACCAAGAATGCAGCTTTATAGAGAAATAATAAAATAGTAGAACAACTTTTTACTTCTATGTTCATTAAAGTGAAAACTTAGATAATTTTAAAGAGATAATCACTGTGTACTTCAAGTCCAAATTCCAAATCATGTGAAAATGACTCATTTATGTTGTTTAGAAGGTCAAAACAATATGATACTTTATAAACAATGAACGTAGTTTTGCATATTTACTATGCATCAGGAGAGTTTTTAAACTCTGGTTTATCTTTCTCAGATTAATATGAGGCAAGATCATGCTATGTAATGTTGACAGTTGATATGGTGGAGGTGATGAGAAAGAGGAGAAAGAACTGTGGAGCTGAGGTTTTTTTTGAAAGAATAAAGGGGAGAGAAGGAAGGTACCGAAGAAGGAAAAAAGCAAATTGCTATTTTCAACAGCATCAGTGAGATTTTTAGTAGCAAAATTATTTACCAATTAGTTACATTCTAAATCCTAATCTAGAGTGTTCTTTCTCTGCATCATCTCCTAAACGGGGGCAACATTTTCATTAAACAAAGAAAACACAGTGGAAAATAATCATCATACACGATCTCCAGGGAAGTAAGAGGGCCTGCGCCTTTCCTATGAATTACTGCAGTTAGTATTTACAGCATGCCTTTACAATCATGCACTGGTTACTCTTTCCAAATGCCTGGGGAATCAGATCGGCATTACCTTCTTAGGGACTACTGGAGGGAGGAGGAGCGGACCTATGGCTCTTAAGAGAATTCATTCACAGCTCTCCTGGGGCACCAGGAGCGGCTCATTCAGAATAGAGCTTCCGGTGCTCCCAGGTTGCTCCTCTGAAAGATCAACCATGACCCCACTAATAGCATGGATCTATAGTCAGTCCCCACCCCTAAAATATGAGATGTAAAATTCAGAACAAACCCATATCATCAAATTTGTAGAACACAGGAGCCCAGTAACAGGTCATCGTTTAACATTTACATCAAAACGGTCATTACTATTTTCCTTTCTGTTAAAAATGCACTTCCAGCTTATAAAGTAACAGCCTGGCGGGGGTGCATTTCCTGACAGTAATGACAAGTAAAAGCCTCAGGCAAAGCCCAGGAACCTGCAATTCCTCTGCCAGCACCATTGACAAGGCAGCATCAACTCAAGAAGCCCTGTACTTCCATAATAAATGCTAAGAGGCGTTCCTCCTACCTGAGGATCCTGGTTCACCTTGTGGCACTATTCATTAAGTCTCATGAAGCCTCCGAAAGACCCAACAAGACACATAAAGGGGCAACTGTCACCAAAGGGAGAAAACTGCAACCGGCTCATGTACTTGACAGAGCAACAATTTCACTGGAGTAGGTCATTACGAACATTACCTTAAAATCTCTAATCTGGATGCTTTCTTCTGCCCATTGTTCCTTCCTTGGCAAAATGATAATAATAATGCCCATTCAGCCAACTTCATGGGGTTGGAGCAAAGATCAAATGAAGGAACAGATGTAAGGGTGCTGAGTAAACTCTGATGCCCATACAAATGAAACACATTATTTCTATTATCTAAATGAAACCCAGATTTGAGGCAGAAAATGCCATCTCCAAACACTGTGCCCTAGACAAGGAGCCTTTCCTCCAAACAGTTGGGATATTATTTATACAAATGCAAATTCTATTTCTCTGTCTGTGATCACATTCCTGAAAGGTACAGGAGAAGATGAAGAAGAGAAAGCAAAATGCGAGTCAGAGCATGCAGACACAATTATCCTTGATTGTAATGTTTGCGTATATTCAACATTCAAAAATGTTTTTCATCTGCCTGGAAAACATTTACGATAGAAGAAACAGAACTACACACTCAAACTCTGCACACGATTAACTTGCTTTATTCAGATCTTTCTCTCTCTCTCTCTCTCTCTCTCTCTCTCTCTCTCTCTCTCTCTTTCTAAACCCCAGTTACAAAAACTGCATCTTTAAAAGTTTCACTTAAATCCCTGTTAAGAACTGTAAATCTTCAACTGCCAATGGGATTTGCTGCTAGGGTTGACAATCCACTTTGGTTCAGAGGCAGCAGCTCTTGGAAGGGAACATCTTCTAGAAACTGTCATTGGCTACCTGAACCACACAGCCCTTAACACTTCCACACCCAGCATACCTCCTGTAATTCCCAAGGGCTTCCCTTCCTAAAGGAAAAGGGGTGTCCTCCATCCATTTAAAGAGGTCAATTGCTTTTAAAAGAAACCTAACAATTTATTTGCTCTGAAACATACATAGTACTTTTCCCAAGGAAGTGACAGTGTAAAACTACCTGAAGTCAGAGCTCAAAAGAATGGAGGGCCAAGTTGCTGTTACTAGAGTTGGTTGGTAGCCAACTTTAGTTTCATTGAGAAACTTTTGCTAAGTAACTTGCCACAAGCATGAAAGTTACAGTAGACAGCTGTCGCCCTTTTGACTTCCTGATTCCCTGTTCTATGACGGAGGACTTCTCCACCATGAGAGGCTTTGGGGAGCAGGGTTTGCCTCTTGTCACAGAAGCAGGAAAAGGCCAGCTTATCTCTCCCCTTGTCCGCCTTGCCCAGGCAGGTCAGACGTGGAACCTCAGGGAGCCAATCAGATGCAGCACTCAGGGCCCCACTGCCCAGCACCCAGTGTATCTGGGCTGTTGCTGAGAAGGACCCCATCAGGGTTCTGGCTCGTGTTTCCAACCTAGTCCTAACCACCTGTCGAAGCTATGAACTGTCCAGTATTCCTCGATAATTTCTTTTTCTGGTGAATTCAGCTGGAGTTGGGGTGAATTGTTTGCTGCAAAGAACCTTTATTGGACTTATCACAGGATAAAGAGGCAACATTTTCTAATGCTGGATGGGAGTCTTGTTATCAGTATGTTTAATGGACTTAGAGAAGCAACAGGGAAATATAAGGATGACCCCCTTCTTGGTCCCCTCCCCCAAGTCTGATCTGGAATAAAACTCTTTTCAGTTGGTGGTTGGGGTATGAACCCTCCTGAGAATGATTCTGATGCTGCATGTCAGAGGCTCAGTGGTAATGAGCTGAACAATCAATCAGTGTCAGGTGCCACCTAAGAGGGACAACCTAAGTACAGGGACACGTGTTTGCCATCACTGACATACTGGAAGGAACGCCCAGACTGGGAGCTAAAACAGCTGGACTATGTGGTCCGGGTGCTGCCTAGCTTGTGCTCAAAGGAGGCCCTTCGATCAGGGGAACTGACATTACATGGCGGCATGTCAGAAATGCAAATTTTAAACTATCTTAAATTTGCTGAATCACAACCTACATTTTAAGAAATTAACTAGGTAACTTGTATAGCCAACAGTAAAATTACCTGATTTGGGAACAATTCTTTTCTCTGTCTCTTTATTGTATCAGTGACATACTTATTGAATGCCCTCTCTGTGCAAGGCTCTGGGCTAGAACTATTTGAATATACACAAGGAACTGACCTGATCTATGGCTCACATACAATTAAGAGATTTACTTTATGTGTCATCAGCTCTCCTCCAGAGGACTACTCAGAGAGGGAGGGGGTATTTCTGGCTCTTACAAAAGCCAAGGGGAGGCAAGGCTAAATGAGAAGAATCTCTTTAGGTTGTATTGCTAACAGAAGCTAAAAGGAAATTATCTGTTTACACCTTTACGCAATCTTTCCAAATCTTCTGAGCACAAGGCAATCAGCAGTTGCCAGTAATTACTGTGCTATGTGGATACTACTGACCTCACATTGGCCTCTTTTCTTACATCATGCACTTCAGAGGAAAGTAATTATCACTACAGGCCAAAACAGGTAGAGGAAGTAGGAAATCCAAGCAACACTGACTTCTACACAGCAGACTTAGAGGACAGAGGGTCAGGGGGACAGGGAAATCTGGATCGGTATGATCTGGAAGGACATAAAACCTAACGCAAGTTTAATAAAGGCTAGGCAAAATTACTATTCCTTTCATTCTGCATATTGGAGTCGGATGGTCCAAAGGGGATTTTGTAGCATAAGCAGTTTTTAACAAAGCATATAAGTAGATGGCTTTTGAAATACATCCGAGTTTTGACACAGAATGGGCTCACAATAGGATGCCCAAAACTCTGCAACCACTTCCCGTATAAACTAAAACTCACAACCAGGTGCTCTGTTACTTTTGGCCGTTAATGTCATTTTCATTACAGAGACATGCTCCCATGGAGGAAAATATCCCAAAACATAGATTTGCAATCTTTTTAGGCAGGAAGACACTATAATCAATGCCATCCCAGTACTCCAGGGGATATCTTTAGACTAGAAACGGGAATGCTTTTGAAATGCTTTATAAATACACTAGCCCCACCTTATCCATGAGGGATACACTCCAAGACCTCCAATGGCTGCCTGAAAGTGCGGACAGGAGCAGGCCCTACACACACTACATTTTTTTCTCATACATACATTCCTATGGTAAAGTTTAATTTATAAATTAGGCATAGTAAGAGATTAACTGCAAAAACTATTAGTAAAATAGAACAGTTATAACAATATACTGTAATAAGAGTGAACTGAATGTGGTCTCCTCTCTCTCTCAAACTATCTTACTGTCTTGTACTCACCCTTCTTTTTGTGATGACTGAGATGGTAAGATGCCTATATGATACAGGAAGGGAGGTGAATGACATGAGCATTGTTACGTCATGTTAGACGACTATTGACCTTCAGATGACATGTCAGAAAGAGGATATTCTGCTTCCAGATTGTGGCTGACTGCAGGTAACTTAAACCATAGGTCGGGGGCTGCCATATATGTCACTCCCCCTCATGCATGCTATATTCTACGGCTTTCCTCACTTGGGTAGAGAAGGCAGTTAAGAGCCACAAGGGCAGGATCTGTGTCTGTCTCATACATCATTCTTTCCACAGCATTTAATATAGTCCTTGGTACATAAGTGTTGAAAGAATGAATGGGTGAACCCCTCTTCCTCCTCCTGAAAAAACACCAAAAAACTTTTACAGAGGGAAACCTGCCAGCATATTCCAGAGTTGGCAGAGAGAAGTTTGAAGAGAAATGTTTGCAAAAGAAAAGCTTGCTCTCAAAAACCCTGCAGACAGATGGTACCCTAACCTCACAGCCTTCCCAAAGCCTTTTCCTGCTATGGAAGGCATGTGATTTCAGGTCTAAGAGAATACAGCTCAGAGTAGGTTGGGCTTAAAAAGAAGAAATTGCTTTCATCCCTAGCAGCTTGTAATAGCCATGTCACACTTTGTCTCTTTTAGCTTTTCACTTTAAAGGAAACTGAGGCCCAGAACAGAGGGTTAGACTCTCAAAGTCAGGTACACAGAAGAGCCTGGACTAGGCTGCAGGCCAGGTAGCTCCTGGTTCAACGGTGTTCTCTTCCCTTCAGCACGTTGACACTCCTGCTCCAAACAGGAAACCGGGAGCCTCTACACAAGAGCGTAAAGCCTGCAACCTCTGTACAATCCTAACGCAACAGCTCACAAACTTTGATCTTAATTCTTTTGATCACTTGGGTGAAAGAACTTCTTTTTTTCTCTTTTGCTTCCTCCTCTTGTATTCAGAAATATTTTAGAAAGATTTATTGGCCCCCCAAATGGGCCTAAGCTGATGGCTGCTTTATAGCCTGTGATCCTGGAAATGAGGACTCTAGTGAGTTCCTTTTAAGATGGTCCAGGTAAAACCCAGGGAGGGCCTCCTCTTTACAACCCACCCAACTGACCGCTTTCCAAACAAGATCCCTCCGCCACTTCTTACACATGGCATTTCATCA
The DNA here is from genome assembly GCF_030020395.1 of Manis pentadactyla. Taxonomy (NCBI): domain Eukaryota; kingdom Metazoa; phylum Chordata; class Mammalia; order Pholidota; family Manidae; genus Manis; species Manis pentadactyla. Next base: position 24,479,413 of record NC_080021.1, on the reverse strand, counting down.
TTGAGGCTTCACCAATAATACAGAAAGCCATGGCCAAGTGCAGGGATGGAGTGGCGTTGTCTGAGAATTGGATCCAGAACAAGTCATTAATTACCAAAAAGACTGAGTAAATTCCAAGGACCAAAATGCATAAGGTCCTGGTGACAACCTGCTTCTAGGAAACTGGGGAGGGAGGAGGAAGGACCCCTGAAACCAAAGCCACATTAAAGGAGGTATACAGACAGCATAAGGAAAAGTTAAGACAGTGAACGGTTCACCTATGTCAGTTTAGAAGGTCCACATCCAATGAAAATGTTTGTAAAGAAGGCTTTGCCTATAAACATCTTTATTTACCTTCTCTTTGGATGGATTTCTAAATTTTCCTGGAGAGTTCAGGTTATTGAAAATAACTGCACTGCTGATGTCTCTTGGTTAAAGCCTTGCCAAAAATTCCTGAAGAAATCTAGCAGCTAAAGCCCCACATGTCACAATGAATTTCATCAATCTCACCTCAGAGGCTTTACCAACACTCCGAAGTCCAGCCGTTTACATGTGCAATTTATAACTGCTTCCATAAGCCCTCTTTCGGGTTCTCCGCCACGTGGGATCTGTGCAGTAGTAACTATCCCCTACATGAGAAACCCATTTATTTAAAATATCACACAAAATAAATGCAGAGGTGTGAACACTGCAAGCCTGTAAATTTCACTATTTTCCTTAGCTCTGCCTCAGCTGGCCACAATCTTTCATGAAATATTGATTTGCGTCGCTTCAAAAAGGATTTTAAAAAACAAAACAGAAGGACTCACTGCTATAGGACCCTTCCTTTCACAACGCAGAGGCCCACTTCACCAAGCCACCCATCTCAGTTCTCACACTCGCCTTATTAAACGTTACCCTGACTTCTTCCAACTGGATCTTTAAAAACCATTTCTCTGGAAAAAAGTGGTCTCTGAATAAAAAAATCACAATTTCTCTTTATAACAAATGAACATTGCATTCATTGCATTCAACAAACATATCATGCCAGTCGTCTGGCTGGGGGAATTTGGACGTTAAGTAAGCTGCAGTCCCTGACTCAAGGAGTCTATACTTCCACAAGAGAAAATGGGTGTAAGGAGCAGTGTCACTTAGAACAATCGTAGTAAGAATAAAATAACAACCTATTGTGAAACAGGGATGTATCCACTTAATCTGCTTACAAAATAGGATGATAATTCTGTCTTTTGAGATTCATTTGCAGGTAGGGCAGCCTCATGAGCATGTGGGCCGTGCAATGACACAGGACCCCTGTTGTCTCAGAAGGGTCCAGTGCTTCGTTTATGCTCTGGGGGTCTTGAAATTCTTAATTTTTGAACAAGGGGCCTGCGTTTTCATTTTGTGCTAGACCCTGCAAATTATGGAGTTGATCCTGCTTGCAGGCTGACACCAGCAAACATTAGCGTCACTGGCTTATGAACAGCTCCCTTTCTTATTAGCCATCATGATCATATGCGAAACCCTGCAGGCAGAGCAGGGATTGTTGTTTGTTCAGTAGAGCCTTGAGCTGAAAAAGCAACTTTCTTCATATTGAACAGGCCTGCTATGAATGATGCAGCCGATCTCGGCTGCGTGGGCCTATGACTTCTCATCAATTTCTTACAAGTCTGGAGTTCATAGAGAACAACCAGGCCAACAGCTTCATATGGGTAGTGAAAGGTCCAGACATTTGGGTGACTCACCAAAGAATGAAGATTTAGTTCCTGGAAGATATGCTAAAACAAAGGCTGCTGCTCTTTCAGCCACTTTTGGTTCTACTTGGTGAGCCCGATGAACCAAGGATGGAGCCTGCCTGGCTCAGGACTGTAACTCCGCACCTCTGCACAGTGCCCGGCACACTGGCGCCACGTGGAGAGTATTTGGTGGAATGCACACATGTATGTACGCATGTGTCTATAAGCAAACAAAAAAAGGCTATAAATTGTATCTCGCCAGGCACAGAATCTAAAAATACTGCTGTTTTGTTCACTTCAACTTTCTCAAAAACCTTGAGTTTTTTTTTCATCTTTCAAGGAAGGAATGCCTCTCCAGAAAAATACCAGAGAGATTGCAAAATAATGACGATAATTAGATCAATAACATTTATTGAGAACATGACAATGGTGGGAGGCTGGGACACCTTGATGACACGGATTTAGATCTTACAGCCCACAGAAATCAGCACAAAGTTTCCCCACCACCCCCTTGGTGAAACCTCAACCTGAAAGTCTGTCAGACACGATTGGATGGAGATGCACGTGCTCAGAGCCTACAGGGTCTTTTGACACACTGGTCAATATTTTAAAAACAAAAAGACCAGACTAATACATTACACAGCAGGAATTTATTTTGAAAGAAAAGTAAAAGTGAGGCCATTTCTTTATGGAGCAAGAACTTGGGACATAGGCACGAAAAGGCCAAGGACTTGGAGTTATACTCCCATTAAAACAGCCCAAAAGCCCAAGGCCAGATTGAAAATAGAAATAACTGAGCCCTGGGTTGATTAAACAAGCCTCTTTTATTATGGTGGGTCACTTGAGCTAAGGCTGAATCCTTTCTGATCCTTGGTTTCACCAGCTGGAGGTTGTACCTCGTCTCTGGGAGGAGAAAATGAGTTCATACCTGTGTGGTGCATGGATGTGCTCAACCAGTGTTATCTGTTTAGGGGTTAAGCCTGACCAAGTAGTGTTCTGAACTGTGCTGCCTGAGATGCTAAGCTCAAGAAGCCAGGAAGGAAAAGAAACGCACATGTCTTGGAAGCACCACACATAAGCTCAAAAAAGGCGATACAGTCAGGGGACCTAAACGTCTACAGGTGTCTTATTCTCAGAGCACTTCCCACAATCACAAATAGGAATATGAGCACCTACTCCATGCTATACAGTGTGAAAGACATGGGACACAGTAATAAACAAAACACATTGTCCTTCCATTGTCAAGCTCATAGACTAGCCAGAAATGCAATTATTGGACATGGAGTAGGAGCTTAGGCTCTGCTGAATGAATGGACTGATGGAGGAGGTGGGTGCAGGGGAGACAAAAATAATAAATTAAAGAAATACAAGCAGGCTCAGTAGATTTTCCTGGTATGTCACTATGCCAGATTCCCCAGAACTGCCCCTACTGGGGTCACAGGGGATGAGATCAACACAGTGCACCAAAGATGAAGATCTTCCCAGCAATTCCTAACTGCAAAGCCCACACAGCCATATCCACATGCTTCTCTTTTGCTAGGAGAGTGGAAGAGCTGGCCAAATAGGTGATCTCATCATTAATCAAGAAGTGTGACACTACTTGTCACTCACTGTCACCCCCACCCGTGGATCGGTCAACATTTTACTTGAGAGGCTTACATCCTGAGAAGAGATGAAGCAGCAGATGAGAAGGGGGGAGAGATGTGGCACTAGCGACAACCATCATTTCTTCCTAGGCTGTGAAGACAGATGTGGGCGATTGAATGCAAATTAACTCTTTTATCCACATAGCCAAGAGAGTAGCACATGTATACACACAATCAAGGTGTCAAAGACCACAGAGATTTCTCCATTTGGTAAAACAGCAGACTCATCCCTGAATGTAAATATCTGATCTGCCCCCCACCCGCAAGACACACTTCTAAAAGTGTCCTGGGTACAGAGGGAGGATGTGAGAGAGGAGAAGACAATGTGACAACAAAATGTCTATCAAGTTTTAAATATATATTTCTACATTTATATAAGCAACATGACAAGATGACAGAGTTTTCTGCAACAGCCAAGCAGACTGATAGGTGGATATCTTTCCTGCACACACACTGCAGAGGGGGCATGACTAGGAACAAGGTAGACTGAGACATGAGGAATCGATAAATCTTTATAAATTACAAGCTATCCTGACACATATGATGTGCACATTTGCACACCTGAGGAAGAAGGAGGAGAGAAAAAAATGAGAGAGTGGAAGAGAGGAGAAAACCAAACACCTAGGAGTAGATATCAGCTAGATATGAAGATGACTGTTTCACCAAGTGTATCAGTCTCCCTGAGACCCAAAATAAAAGACATGGAGAGGCTGAAGATATCGATTTTCAAAAATATGCTTCCAAAGGGGTCTGACCCCAGCTATGCCAGTGAAAAATAGCTGCCTGCTGGAAAATCCCATTCCTTTATCATACTTATTCCTATACTGGGCCATCATAGCAATAAGTGTATTCACCCCCTCAAGGTTTCTATTGGGGCTAAAGTCAGAATCCCAAAGGTTTGCATTCATCCCATCTTGGTCCTAGATTTGTGACCACTTGAAAGGCTCTGAAGCTAGTCTGTAAACCAGAGCAGTACATCTCAAACATCAGTAATGAGGGGCCACATTTGAAGAAGAAAATGGCCATGTGAACAACTCATTAAGTAAATGCATTTTATTTTCTTTGAAATGTTACCCCTTATGCACAAATGACATCATTTAAAAACCAAAGAAATTTAAAGTATTTTAGTTTGAAATCATGTTGTTTTGCTAAAACCTATTGGTCCATATTGAGTTTTGCATTAGAAAAAAAAGAGAGCTCTGGTTGGGTTCTGTATTTAAGGTTTTTTGGCACTTAATTTCCTTTTACATAAGCAGGTTAAACAGTTACTAGGAACTTCAAAGTTTTGTTTGCAGGTTTAAGATAATCACCCTTCAACCTGACTAAACATAGACCAGGGAGCAATCCCTTCGTGCTGATATTACTGAGCAGTCAGTTGGGTAAATCTGAAAAGGTGTTTTGTTCAAATGAAGACAAGGCTAGTTTTGAGGCAATAAAAGCTGCCTTAAATGCTATCTAATGCAATTACTGAGTCTGGGAGCAGAGGGAAAAAGAGCTGCATCATACACTGCTAAGCCTGCATCTAAAATATGTGGCCGGCTGATATGTAAAATTGGGAACCCCACTTGCAATATACACATGGTACTGACTGCCTGGCCCAGGGTCTTAAGCCGGGCATGCCCATACTTCAATGTCCAGGATGACTCACTTCCTCTGCCCCCTTTTTTTAATTCAGTGACTGCAAACATCTTCCTGCAGGAGGCATGCCCCCTTCCTGGGCCTTCATTTTGGCACAAGGCAATTGCAAAACCAAACACAAACAGTTTTATGAAATCCACAGCTTTGCTCAGTCCTAGGATCATCAAGGTGACCTGGAAAGCACGTTTACAACTGCTCTTAGATTATGATCAAAATGAAAACACAAAATGAAAGAGAACTTGGATTCACATTGCAGACACCCAAAATCCAGTTTGTGAAGCCCAGAGCTAGCAGCAAGGGCAGAGCGGCACAGAAAGGCTGAGCAACTTGCTCAAGGACACTCAGCGGGGATGCAAAAATGACACTCTGACCACTCTGCCTTTTGCTCACTCAACTCCAGCCACACTGGCCTCGACATATTACCTCTTGTCTGCTTCAGGGACCTTGCACTGGCTGTTCTCAACCTTTTTTTTTTTTTTTAACCTCAACCTTCACAAGACTGGCACCATTCCATACTCACTTTTTATCTCTAAAGTCCCCCTCAGAGAGGCTTCCTGGTCTTAGTGGACCCAGTCACTTTCTAGCTTATTATAAACCTCTTTTCATTCTTTGCATAGCCTCATCACTTGGGGAAATTTTAATGTAAGCAGTGGCTAGTTTGTTTATTCTCTTTGAGAATATAAGTCCCACGAGAGCGGGGTCCTTCCCGGTCTTACTCACAGCAGTGTCCCATGTTTGGCCCATTATAAGTAATCAATAATCACTTGAATGAACAAATGAAGGAAGGGGTAAGTGCATGGAACAGGGCATAGAGGGATGGTATGTCACCCCCGTTCTGCATGTCACACCACACTCCCCTTAGTTGTTTTCAAATGACCAAGTCCAGAGCTCACAGGCTCAGTGAGGTGGTGCCACCTGGCCTGGCTCCACCTGCACCTGTCTTCTTCACAGGGAGGCAGACCCTCCCCTCCCGGCTGGACCCCACAGTCCTGCCAGCAATACTCCTGTCTAAGATTCTGGACAGAGGTTATCTTTCCCATCCGGAACAGTCTGTACCTTCTCCTTCCACATGCGTGGCCTCCATGAAATGTCCTACACCCCTGACAGCCCAGGACACACCTATACATTTTCCGACCCCTCCCCACGTCACCCCTGGAAGAGCAGAACCAAGGGCGACTTGCGGTGTTCTCCATCTGTTCGCCCAGAGCGGGCCTTGCTGTGTGCTTAGGAAAAGCAAGGAAGAAGGAATCGAGAGAGGCAGAGAGAGTGCGAAACCATGGGCTTTATTAGAGAAAAGGGAGGCAGGCAAGCCCCTGGGCATCCAGTGGGGAGAGATGGGTGAGTCTGGGGAGCTGGCCTGGATGCGGAAAGAGGCCCCAGGGCTTCCGCGGACACCAGGAAATGATGTCCTATTAAGCTGAGTGTGGAGGCTCTGGAGCCAGTGACTACTGGGGAAATTCCCTCCAAGGAATGTCACACTCTACTTCCCTTCCTTCTCATCCTGACGACTCGCTCTGCTTTCTCGGAAAAAACTCCTGCCTTTCAGCGCCTGGCTACAGAAAGAACGCTGGGACACAGTGACTTCACAGGGAGCAAGCTGGGGGCTCCCTCAACCCTGAACTGCTCCAAACTTTGGCCCCCTCAGCAATGCAAAAGGCCACCTGAACCAAGCTCTCTGGTACAGGACAGTGGTGTGCAGGCTTCTGTATTTTTCAAAACATAAAACCTTTCCCTCCACAAAAATGATATGTTGAAACTCAAGATACAAAACCAATTTAGCCCAGGGGCTGGGAGTCTCAGAGCCACTCCAGCCCTTTCTCCCTGAATTGATCCCAGACTTGCATCTCTCCTAAAGAATCTTTAGGATTCAGCAGAGCACAGCTTAAAGAGCATCTTAGGGAGAAATAATATGCACTTTGGTATCAAAAAGTACCTGGGCTTGAAGATCTGCTCTGTTGCTTACTAAACTCTCTTTGCCTCAATTTCTTTATCTCTAAACTAAGGACCTGCAAAATCTCTCAGTTGTGGTGAGAATTAAATGGTAATGGGGATTAACGAGATGGGCTCCCCCCAAAAATGACACAGCAGTTGTACGGTTGGGGGACCAACGCTGCCATTACCATGGTTAGGCTCCCCACTTCTACTTTCCCATTCTCCATCTCTCAATCCCGAGTCCTTTCTCTGCACCAAAAGCTGGTTAAGTCACCTATCACTCTTACAGTCTTCTGAAATCCAAACTCTACTCCTTTGAATATCCCAATGCAAATATGTTTCTGTAACTCATAGCTTTATTTTATTTAATTTTTGGACCTCTTCAATAGTCTCACCACAGAAACACACACTCACAGGTATAAAGAGAACCTGGGTTGTCAAAACACTAGGTTGTGAACTTTTAAAGGCAGGTCTAATATTTATACCTGCCTCTCTAGCACAATGCCATGTTCAAAGCTCCCTGTTTCTGGTTTACATAAGAACACCAGGCAGAGGGGACTGAATGAAACTGCTTTTATGAAATCTTATCTCCACCAACAGAAAGGCTAAGGAAAGAGTAGGGTTGTTCTTTCTTCATTAAGCCCAACACCCCACAAAACCTCTGTATTTGGGAAACTAGGCACCCATATTTCCTCAAGCAGAATGGTGGTCTGACTTGGCAACGTGATTCTTCTGAGACTTGTGCAGAGAAAACAAATGGGTGGTTGGTTGGTGGGGCAAGAGGATTACATCCATATCTATATTCTCATGACAAAACCTTCCCTGCCTGGCTTCTGGCTGGGTGAGGGCCAGAGCCTGCTCCTAGGGACGGCCTCCCACGGAGTGTGGATCTAGCATCTCCCAAACTTACTGCCCCGGATGCCGTATGAAGCTACTAGGGCCTGCTCACATTCCAGGCACTCGGAAGTTAAATGAGCCTCCCCTGATCAAGAAGTGTGGGTGAAGCTGCCATTTTAACTTCTCAGTTGAAATGTCACTAAAGAAGACGAAGGCCAGAGAAAACCAAGAGATGCAGGGAAGTCAGCCTGGACCCCCTGATGAGAGGGACTGCTGATTTACAAACAAAATGCAACAAAAAGAAACTCCTTTAGAACTGTCTACCTTCTCAATTCTTTTGATGTGAGATAATTAATTTTCCTTATTTTTGAACTACTTGGAGTTGGCCAGTCTCTTGTGTGGGCCCCAAAGCATTCTGATACACTAACTCAACCCAGCGCCTGCCACACAGGAGATCGATCAGCAGCGCTATTTCCGGAGCCATTATGCCCTTGTTCCTCCTTCTCCTCACCCCTGCCCTTCCCCCACTACAACTTCCCCACCCAACTTCCTCCCCAAAACACCCCATTTAGCTTATCCATACACATTTTCAAACTTTATGCTTGTTTGGCATTTTTTTCCCAGAGCGGCTGTGTGTATTTAATATGATTAACAGCTTTAGTCATTAAACAGCATCTTCTTTAAGAGGATTGCATAAGATTACCCTTAGGGTCTTGGGCTGAAATCATTGCACAGACAACGTGTACACAACTAAGGTAGGTAATGGAAGTTCATCATAATGTAACGACTTCACTCAGTACTTAATATAATCGACGACACAACCCATAAAAATATTCTTCCTAAACTAATCAAATCATTAAAATGTCAGCTTCCACACAGACACGCCATAGCGTTCATGCCTCTGGCCCAGATTCAATTCAAGTGGAATCTTGCTGAATCGTCCTGATTTATGAAGTCTGTGTTTCTTCATAGGCCCCCTCCCACTGCTCAACTCTGCCTGCCTGAATATAGTTGTCCCAGCAAGCAAACAAACTGGCCAGAGGCCAGGAGCCGTGACACAAAGCAAACTCTTGTCAAATGGTTTCCTCGTTAGCTGTTCATGAACAGCAAAGGCTGTAAGGTTTCCCCCCTGTACTCCATGGGCTCCACAGCATTTCCCACTTGTTTAAAATCTGATGCCGGGTAGAAAAATGACTCTTACGCACTCTGTGCCAGACTGAGCACTGGATTCAGACAGGGAGGAAGAGAACCCATTGGCTGGTGATCTATATAGTTTATTAACAGAGCCTGGGAGGGAGATGGGGATTGGGGTGGAGGGCGGTGGAAGAGAGAAGGGCAGAGAGAGAGAGAGAGAGAGAGAGAGAGAGAGAGAGTGTGTGTGTGTGTGTGTGTTCACACTGGCTGGTGGTCTATAGTTTATTAACAGAGCCTGATTATGACAATTGCTTCCTGTGGCTCAGTAATCAGCCTGGTATTTCAAGGGTACTCTGTTGAGGCACTGCTTAGTCTGGTCATAGGTTGCTTAAATATTCTCTGACACAACATCGAGCAAAATTAACAGCTAGTTTTGCAGTCTTTCCCTTCTGGAATTACAGGACCAGAGGCCTCAAAAGGAAGCATCCCCTTCACCCCGCACCAGTCCAGACTCAGTGCTTCTCCTTTGCACGTTCCCACTGTGGAGAGCCAAAGCCATTTCCAGGCTGCCGCACTGGGCATTATTCTGCTAGTCCTTGGCCACATGGGGCTACTTTAAATTCATTAAAATGAAGCACAATTAAAAATTCAGCTTCTTAGTCAAACTACTACATTTTTAGTGCTTAGGAGCCCCATATTCATGGCTGGTCCACTGGACAGCAGAGACTGAGGAGAAGGCCCATCTCCAAAAATCCTTTACCCATTAAGGAGGTATACTCATGTTTCTTTTGTAAACAATACATTTGGAACAAATGCCCTAGCATTCTTTAGCATAAGTGAGTGTTAACACATGAACAATAACAAAAAGTAATCCAAGGTCTGTAGAACAAAGAAATTCAGAAGATATTCATTGAGTATTCACTATCTGCAAGGTTCTGGACCCTAGCCTATCTTTATACTTCAGCATCCACCAAAAACTATCAAAATATTCATCAAGACACTCCAGATAGCCCAGACCACTTGCTGCTTCCCTAATAAATTATCCCTCCCTTTTCTTTCAGGTCGTTTCTTCCCCTTGGAAGCCTTTCTTGCCTGAGAAAATTCAAGACTTCCTCAAAAACCAACTATTCCCATCAATAATAACATTCTTAATGATAGCTAACATCTATCAGTCATGCCAGGCTAAATACTTTATGCAGATAATCTTATTTAATCCTCACAAACCACCCTGTTAGGTGGGTACTACTGTTGTTTCCATTTGACAGATAAAGAAAAGGAAAGCCGACCGAAACTAGTTACCAGAAGTCTCACAGATAATAAATAACGGAGCTGACATTTGATTCCAGGGTCCTCTAACTTCAGACTTTAAAGTCTTAACCAGTGCCCTATACATTATATAGCCTATTATTCGTTTGACTATTGCCAAAGTTGTACACATACCTGTCTCCATCCCACTCCTTCCATGGACTAGAGATTCCTCAAACGTAAAGACCACATCTTAATTCATTTTCCCCTCGCTGAGCACACAATATATTGAAAACATAGGAGTAAAAGATGGTTGAGGAAGGGAATGAACAAACATTTCCATTTAACTACTTGATTATGACTGCAACGTTCAGAATCTAGTTCTAGACCAAGCTACAAAGTGGTAGCCCTTTTTAATTGCCAGAAATGATTCTGGAGTCTGCCAAAGATGTCTCAACCGTCCTCTGAAAAACTGTCACGGTTGTGCCAATAAGCCATGACATTCAAGGACACAAGCCAGGATTTACCAACTGCCAGATTCTGTGGCAGCCAGAGTGTCATCCAAGAAGTGACTGCCTGTTTCAACTCATCTCCCATGGGGTGCAGCCCATGCAGGCGACAGCAGAGGACAGCAGAGGACAGCCTCGGCTGATTGGTGATGAAGTGAGGGGATATTCACAGGGGCAAATGGGAGAAAATGCTAGCCCAGAAAGCAAACCTAGATAGGGCTGTATAATCTTCCTGGCTATGGATTTCGGGAGAGAGAAGAGTAGCAAGCTGAGCTGGCATTCCTAGAAGAGATCCCCCAACCTGGGAAGGCTTGGAGGACTATCCCACTGGGGGCAAAACGCAAGGCAGTTGAGAAGAATGTTGCTGCTCATTTGAATTTTGACCTTTACTAAACAGCTAAGGACAGCCCTGGGTGCTGGGGAGTAGCTTTTAAACATGAATTAAAACAAGCTGTGTCCTCAAGAAACTCATCTGTCTAGCAGGGAGCTGGACATTAAGCCAATCCCCAGTGATACAAGGTGGATCTTGATGAGAAAAAGCAGAGACAATAACATTATTAACTCAGAATAAGGATTTCTGGGCTGGGGAAAGCTTCACACAGGCTGAATCTGTCTGGGTCTTGAAGGATCACTAGAAGTTGAATGGTGCATACAGTGGAAGCCCCTGGTACCCTACCTCTATCTCCTTTATTGGGCCAATGCCGTCATCTGGGTACTGTGAGTGTGGGCTACCAGCCTTCAGAGGACTGCCTCTGTAGCTGGCCTGACAGGGTTGTATAGCAGACCTCTGATATATAGGTCTAAAGGCTGGCCTTCTAGCCTCAAGGTAGGCAACTCTGTGCAACCATTCTCACTGCAGAGCTCCCCAGGCTGTGGTTAGACTACAACTGAACCCACATCTTTGCCTAGCTTCTTGCATGCCCGATCCTGCTTCCCTCATGCCTTTACTGGTTTCCATAAAGAATATTCTCTCAGTAAATCACTTGCAGGAGAATCCCCCATCTCAGGCCCTGCCTCTAGGGAACCCTGCTCAACAATGGGCAGGACAGGAAACAGTAACCAAGGGAGAGAGACCGTGATGCACAAAGGATGCAGGCAGGTATGGGGGCATTTGATAGATACAGGCAGTCAAGTATCAAATGCCATGCTAAGCAGCTTGTATTTTTATTATGTTAGCAATGCAAAGCCACTGGACAATTTTAGAGGCAGAGAGAGAAATCAGTGTTTCTAACTGGCAAAATTTGAAAGCTAGGCCTTGGCTATTATTATTTATGAAAAGGAAAAAATACCTTGGGCTAGGCTCATCGTTTAAAAAACTGGTTGTCTGGGTAAACTCCACTAAGGCTGGATCTGGGGTAGTGGAAATGGGACAAGGAAAGAGGATGCAAAAGAGGCAGCTTGAGAACCAGCAGCCTTGCAAACTAGTCCATATATCAGCAAACAAAGACCTTTGCCAAACACAGTGCAGAAAGGACTGAGCACAAATGAACTTTTCCCATCCAAACCCCATACGGGCCTCCTAAGAGGGCTGGCACAGAAAGGTTTTGTTCTTATGCATTCAACACCCTCATACTAAATCCTCTGTTATTCCAGAATTGCTCCTTCAGGAAGCGTCAGACACAAAACTTCCTGTCCTTTTTCTTCACGAGGCCACCCATTTTATAATGAAAATACAGGTTACAAATCACAGCCTAACACTACATGCCATTTAATTTACGACATACGTAAGAAATGTAGAAGCAGCTAAAGACTCCTTGCCCCTCTTCTGCTGTGTTGCTCCACATTTTTAATGTCACTATTCACAAGTTCTGTTTGCCATTTACTCTGCTAGATACTGTGCTAATCCCATAAGCCAATTTCTGCACATTCAGTGCATATTATCTTCCTATTTCCAGATGGGACAACTGAGGCTCACAGAAAGCAAGTAAACTGTTCAAGGGCCAGACATAAACACATACAATCAGGTCGTATCCACAACCCAGGATCTTTCTGCCAGCTCATGTTGCCTCCTCAGTCTCATTAATGTCCTAACTCATTAATTTTAACATGGAGGACACACTGCCCTATTAAACTCTAATTCATCACCTCCTTAAACTTAACTCACAGTTCATTCCTTCTAGTAAGTCTTCACCCCAAATGAATCACACCTTTCTCTGCATCCTCTCTGCACCCTCGTGCACAGACTACTCGCACCACCTGTATACCTGAGGCACTGATTTCCTTTCCATAACTCCTCTGGGTCTCTCTGCTATAAGAAACTAATGGCACAGGGCAGAGGAAGGCCTGACCCATGTCTTTACAACCCCAAAGCCTAGCACAGTGGCTAAAATGAGTAAATGATAAGACAATGTCTCAACTCAAATATCCACCACGTTCTGCTGAACAATCTCATGTAATAAAAATTACATATGATAAACAGTCAGATGACTGGGGTCTCCTCCTAGCCTGGCACATAGCAGTCAAATGATTATGGGAAAAAGATGGAGCTTCTCCAGATTTGTGGGTCACTGGAACAGGAGGCCACTGGGTTAGAAACTCCCCAGTGATGACAAAGATCCTTTCCAATCTAGGCAATATACACACTTATGCTAAAACACGATAGTCTGTTATCTTATTTTCTAGCAGCTCCCCTAAATGTGCATTTGTGAAATTATTCATGTAGAGACTCTAATTTTAACAAGAAAGCGTGACCACTTTTTTCTTTTCAGAGTATTTGAGGAAGCAATTATTTAAGCAATTTTTAAAAGCGGTTTTGTTTAAATCTTAATGTAAACATAATAGTCTACCCTGAACCATCCAGACTTAACTTACGAATGCCCTGACATTCCACTGTAACTGATTTACCGATATAGCCCCATTCGCACTCCACCTGTATTAAAAGGCAGAGGTAACGAACCAAGAGGTGCTCTTAATGTTCTAATAACAAGTAACAAAGGGACTGTCTTCTCCCAAGTACAGCAGCTGAGTACCTGTCACTACAACATTGAGATACTCACTTAGAAGCACCTCTTTTTACAGCAACCAAGCCCTAAAATATGTCCAGGGTATGAGCAGAACTTGTGGACAGTGATGTGGTGGCATTTGTGAGGATCCAAGGAATCTGTGGAATGCAGCTTACAGAGGATCATACTGTGCCCAGGACAGTCCCTTTCCTGGAAGATTCTCTCCTTGTCATCAGATAATTCTGCCCGGATTTATGGCCAACAATGTGAGAGCAGATTGCATAGTTAAAAAGTTCTTATAAGATAAGATAAATAGCGCCACCATAGTAGAAAATTAGCCAAAGGACATCAGCAGGCACTTCTCAAAAGAAAACAATACATATGGTCAATAAATAATGAAAACATTTGTGGTCTCACTAGTAATCACAAACATACAAAGCAAAGCAAGGCACCTTTTCAGTGTTACAAACTGGCAAGAATTTACTCCTTTCTTTTCTTTCTAAAGATAATTACCTGATATGAGGAAGGGTGGGAGTAAATAGACACTTAGAAACCACTGGTAAGAAGAAAGTGAACTGGGAGGTCTTTTGTGGAGGGCAATTTGACTATTTATCTACAGAAATACCCAAGAAGGTATGTAAAGAAATGGCTGTTTATTATAATCATAGTACTGATTATAACAAGGCATATTACAAACAACCAAATAACCAACAATAAGTACTTCGATAAATAAACTGTAGTCCATCTATGCCAAGGAATACTACATAGCCACATAGAAAAAAAATAAGTTTCTAGAAAAATATTTACTAGAATGGAAAACTGCCTATAGTAGACTGTTGGGTGAAAAAAGTACGTGAGGAAGCAAAGATGATTCTCGCAAACGAAAGTGTATGTGTGTATGTGCACAGATACAGTGCATCTATTTGCTTACGAGCACACAGATCACAGGCAACAGGACCATCTGAGAGACAGAACTGGAGTAATCTTTATTTTTAACACTGACATTTATTACATGTGTAATAATGTTCATATTTTGTTTCTAATTTGCCATGTGAACTAACCTGGGGACATTGGGCCAGTAAGTTAAGTAGCTAGGGTGTGCTATCCCCATCTCCTCTGCCAGCCAGCTGGTTTCTTTAGGCCTCCTGCTCCTAGAGTTACCCTGCTCTGGCTGCAGGGTAAACCTAAGCCGGGGACCCAGCAGACACCCCTCACTAAGCTACTGTATATGGCTTCATCCCACCGCCGGTTCCCTATACGACTGCCCCATCATCCAAGAGCTGTTAAGTTCCAATTTCTCAAAAACCCTCTTCACTCGTGTGTAATGGATGTGAGAGAGATCAGGAGGCAGTGGTGGCTGATCTTCCCCCAATTCTACCTTGAACTATAGGAAAGGGAATGGGTACTGCGAACACAATGCCCCCAGGGCAGCATGCTGTCCCAGTACTCAGTTATTTTAAACTATTCTCCTGCTACTCTGCAGAGCTTCTGAGTTGGGATTCTGTCCCACTTGATGGATGTGAAGAAGTGAAAATTCATTAGGCAATAGCTCTGCCCTGCTACACCTAAACTGCGCGCATCAGACTCTAGTTAGAACTGACACACGGTAAGTTTTAAGACAGAACCACTTCATGACTTTTACATTGGAAAAATCCAGATCATAGAAAGCCTACAAAGGAAAAAATATACATGTTAAAAGAACAGGCAATTTTTATATACTGATACTATTTCTGTTTTTAAAACTACTTTCCCAAATTCAAAGTATAATTATTACTGATTCTTTTTATAGCACAAAAATAAAATTTTGCTGTAACTCACTGGGCACTTCTTTGGACGAGTCCTATGTCCAATGCTATAAAACAGATGAGCTCACTGATTGCCCCCACTTTCTTGATGAGCAAGCTGAGGCTTGAAGAGCTTAAGTAACTAAGCTCACACAGTTAGGAAGTTGGTGAACTTAGAAACTGATGCCAGAGGTCCCAATCCCTGTACACCATCTGTTCTCAATCCTCTGCAAGGCTCTGTTTTAGCAGTTACAGACCCTGGAGATTTTTCCCAAGCTGGACCATGGAGTCCCTGGGGCTACCTGGACAGAGGGGGCCAAGTTTAATGCATCCCCTCTTTTAGATGTGGGACTTACCCATGAGATTCTAGACTTAAAGAATATTTGACAAGTCTAACTGTATGGGATTTCTATGTTATGTTTGGGGAAACTGTAATCTAATATAAAAAGGATGATGGGGGTTTCCAGGGTGGCCATTTTGATCTGGGCTTGTTTATGAGGCACATTTCACTGGCCTATCTCAGTTTTCCCTTTGGTGTTGAAACCATAGGAACGATTTCTTGCTGTAGATCAAGGCTCTGGTGAGAACCAGTAAAAGGAAGCGTAAGTGCTCAGTACACAGGCAAGCCCTCCATAAGGGCTGATGGTGTGTAATTCTGGCTGCTCCTGAAGCCGGTCACACAGAGGAAGGCATAGGCAGGCCAAGGCCTGCCGAGACACAACCAGAGAGTTGAACAACCTACAGGAGCCAGCATGTAGTGTGGGATCATAAAGAAAGCAGACAAAAAGCTTCTCAACAATGGAGCCAAGCCTTGGCACGAGGACCAGGAGCAAGCCTGTGGCTTGTTTCAGCAAACAACAGGCATGGATCAGGGGAGGCTGGGAGGCCGATGGCCGCTTAATTATTAACTTCTCGTGCTCCCACGTGGACTTTGCCAGTGGCCCTCACACTGCCCAGCACTATCCTGAGGGATTTTCTACCAGCCTTTGGGGAAAGTGAAACTTATATTGAGGAATAAAAAAGAATCGACTGCGGTGCTGCCTTAGGCATGCTTCCTTCTTCCTTCTTCCAGGATTGCTTCATCCGCATTTCAGAGGAAACCGGGATGACTGTGAGGCCAGTTCCATGACATTTATGGGCCATATACAGGCTACCTGAGCCAAGAACTGTTATAAAGGAACCTCCTAAGCCTCAAGCAGAGATCTGTTCTGTCTTGTTTAAAGGAACCATAATAATTTATTAATTCCACTTAGGATTTGTGGGCGAGCAAAGGGCAGACATGATTATACACAGATGTGCCTAATCCACATAAACTAGGAAATAAGCTACTCTTGTGCGTAAATACACTTACGTCCCAGCTAGAGGGGTCAAGCGTTCTCTATTTCAGGGGCCAAAAGATCCAGCAGTTAGTTCAAGGCTCAAACACATAAATTACACTTGACGTTTTTCCAAAGCCACCCTTTTCTTTCTCCCAGGTTTTCTTTTTTTTTTTTTTGAGATAATGTTTATAGTAAAAATATACAACTGCATCTTATAATTTTCAAGGATCAGCAACTATGAATTAAACTCAATCACCTCTATTTAAAAGGAAACATTGCTGTCTTAAGTGCTGGCATAGCTAATTGTCTTGGGAAGGCACACATCATCACTTGAGTTCAGCAACTTTTGAGAAGTTGATGACGATTCCCCCACAGTGAACTCCAGGAGGCTCGCTTTAGGATCCTCCACAAAGCAGAGAATCTCAGGTTCCTGGCTAGGAAAGTCAAGTTGGGAACTTGCAACAATGAGAAATGAGTGTGTTGATCATTAAGTTAAATCACATTCTTGCCCACCACATAGGGAAACACTGCCCAAAGAATATTTGAGAAAAAGAAGGGAACACCAGCCCTCACTCCTAAGGGGCCCAAAGTCTACCAGGGGAGACAAGATGAGCCAGCAAAGCAAGGGCACAACCCCTAGTGGAAGCATAAAAAGAGAGTATAAGTAATTGTATCTGCGTAATTAGCCTCAAGTATTACTAGGAAGGCAGAAATTATCTCAGTTTCACTTCAGAGGTCAGCCAAAGTCCCCATTTCTCCCTTTCTGGGCCTCTCATTTGAAGAGGACTTTTCCCAGCTGCCATCAGTAGAACAAACATTTAGAGGCTATTTCACTGTCCCCTGTGATGGTTGGGGGCATACCTACATCCTCTACCTGCCTCATTTGGTAGTCAGTGAACCAGCACTCCGAGATCTTGGAGAGGCACAAGTATTATTTATATGCTACCTGCTTTTAAAAAGGATTAGGGTAGCTTACAGTAAACACTCACATGCCCAAAGCAATAAAAAAAATTAAAAAATAAAAAGAGGTATCTAAATATGTCTATGGGGAGAAGAAATGCCCTGAACTAGTAATACACAGGTTGGGCTTGCTACAAAGTACCAGTTTGGTTGAAAGCATTCTGGCAGTCACAGTGGGTTGGAGAAAAAAAAAATTCTGACTCTACTTGCCAAAAAAAAGAAGCTATAACAGTTTATGAGAAGGCAACTTTAGTTAATCTTAAATGACAGAGAACGAAGTCCACAAATGCCCTTACTGCTCAGTCGGCAGCTTTGATTCCTGTATTTTAGGATCACGGACTTCAGTAAAAATATAAGGAAAGTTCTGGACCCTTTCCCCACACACATCCATGATCACATGATTTTGCATACACTCCCAGGGTTCCATGGACCTAGACTATATACTTGCTATGGGAGTTCTCTGTAGAAGTTAAAATCCATAGAAGAAATTCTCAACATTTATTCTTCATTGAATGCATACAAGGCCATTCGTGGAAGCTAGAGCCCTCGGAATAACCCTGTGAAAACGGCTCCTTCCACCTGCCACGTACAGCCAACAATGACTTGTAATCATAAATCAGAATTGTTCCGCTTGAAAGGAGTTTTAGAAAACCCCTAGCAATTTGTCTTGTTCTTGTTTTTTCATTCTTTATCTTGGGACCTGCTTGCACTGGTACGTGGAGATATTTTCCCTGTTTATCTCCTTACATTTTTGAGTTGCTGGTTTTGAATTCTTGGCTTTCACATATTCTGCATCTTAAATTCTCCTAATTTACTGTGTAATTAAAACACCCATGCACATTTGTTCTCAATTAATAGAGACAAATTATTCCCCAGTGGAAGACAACTTTACTCCAACTTGGATCTGGAAGGGCGGATAGGCCTGAATTTTAAATGTTGCCTAATGATGCTAATATTCTTTGTTGAGAGTATTTAAGAGATAGGTTAATATATCCCTGGGAGACAAATATCCCAAACTGCCATTCTCACCCTTGAACCGTATGATTCTGCAAATTCCCAATTTTCTAATCCTTATTATCTTAAAGACATCAGCAATTTGTTAAGATCATCCTCAGAAGAAAGCATAAATTAAGCTAGATTTTTTAAAAAGGCAGTTAAAATTGGCTGAATGGCATTTAGGTTAAATAACAAATGCCCATTTGTTGAAGTCCATGGATTCATCATAAATGTACACACAGCTTTAGAAATATTTGAGCTCATTAGAAAAATCACAGTGGGCTGGAGAGATAGTCGACATATTTATAATTTGCAGATAAATCTAATGTTAGTACCTGGGTTTTCAAACATTTTATACATATTATATATAAATGACACAAATATCAAGGTAGGAAAAGCTAAATATTTGAAAGTTATTCTCTCAGGTTTGCTTATAAGTCATTTGTGAAAAAAAAAACAGAGATTAGAACCCAAAATTTTATATATAAGTAATAATGTAATAGACAGTCCCCTGAAATATAAAAGAAGAACTAGGTTATACGGTAAAGATGTCAACCTGGTAAGGAAGACATCTTTTGTTAATTAAGACTTTTTGTTAGCAGCTTAGAAACAGAACAGGTAACAGTCCCTCATTCTGGAGGATCAGCTAATCCGAAACTATAAGTACTTAGAACACTTCTTTTAAGCCCTAAATCAATTCCACATGGAAATGAAATTATGTCCATTCTGTAGACAAGGTAACTGGAGCTCAGAAAGGGGAGACCAGATGGCATCTGAGTGTCCTTCAAAAATTACTACCAAGAAAATCTCTAGTAAGCTAGCCAGAAAACCTACAACGTGTACTTGGAGAGGCCAGAGACCTTCCAAGCAGCAGGTAATTGCTATCACCAATTCTAAGCCAGCTGGTTGGAAGGGCCAGATGGGGATTTACACTGAGTGCTTTGTTCAGGGTTCAACACACTTTAATCACATCAGATAATGCCTGCTGTTCCCATTTTTTCCTGGAATTGGGGTATGAGTCCAATTCCTGTTTATTTAAGCTCTCTCGCCACAATGAACCTTTATGTTGTCAAAATGACAACACAACCACTAAATGAAAGTGGCCGTAATAGGAGGAAAAGCTGTTTTGTGCCAGTAACACCGACAAGTCTGAATTGTCCCTTTGGGGCTTACATCAGCTTAACCTAATCGAACCAAGATGAGCACACTGAGGGAAGAAATAGGTTGAAAAGACAGGTATTGAAAGAGGTTAAAAATTGGTATACTGGAACATTAAATGGATGACCTATGAATTGTGCTCAAAGGTAACATCCAAATTCACCTTGATTGTTTTAGTGGAAATTAGCCCAGAGCGTTAATGCTAGCCCATATCATATATTTAATAGGAGGATTTTGCTGGTTCTCTACCAGTGTATCCATGGAGACACAAAATGAAAAAAAGAAAAAATGTGGTGGTTTCTTTACTTTTAAACAATGGGGATGATCTGTATTTTGGGGGAGCCTTATTGACTTCTGGACCTTAATGAAGATAACAGTAAATTAATCAACATCAGAAATAAAAGTATCACTACACATTAAGATGTAAAAAAATCTAATCCTGTCAGAGATCATTTCCTATGGAAACCTTCCCTGAGGGTTAATCAGTCCCTCTGATTAAGCAGAAACTGGGAGAAGAGGTAATATTTTAGAACATCATTAATGACCCATCATTAATGGGAAGGTCTGAAATTCCTTGGCAACTAGAGTCACTAGGACTGGATGGAGGTCTTCCTAAAATGATCTGCATAATTCCCTATGTAAACAGCCCTCCTTCACTAGTTACTCTAGCAGATGTTACACAAAGCCTATTTATGAAGGTTCAGCGTCTCTAGGCAAACAAAGTAGAGTGGACCTCCTGTTTTGGAGTTCTTCCTCAAAAGAAATTTCATCCTTTGTAATTCAGTAACTGCAAACACCTATGTAACATGTAAACTTGATTGATCTTATTCTTTTGCTCATCCATTCTTAAGCACAGGACCCTTGGAATATAGGGAAGAATGAACCAGGACTCTGCCCTCCACTGCTCTATCTACTGCACTTGGAAAAAGGCAAATACATAGAAGAAACAGTGGAGTTATGACTGTAAGAGAAGTATGTGCAAATCTCTACACATAAGCCATTCTTCTGCCTACTTCCAATTTTTTAAATGATGCTCTTTTACATAGACCACCTCATCTGCTAACATCACATTTAGTAGAAGGCTTCCTGTACATCAAAGATCTGCAAACTATAGCCCATGGCCAAATCTGGTGAGTTGACTGTTTTAGGACAGCCTGCAAGCTAAGAGTGATTTTCACATTTTTAAATGGTTGGGGGGTGGGGGGGGAGTCACAAGAGGAAGAATACACAAAATGTAAACTTCAGTGTACAGAGTTTTATGTAAGTATTATCTATGGCTATCTTCACACAATAATGGCAGAACTGAGTAGTTATGACAGAGTCCCGATGGCTCACAAAACCAAAAATATTTACTATTTGGTTTATCAAAGAGAAGCTGGCTGATCTCTGGTCTTGAGGGTTTGGACCTGACCTAAGATAAGTTAAATCAATATCAGAAAGTATTAGTATCAGAATACATAAAAACATGGCTCTTCATGGCTTCCAAAGGAGCCTATTTCATGAGCATCTTTGTACAATTACCCACCATAAGTCAGTCATAAATTATGCTTTAAAAAAAAATACATATCACCACATTCTGTCTTTATTGGGAAGTACATGCCTTTGTAGAATAGATAATAAACAATGAAATACTCAGATGTTATTTGGAACAAAATTAGTGTCAAATTCCCTTGAAAATATAGTTGTTTCACATGTCTGACGCCTACTCAACAAACATGTACAGGATAAGTACACCATTCCAGTACTCTGCTAAGGAGTGGAAAAAAAAAAGAGGATGACACAGGGCCTTAAAAGAATCTGTAATTTAGCAGGACAACAAAATCAACTCTCAAAACGTGTGGGTGGGAAGACATTTTATAATAAAGCCTCAGTATTCTTCCCCCTCTGTCAAGTCTGCATTGGTTAAAATGAGGTAAGCCATGGAAGAGGGATTTGTGTGCACCAAAGAGGTTCATCAATTTTAAATAGTAATATAAAGATTACAAATTTAGTAATATAAAGATTATTCATCAGCTGATGTATTACATGCCATATTTAGTAAATAATGGAATGATATAGTTAGAAAGCCAAGTATGTAATAGCTTTTAATACTGTCAAGGATGTTTGTATTGTAATTAATTTGCCTTTATTCTTTTTACCCACTTTCCCCACTGCGCCCCAAACAGCAATCACCCCAAAGAACAAACCCCTTTTTTGTTTTGCAAGCCTTCCAGGGATTTCTAGACTATTATCTTTGAGCTGTAACTCAGCTGTCACTTAGCCAAGCTACATAAATACGTATTGCTGCTTTAATCTTTCCTTACAAAACTACCCAGCTGGCATAACTGTTTGGGTTCCCGAATGATGGGAGAAATGCTCGTTCTGCTCCCAGGATTCTCAGCAGGGCTTTTCCCCCAGCACTGTGGACCCTCGTACAGTTCATAGCCTGATCAATGCCCTGAGTTCTCGCTCAGTTGCTCTGCTCTCTGGGTTTCCAGCTCATCTCTCTCTGCTGGGCCACACTTCCGGTGACAGTTTTTCTTTTCTTCTGAAAGTCCCACATGCGTAGGGCTCAGTGTGTCAAAGGACCAGCTCCCGAATTATCAAGACCAGAAGTTGCCTTTGTTTCCAGTTCATACTACAGTTCCTCATGCAGCCATGTAGTAGGGTCATTTCTGCAACTGTTTATCACCTCTCCCATTTTTTAAATTTGATATTTATTATAAGACCAATGTATTATAACGCTCTCAATATTGTCATAATGGCAGCAACTGCTAATGAATGTACTTATGTGCCTGGTGTTTTCTTAGGTGCTTTACATGTATTGACCCATTTGATTCTCACAGTAGTACTGTTAAGTACTATTAATAGCCTCATTTTAACCACTGAGGAAACTGAGGCCGTGTCAAGCATCTTGATTGTCTATTCTCCTCCCAGGGCCGTTCGCCTCAGGAGAGACTGATCCCTGCTGAGCTGACCGCCCCTCAGAATGGCTCCTGGCTTGGTTAACTCAACGTGATGTCCTTGTGCTGATCTGCTGCTCTTCTGAGAAGAAGTCAGCTAAGGGGTCCCAGGAAAACCCTCCTTGCTTCTAAGAGGAGACCCAAGAAGAAGACTCGCCTTAGAGATTGCCAGGCCCTGATGTGATAAGTTTCAAGGCTATGACCAAAACTGGTGGCCACTCAGGAAGGTGTAAAATACCGGAAATCCCACGGATGTGTTAGAGTCACGGAATGAACCATTCTGGAGTTCCCCCACTGCTGTTACTGATTAGGTAGGTTAACGTATGTCCTTATTAAAGGGTACAAGCAATGAGCAGAATGGAGGTTGAAATCCAGGCCTGTCTGGAGTCTTACTTCAAATCCCACCAGCGCTTGGAGGAATTATAATTCAAAACTGCATCAGCGTGCGCCAAACTCTCTGCACCTGTGAGTTATTTAAAACGAATGTGCTACCAATAGCACGGCACCGTCCAACTGGCCGCTCCTGGAACGGCGTTCCGTCCTGAGTGTACCCTGGCATGACTGGTTCTCTCATAGGAGAAACAACAGTCAAAGAAGATAGAATCTTAAATTAACACAAACGCAGCAAATTTAAAAGGTATATCAAAGTGATTTTAGAGTATCTGCTGTTTATAGATAATCTGAACCTCATGCATTGATTTTAAGTGTCATCATTAATAAATAATGACACTAGAGAAAATGGTCTCAAAGTGGTAAGTACGGATTTTTTTTTAAACAGCAAAACAGAAAGTAAAAATAGTATTTCCCTACTACTGTTGGAAGACTCCAGCTACTATCCTGTGAGCAGGCACAAATGATTCCAAATAATTATTTTTTAAAAAGCAATTATTTGCTTTCTCACCATGAGATTCTAAAGTGTGGGCAATGGGCAGTCCAAGCTAGGTTTTCTTAACAATGGACATATATTCCTCGTAGGGGAAGAGAAGAGAGAAAGAGGAGGGTCTGGGGGGTAGAAAGAGGCTGCAGAGTAGACTCAAGATACCTGCCTCCATGGAGAAGGCACCCCAGCCAGGAACTGGAAAGTCTTCTGCCCAATTCAATCCTACCACCAAGGCAATTTCCACTCCGGCAAATGAGGTGAAATGTTTGAAACATAGTTTCACTTTTTTTCCTGGCTGTAATAACACAGTCCTACTTTGCTTAACTTGCACCATCCACCGGTTCCAGAAGAATGGCTCCCCGCCCTTTGTGTCTCGGCACCTGCATTGTGTCAGCTGTCACAGAGTCATGCACAAACCAAGGGGAAGAGTCTTCTAAGTGCAGGGAAACCATCGCAGATATGAAAAGCAGAAAATCCCCTGTGTGAGTGCTTGAAAAATATTCTGTATCACCTCATTATTGCTGATGGTTTTCAAAGCCTTCTAAGATACCAAGATAAAAGCAGGGAGTTGCTTAAATCCATTACTTTGGACAAAGGTGCCAACTATCCATCCAGCAAGAGTGCCACTAAATTAAATTGTCTAAAGAGATGCCAGGGCCTCTGATAAACAGCCAGTAATTCCTTAAATGCCAATGAATTGGTAAAGCCCTTACCTAAAACAGCGCAAATGCTCTACATCAGCTGCAGGTCTTTCCCAAGGGGGTGGGGGCTAAACTAGTAGACAGACTCTGGAATAGGAAATGAGAAAGCTTTGGCTCAGGCCTGGCCCTGCTATCAGGAAATCCCTTCCACTCACTAAGCCTCAGTTTCCTCATCTAGAAGATCAAGGATCCAACACACTTCTACCAATTGATGACTCCGGAATGGACTATTACCAAAGTTGTGGAATGAAAAATTCAAACTTTTACTGTAAGAGTAAAGGAGGCAAGTTCTCAGCAGGCACCATGCAATGTTTTAATCAGGGCTGTGTCTTACTGTAAAATTTGTGCCTACAGAGTCCTAATCTTATCTGAAAAGGATTGGGGATTTGACCAAGACAGTTCTGTGTGCATGTGTGTGTGTGTGTGTGTGTGTTGTGTGTGTGTGGTGGTGGTGGGGTGGCAGTGAGGGGGGTGTCTTGCCTGAGGGTTTCAGCCCTGAGCAAGTTCACCATGGATTTGGTGAGACCAAGAAATGAATTTTGGGGTAAAAGTGTTTATACCCAACTTTATGCTCATAGGAGTAGATTGAGCACTAGAATCATGTCTGCATCCAGCAGTCTGCAGGTCTGTAACCTACTTCCATCTCTGCCTCTGCCCAGAGCACTGGGCGGAGCTCTTTAGATAGTGACTCAGTCAGTAACAGCTCATTGCCAGTGGGTGAGGAAGCATTAGCCTAGCAGTAGGCCAATTACATCAAGTAGTTTAGGGTCAGGTGAGGATCCTGGGCATAGAACCTCACCTCCACCTTCCCCATAGAGGGGTAACAGAAATGCAAACTTCTCAAGGTCCCTCCAGGTAAGTTTTCAATACAGCAAAACCCTGACCAGCTTTGAATAACACTCAGAGAAAATGTGTGAGACGTTCCTGTAGCATACTGCAGACTTTCAAAGAATGTGAGCATATTTGTACTTCTGTTTTTTAATAGAGGGTTTGGAGTAGAGGACATGTAAAAAGTTCATTCTTTTCCTTCTCTCTCTGCCCAGTTTCCAAACAAGATAAAAATGTTCATTTCCAGCTCAAAGTTGAAAGCATATCTGTTTACAGATACTTCACTGTGTTTCTGTTGAAATGGGCTTCCTTAGAATATCCCCACTAGCTCTTGAAATGATCTTGTTTTTACCAACTATTACAATCAGCTTATTCCAAAATTAAGAAGACTAGTAAAGGCAGAACCCAGGGGTTATTTCGGAAAAGGAGGGAATGGGACCAGTTGCTAATTCCTTCAACAAAATCAAACACCACCTCAAGAGTTCCTGTTAACAAGTCTTCTACATAGGCACACTTTATTTTCAAAGGTTTAGAGACATTGAAATAGAGACTAAGTTAAAGCAGAAGGGGAATTCCTCAAGGCCTTTCTCAAGAGGAAAGTTATTATTTTTTTGTGTGTGAGCAATATTCCTTTTAGGAAAGTATTCAGATGTTAAAGTACACAGAAGAACAAGAGTTGAGGACAAGTGAGAAATAGTAGATAGGGTCAGAAAGTGAAATCAAGAGAGAGGTTTAATCTGTGACCCTAAATATTCTAAAAGGAACTTGGCTTTTGGCAAAAACCAAGCTGGTGTCAAGTGTGTGCTTCACACTTGAATTAAACAAACATCATTGCCTCTCCTCCCCAACAGTTAGGTGATAGGGAACACTGACACTGAATCCCATATACATCAGAACAAACATTGGTCATCAAAATATTCTCTGAACCAAATCTGGACTAAAAATGGATCTTTCCTCTATTTAAATTGCTAATTCTAATTTTCATACAATTACTAGGCTGCTTACTTTCCAAATTAAAACAACAGCACTAATAATAAACCTCTAAAAATGTTGTATCAAAGCAACACAATAATCTTCAAGTTGAGTGGTTAGCAAATATTTATTGAACAATTAACTCTGTACCCACAGGCACTGATTTTAGTCTGTTGGTAGTACTAGATCCTTTTTTTCAATATGTCCAGTCAAAAATAATTACTTAACTAAAGTTTACATTAGTCAGTTAAAAATAGATTCAAAGACGTATTTAAGGAAAAAAATACACCATTTCCCTCCACAAGTCTTACACTTACCATCTCTGGCTTCTCTTTCAAGCATTCCCATTTTATTCCACTCTGAGTCTCATCTCTGTAGTCATTAAGAACCAGCAATAGGATGGGTTTATATGCACTGTTCAATTTCCCATACTGACCTTTATCAAAAGGCCTAGTTCTAACTACATCCAACAGGGGCCTATCAGCTAAAGGGTCCCATAGATGAACCCTGATGTCTAACATTCGACGCCTCCTCCAGTGAGCATCACTTTATACCTGGGAAATTAGTGGTGGTTGGTGGCTGCTGTGAGGAAATGAGAATAGCTTAAGAATGGCTAGTGCCTGGGAAAAGTTGCATTCATTGAGGAAAGCTGGTGAGGCGACAGGCCATTTTCCTGTAGGAGACGCAGAACTCTCATGCCTGGCACACAGGCCCACCCTGCCCAGGCTCCTGCCTCCTTCTCTGGCCTCGTCTCTGCCCGTCACTACCTTGCACTGGAGCTTCCCCACAAAACAAGATGTTTCATCCTTCTGTGCCTCTGCCAGCCAGTAGTCTTTACCAGAAGTGCCCTCAAGCTATGACCAGGGGAGGTGGGGCCCTACCTAAGGAGAGGGAAATGTAACTGAGTAGGATGTCTACACCATCCTCGTTGTCTTCACCACTGTCGCCACCATCACCTGCTGATGCAGGTGCCAGACAAACACCTTCTATTATCCTCCTCAGCCTCCCACCTGCTCTGCTTGGTAAGGATTCATTATCCCCATTTCAAGAAGGGAACAATGGAGGTCATAAAGAGTGAGGGAAAGAAAATGATTGAGCCCATGTTTATCTGATTCCACAGCACAAGCTCATAATGAATGCACTGTAATGTTTCTTTACAATATGGTTGTCCAAACCACACTGAAAAGGCCCTGGAGCCTGGTTGTAGAGGTCAGGAACCCACCTGAAGGGGCTGGATATCCAAGGTCATATCCTACCTCTGCTCTGGAAGTCCAATTTGCCACTTACTTTCTCTATAACCATGGTTAAGTTACTTAACATCTCAAAGCTTCAATGTGATCTCACAGGGTTACAACCATTAGGTAGAACATTAGATTTAGCACGGTGTCTACACATAATAAATTTTATGATAGCTAGAAAATGTAAGTTATGGATTTACCTGCAAATTCGACAAACTTCTTTGCTTTTCTCCTGGTAAAACTTAAAATTATTTTGTGCAAGCAATCTAAATGCACCCCCCGACTTATTACCCCCACTCTGCCTTTGTTTATTCAAAAACTTACAAAATGTTCCAAACCTAATAGACTCTTCCAGTTTTTATTCACCTAAACCACACACAAACCATTCACCACCACCATCGCCTCATCTTGGCAGTACTCAACTGAGATTCGTACAAGAGGAAGTCAGGTAAATGAATGAATCTTAGAAAAGACAGTTTCTCTTCTTTTGGACATAATTAAAAGTACCTGGATCTGTGCAGAGGAGCTTTTGCCATGCATAATAAGTGGAGAAAAATGTGGAGGCAGGTGTGTAAAACTAAAATAGTTTAATTACAATTTGGTTCTGACGGAACTGACTGCCTCAGGCAGCCATCTTGGGGACGTGATAATGAGCGTCCTGGACATCGTGCGGACAAAGGATGTTTAAGCAGTTGAAATCAAACATTTCATTTTGGATACTGCTGCTTAGGAGAGGCCTGGGGCAAATGATGCGAGTGTTAGTGCAGGGAAGGGCTATGAGGAATCCTTTGTTTTTCAAATAATAATGAGGAAGCATTCCACAGTGGTGAAATATGCCTGAGATGTTCTGTGCTACACCCTCACGGTGGTGGTGTGAACAGCAAGGGAAGGAAACCAGAAGAGGTTTAGTCCTCCAGAAGACTTTTTTTTAGTGGGGAAATTAGTACCCATATCATTTATTTTGATATCGAGGAGACTAACTTTGACCAAATTTCAGGACACTCATTTATCCAAAGCACATTTTTATTTTGCAGCAGATGTCAAGGAAGAAGCATATGGAATAGAAGCGGGGAAGCATATGGAGGAAAAGAATCCTAGCTTTCGGGCCTGAGGGGATAGTTACCTTTGACATTAATCACTGACTTGAATATGCTTCACAATTAAGATTTAGAGTGAATTCAAGCAAACCCAGCATACAGAAATCTAGATGCATCCAAAGAATCATTATGAGGTGAGTTGACATTTTACGAGTCCACACTTGTGAATTTCTAAAAGCTTTTAAAATGAGTTTTTCAAATTGGATGCTATATGCAAACATGCAACTCACGTAAAATGAGACTCAACTTTATTCTGCTGCGGACAAATATTCTTTCAGAAAATAAGCGTTGGCCGTGCACCTGAAAGACAGATCTTTCTCAGGAGAGCACCCAAGAGAAACTGCAGCTCCCAACAAGATGCATGTGGAACAGAACCTTTCGGAGCAGGCTGAGGTGCTGCTGCTAGAAACACGGTCTGAACAACTTTTTCTCTTGTGATTGCCTTGCACAGATCCACAAATCTCATAGCTGAAAAGGCGTCTTGGGAAATGTCCCAACTCTCTGCATGAACTATGAATTCCCTATCAGTATCCTCAAACAGTAGTCACGCAGTATCTATTTTGGTAAGTGAGCCCTCAGGTAGTAATTAGGAATGACTGGTGCAGGGGAAAGAAACTAGCAAGGCAATTTATTCCTTCTTTCCTTTGCCTCACATTTTCCCCATTTATATAGTGTCACCTCGAAGTGCTCACTTGTCCGTTTTGGTCACTGGTTTCTCCCTCATTTAGTTACCAGGTAGTCTCTGTCAGGGGATCAGCCTCCTGAATTGAAAGAATCGCCACCTCCTGGTAGAATAATGTACTGCAGGCCACACAGTGGCCATTGGAAGCCATTTTCCATGTGGAACGCTCCTCTTTCTAGGAATCTGAGCTGTGAAAAGCAGAAACGGCTTCTGTTGCTTCTGAAAAAGAGGTAAATCAGATTTAGCCACTGCTAACTACTTTATTCCCAAGAGTATGATGTGTGTCGCTGTTTATCCCAAATATAACTGCTTTTATTACTTGCAACCCACTTCCCCTCCCCTCCTTGGGCAAGTCAGGTTCATTTAATGAGAGTCTCAATAATTTTGATAAGTGGTTATGCTGATTAAAGCTGGTGAAAGCTATAAAATATGGAATATTAATTTTAAGTACAAACCAGTGTGTATTCTAGAAAGAAACTGCTTTGGGGAATTACAGTTCCTTTGATCATTTGTTTACTTATATACTTTAAATATTTCCCCTCTATCTTTTTAATTTGCACTATCTTTGAAGATAGCAATGTAAAGCAAAGATAAGCTTCAGTCTAGACAACCCTCCCCAACTGACCCCAAATCCAGAATTAGCAGAATTCCAATGAAGTGCTCGTAATTCTTGTCGGCTAAGTTTTTATGGGGATCCCCTGAGGTCAGCTATCACATTGGCTTCTGGAGTACTTACTGCATGTGAAAGAGAAAGAAAAAGAAATAACTGCCATAACCATAACTTTATGGAGAAGACAGAATTTTTGGTTCCAGGAAAATGAAAAACTGTTCAGTGGGCGGGGGGTGGGGGGGAGTGCGACATGGAGAGAGTCAAGCTGATTCTATAAAATGCCAATCATTGAGATCGGAGACTGAGTTGTACAGACTCGTGGTATGATCACAGCAAACACTGCCGTGTGAAGTGAGTTTTATCTTGTCTTTCCTTCCTCCTCCTGCCAAGGTGTGTGTGTGTAAGTGTGGCCCTGGTAAGGGGCAGAGAGGAACAGAGGCTAATTTACCATAATCACATTTTTACAGTGTATTGCCTACTGGCTTAATTCTTCTTTCTAAATTCAACCTCAGGAAGCAAAGGGCCCGTTGAGGCATCCCAACAACCACCATTCAGGAGTATGAACTGCAAGTAGAAATCTTTGCTTTACTCACTGCTACATACCAGGTGCTTAGAAGAGGCTGTTTCTCCTAGCACATCGTGGTTTTTTGTTGGTTAAGTTAATGAAGCAAGAGGGAGAGTCAGAAATAAATGAGTTCACCATAATTTACTCTCAATACCCTTCATGTTGGGTTTGAGATCAGGGCTGCTTAAGAGTTAACTGGATGGTGGAAAGCTAACCTGCCTAACTGTGGGAATTTGAAGATAAAGATAAAACATGGTCTAAATTATGTGTTGTTTTTCTTCACTCTTGAGTACAGAATGATCTTGCACTCGATTACAAACTGTCTGATGTCCTGGGCATTAGAATATTAAAGATCACATGGGCTGATTGGTTCTCTTCTATTAACAACCTGGAGCCAAATCAGTGCTGCCAATTGGAGGACTCCCTCAGCAGCAGCAAAGCACTAAATGTCTCCATTTAATTCTTCATTGGATACATGAAAAACAAGGGGAAATTAGCTCCAAAGAGCACAAAAAATGATGGTAGCATTTACCAGTCAGAAGCTTCTGGTTAACAGTTTCAAGTCTTGCAGATAAATATTGTGCAATTCAGAAGACCATATGCAAACCTTTAAACTTAAAGGATAGTTTTCAAGTATACAGGGAATAAGAATCTTTTTCTTCCTCTTTTCTTCCAGTTATTTTTGATTGTTAGCTAGAAACTGGGGAAGCACCGGCACATTGCCAACTATGTCAATAAATATTCAATAAACATTATTATATATTATTATTTATTAGACTCAATACATATTAATCAATGAATCTCTTGAACTTTTCCCCTAATACCCCAAAAGAAGCTACATTTTTAGAATAAAAAAAAAGGACTTTCTGAAACTAGTTAATGTTTAACCCTAAGTGTGGTTTAACTATTCAAACAGTTCAGATATGTGGAGCAACTAGATACTTCTCCCACCATGACCAAGAGGGCAATGTCCAAATTTCCTATTGGAAGAATAACCATGGAAAGTATTTCTTCTTCATCAAGAGCAGGTCTGTGGCAGGAAAACCATCACATTTTGCTAGCCAAATCATCATGCATAGGCCTATTTCATAATTTAATTCTCTTCAGAAAGTAAAAAATAATAACCTATTAGGATGACCCTAAAATTCCTCCACATTGCTGAAGCTGTAACCTTCAGAGCATGCACATCACTGCACCTTTGCAAAACAGGTCCAGCAGTGCAGAGTGAGATGTCCACCTTACACACATTACACGGCTGTTCAGAATTCCAAAGTCTGAAACTTTTCTTCCTTGCTATTCAGACTTGCTAATCAGCCCCAGCCCCAGTTGATATAAGAACATCTAATATTAGTTCATCACTGCCCTATGATAAACACATCTGCCAAAATGCTTTATGTACATTATTTAGCTGATCTTTACAAGTTCTGGTGTACTAATATCCCCATTGGACTGACAGAGAGAGTTAGGGACAGAGAGGTTAAGTAACATGGAGGAGGTCACGCAGCTTGTAAGCACAGGTTCTGGGTTTCAACTTTGGGATTTGTTCGATTTCTGACGCCAGCCTTTTGCATACTTTCATATACTAAGGCTAACATGCCTTTGCTTTCTTACATGAGACATTTATTCTTTCCTGCATGTAATCAAATCTGAGACATACCAACTGTACTGCTATCTAAAGGCAAACAAATCATCCTTGATTATGTTTAAAGGAAAGACTAAGATGATATTTTTGCCTGAACAGTGAGGATAATATCCAGTGATAATTTTGACAATAAAATCTGTTTTTCTTTTCTCTTCTTTTTTCATTTTTCAATCTAATACAGTTCATTTTGTCCCTTAAATAAGGTGTTCTACTGCTCTTGGGAAACCAATTTTCTCTCGAGACTTTATTGCAATATTATCAGGAAACTGGCTACTTAAACAGCAGGTAATCTTTTATTTCATGCATAATTACCATGCACTATATTTTGATTTGATCCTAATGGCCCTAAGTACATTTTAAACAAACTCTCAACCTGTCCAAATGAAAAACATTTTGCTTCCTCTGCTGCACTTGTGTGGCGATGATAATTAACACATCTCGGGAAATTTGAGCTACATCTGATTAAATCATAACACACCATAAAGGTCTTTGCAAATAATCCTTTGAAGAATCCAGCTGAGAAAATCATGAAAAGAAGAATTATGAGAAAGGAAGCTCATTATAGTTTTGCGCCTGGCACTTAAAGGTGACCCTGACAAAGTGAGTGTTTTGAATTCAGTTAACTTTCCCAGGATGCACCTGAATGTCTGAGGGAGGAGGGCTGTCTAGATGACCAATTCCTCATTCACTATTTCTACCCAGTTTTCTATCCAGAAACTCCCCATTTCTACCCAGTTATCCATTCCTATGATTAATGTCTTTGGGCCAACAGCCAAGGAAATGCTTACCACCCTTTCCTCAGATCAAAAACTTCAGCAACAGCCATTAAAAAAAAAAAAAAAAAGTCCTTTCAGAAGAAGAGACATCTTCAGATGTCACGCTTAAAATTTCAGCTTGGTTAACTTAAGAGAGTATGTTTAAAGCAGAAACATCATAAAATATGGATATGAAATGAAAAAACCAAATTTTGGGGGAGAAAAGAATCAAGCCCAGAAATTTAGCCTAGCTATTCCTTGCAAAGGTCAGAAGTCAAATGAGACTAGGACAATCATCCCCTTCAATAATGCAACTACTGCTATTGTTATCATTCTTGCTTATAATAATAAAGGCCATTACATTTGTCATTTATTGAGTGCTTACACATGCATTCCATTACTTAATCTTCACAATATCGCTGAAAGTTACTACTAACTCATAGAAGAGAAAACCAAGGCAGAGTGTTGTGAAGCAATGTAGCCAAGATCACACAGTAATAAGAATCACTGCTGGGATTCAAACTCAACCCTGCCTCATCCCCAAGCACATGCTTGTAATCATACTCTACCCATTCTGCCTTTTGTAAAGCAATAAATATTTGACTATGAACTACCTATTGTATCTAGCTGTGTTTAGTAATCTAGATGCAGTGTAACTGTAATATTGAGCAATGAGTAACCCTGTTGAGAGGAAAAAACAAGTATGTATCTCTTTTCATGCCCCAGGGTATGTATGTTCAGCAAAACTAGGTCTTAGACCATGATGGCGTATAGAGAAGGAAACTGCCAAAGGCAGACCTAGTCCAAAGACGTTTGCCAACTCTATTAGGAAGATAAGACTTTTACAAATGAAATAATTAGGGGACAAAGAGAACAGCCACATTTATTACTGAAGGCCTTGGAGCAGAGTCCAAGTGTTCTATGAGAAGCCCTGTTATTTGGAATCCAAAGTGAAAACATGAACAAGCAGGATTTGGTCTTTTCCCCATGGACCACCAACCAAGAAGTATGTTTTGCAATACTGCACAAGAAACCGTAAATAATAAACAAGTGAATTATACTCAGGAATTTGTTTCTTAAGTGAAGTGAACAGTATTCCAAAGCCATCTCTTCCACCTTTTGTTTCTTCAGATTGTACAGCAGCCAGTGTGTGCGGCCCTACAAACTAAAAATGTCAACCATCGTGTGAGACCCTTTGTATTTCAGGAAGTGCAGTGAATCACATTAAAATATGCATGGATCCCAGAGACAAATTCTCCTACTTTCAAGACATGGTAAAATTCCAGCTTACTCTTTATGGAACTATTTCAATGTATAGTTTAAGAAATCACATCCAAATCCTGAAAAATCCATGAAAATCTTACATTAAGTTATTCATATTTGCCAGTCCCCTGTCCTCAAGCTTGTGACAAATCCAGGCTGCATGTCTCTGTGTGTGTGTGTGTGTGTGTGTGTGTGTGTGTGTGTGTGAGAGAGAGAGAGAGAGAGAGAGAGAGAGGGAGGGAGGGAGGGAGATGGAAACCTCTTTAGCTAGCTTATTGAATCTTTCCACCTCCTACAGAGAACTCTGAAGAAATGCACTGTTTTTTTTTTTTCAACATTCAAATGCGTGTGAATCAGAACAGCCGTTCTCACAGGACTCATCTTTTATGTTGAGTGTAGGGTCTCTGACAGGATTGAAATGGATCCAACTTTCCTTGATTAGCTGATTTTTAAATGGCTGGAAGCAGCAAGCTACAGTGCGGAGTTAGGAAAACTGGTTCTAGTCTCTGCTCTACCACAAATAAGCCATGAGAATTTTAACAAGTTATTTAAACCCTCTAAACCACAATTTCCTTTTGTGTAAAAGGAGGCGATAAAACCAAATGCTCTTTAGACAGAATTCACAAACTGGCAGCTTGCTGACATGTTAATTTAGCTATCACTGTACTCAAGACCTTTTTAATGGAACTCTATAAACAGGCTATATTGCATGACTCTCAAATTTTAGTGCAAAAGAGAATCTCCCTGGGCCCCACCCCCAGAATTTCTGATCTTGTTGATGGGAGGCAGGGTCCAGGAATCAGCATTGTTAACAAGGGCCCTAAATGATTTCAGGGTATGGGGTTCATCGACCACACTTTGAGACAGTAGTTTAGTTGAAATTCTTAATGATCTGGGGGTGCACATCATGATTTGGCAATTACAAACTTGACTGAAATGGACCCCACATTCCTTACAAATCTGATTTACATGAACTGGGAACACATGAGCAGCAGAGCACATGGGAATTATACTTGAAGAACAAAGGTCCCAATGTTGCCACTGTCTGTTATTTACAGGCGGTGTAATACAGGGTTCTCTCAGCTTCTCCATCTGGAAAATGAATCTCAAAGGCTTCTAGGATGAGGGACCTTGAGGGATGACCTAGTGTGGTTTTTGGTACAGAAAAGGATACCAAAGCCTGTCACACCCTCTCCGGGCCCCGCACCCTTCAGAGGTACTGCACGGCCAGGACAGTACCTGCTCTCTGAAACAAACAAACGATCTTGAGTTGTCTTGTTTGGGAAGGAAGTGTCCTGCAGCCAGCTGCACTTACTTCAAACCAGACCACTTCACTCACTATAGAGACTCCAAGGGAAAGGCATCTCCCACACCTTCCCCAGCACGACTCCATCCCCCCTGCCTACCAGGCCAGAGTAACTGGGCAAAATCCTGGAAAGGAAATTGTATGATAAACGTTGGCCCACCCATAACACACAGCAGGAGCTAAAAGTCACAAAATAGTTACTGATGCAAGTTCTCTGACCTAAGTATGTCACGCCAAGGCGACCACAGGAACCTGATGTGAGAAGGGCAGTTTTGAGCACAAATTAGAGAAACAGTCTGTTTATCATTAAAGGGCAGCGCTCTTTGAGTTTTACATATGAATGAAGATTAACTCTGCAATTTATAAACTCTTCAAGATTAGTGATTATTTAACTGCCAGTCAGTAAAGAAGCCATTCAAATTACTATCGGTGATGAAGAGGTAAAGAATGATCAGCATCCCTCCTTTGCCCCCCAAAATACCCACTGAACGAATGGGTGTGCAGATTATAGATGCCTAATAAGCATCTGGGTTTGACTCTTTTTGCAAATGATAGCTCCCTTTCCACCCCCGGTCTTTATTTTTTTTCTAAAGATATACTTGAGGCCTGTGCCATTGTGTTCAGGATCGCCAAGAGGACCATTCACAACATATGACAACTTGAATGACAGAAAAAGTGAAACTGAGCTAGGCCTTCGAAGAGGCTCCTGGATTTCCAGAGAGCAGTTGAAGAATCCATTGTGCAATATGCAGTATTTTATAACCTCTGCCCATTTATTCTGCAGAGCAATAAAACACTGTAGAGGAATATTTACTGTTTTCTACTTGAAAAGCAAATTTGTGGCAAGGGTGCTGGACACAAATAAAATTAGCAAGTAATAGGAAGACATAGGAAAGGTCAATTGCTGGAAGAGGAGGTGTGAAACCACTTCTACTCAGATGGCAGAAAGAGCTGAACAGGTGTTAGGAGAGCAACTTCATTTATATTCTAAGTGCCTTTTTTTTCCATTCAGGGGAGAAAAAAAACCCACACACTCACACAACACACACGTGTACACATATAACGAAGGCAAATGCAAAGGCTAACCTGAT
Source organism: Manis pentadactyla (assembly GCF_030020395.1). Taxonomy (NCBI): domain Eukaryota; kingdom Metazoa; phylum Chordata; class Mammalia; order Pholidota; family Manidae; genus Manis; species Manis pentadactyla. The sequence continues at coordinate 24,443,050 of NC_080021.1, read as the reverse complement.
AACCTTTCTTCAATCACTTTCATGTGTTTCACCAGAAGTCAAAGATTCTGAAGACCATGAACAGACCTGTTCTGATATTGCCTTAAGGTTGCAAATACTTTCAGATACAAACTATCTGGTGGTGATTGTAGAACATGTAGAACCACTGTCAAATATTTTATTTTTGTGAGAATTTAAGTGCTGGGGCTTCTGTACGAAAGTGTGAAATCTCTCAGGACGCTCCTCCTAGACCCAATGTGGGCATTCTCATGAAATACTGAACTGATGGCCACATGTGATACAATGACAGGAGATAAACTGGCAAAGAGCTGAAATCGCCAGGAAGTCCCTCCCCTTCCACTGCAACTGCTATATGGGAAACCCTCTCTGCTCCGGGGCACTGGCTGAATCTCAGTGCAGTGCTAACCAAAGCTGCCCGAGAGAATGCAGTGTGTGCGGATGAATCAATGGAGACTCTGGCAACCTTCAGGGTTTCCAGATGTGTTGATGGCTGTAAGCAAATTAACATGCTACTTTAAAAAAGAGCCTCTACGCCTTAAAGAAAAGTCTATAAATACATCCGAAAGAAAGATATCAGACTTCAGAACTTAATTACTCAGAAGTACGGGATGTGTGTATTTTCAGTTAAGTCAACTTAAAGATAACACCTCACATTGACTACTGGAAGAGTGGAAACAAGTAATGACCCAATAGGACTTGAAGTTAGCTTTAAGACCAAGATAGACCAATCCCAATTATTAAGTCCCTCATGAAATAGAGTCTTTATTGAAGTGAAAAGTTTATCATTTTTCCCCAACCTTTTATACCTCACTCGGTCATAAAACTGTTCCCATCTTTAAAAATAACTAGTATTGATGGATTAAATACATGAGAAATAGCAGGTAGGATCTACATTCACAGTAGGAAGGTTTTTGGTTAATTTTTGCTTGCACGTCATAGGAGCTAAGAATTAAGAAAAGGTCAACTCAAAATACACAGCTAGAGGCAAGGCATTTAAGTGACTGCTGTCTGAGTTGAGGCAGCTTCCTTGACTCCAAGGTTCCGCTTCCTGCTTTCCTGAGCCTTCTGCTCTACTGCCTTCTCCCACCACTCCCCATCTGTTAGCCCCAAACAGGCTGACACCACAGATGAGCATCACCCAGTTCTGCTGTTGTTTCTGATGTCTCCCGGATAACCCTTGTTTCAGTGGTCAGCCACCACTTTATAATTATCCAATTATAATATTACAAGAATAAAGTCTTTCCTCAAAAAACACTTAGGCTGGGTATAAGGCACATCCGTTGTCCCTCACCATGTAAAATGATCCAATTTTGACATAAAATATCTAAAATAGAAACTTGGTTGAAAGCTGAGTCTTTGCAAAGCTGAACCTCAACCTCAGGAGGTTATAGACTTATTCCAATAAGTGCTTTTTGCACACAAGTGGCCTTTTGGAATTGATTTCTGAGTTCTGAGCTACACACAAGCTTTTGAATGTTCTCAATAGCGGTAGGTCTTCAACCTTCTGAAGACAGATTATATTTCTTTGAAATGAGCCGAAAGTGTTCAGGAGATAGTGCTGGTGAGTGTCCAGCTGGGGAACACCATTTAGGTCAAAGCTATAAAGTATCAAGAGTGATTTTCTGGTGTGGTTTGAAATTAGCTCTGCAAGTCATTCCATAAGAGGCATTCTAGAAATGTATATAGCAACAGCACCAACAATGGGATAAAAAATGTTTTATCCCCTAAACTGGCTACGAGATGGATGATTCTATTTCATGCCTCCATTCCTTTAAACATGCTGTTTGACCCCTTTGCCTGGAATACAAGCCCCTCACCCCTACCCTATCTCCCAAAATATCTAAACTTCTCTCCTTTAAAATCTAGTCCTCCAGGAAGACTTCTCTGAGTCCCCAATCTGACTCAGATGCCCTCCATCCATGTTCCCCTGTCCCCACCCATGAGTCCATGTTTCCTGCTAACACACAGGGCAGCAGTTAAAGGGCATTGAAACACTGGCTCCGTTTTCTGCTCCACTCCAAACTGTCAATGCCTTACACATAATGGCTTTATTTTACAGAGTTGATGGCTTCATATAATGCTTCTTAAATGCTTCTTGCCCAAAGAAATCCATTTGAAAAATTTACCTCCCCACTTGAGCTTTAGTTTTCTCTCATAGAATTTGGCAAACTCGTCATCTGTAGTTCAGTGTGAACTCAGGAGTACTTTTACACAGAACACTCTGACAGTGCTAACCATGAGCCCACATGTTATTAAGTTTTCAAAAACAATCTGAATGCTGGAAAAGAAAGAAAGCTGATATAGAAAATAGTAACACAAGCTTAAACAAGTGGGCCAGGATTTAAAAACAAATCAAAACCTGAATTAGTATTCAAAATGACATTGGTAAATTGAAGAAATGGTTTCTCTAAGAGCATCAAGCTAAAAAGTTATCAGAACTGTATACTGTATACCAAGCAGAAATGAGTGCTTATTTCCATCAAAAGATACATGTAAGAATATTTATAGAAACTTTATTCTTCAAACTGGAAACAACCAGCTGTCCATCCATAGTGGTAATGGGTAAATACTGAGGCATATTCATATTCATGCAATGGGAGACTACTGAGCATGAACAAAGAATGAGCCACAAATAAACATAAACTCATGGATAATCTCCCAGACATGAGGCTGAGTTAAAGAAGTCAGACTCCAAAGGGTACATACACTATGGTTCCATTTGTATGAAATCTAAAAACACACAAAAGAAAGTATTGACAGGGAATGCAAGAGATAATACAGGGTGCCGGAAATGTTTTCTATTATCTTGAACCTAGTGATAACTGCATGGGTATACACATGCACAAAATTTCATATGGTTTGTATTTCAGTGAAAGTTTAAAATTAACAAACTCAATTAGGAGATTTACCCCTAAAACAAATGCAGTAGGACTAGAAGGACTGGAGGTAAAGGGGAAGTTGATAAGCGATGCTGATGGACTTAGGGAGACAGGGATAGGGACCCTCTTGGATACGGTGAGTAGTGACAGCAAAAGAGATGATGTCAGGGCATTGGTATCCTAGGTCTGACCCCTGAAGGGACAGTGGACCTAGATATTGGGGTTCTATTGTTTTCAACCCCGGGCATCAGAATCTTTTGGAACTGATCACTCAGGGAATCCACTGTTACATAGTGCATTAAGGTTCATAAAGACTCTTAATCCTCAGAATTTTCATATAGATTATCACATATCCACTGCCCCTTCACTAGGGACACCAGGTAGTATGACAAAGTAGTAAGAGAAAGTGCTAGTAGGAAAAGAAATTGCCTGATACTGGGATGAAGTTCAAATGAGTTAACAAATTTGAGAGTAAAAGATAATGTGGGACTTACCACAAGCCATTTAAAATCTGTAAACCTGATACAAAGAATACATATAAAAGGGACCAGGAATATAGAGAGTAGAAGGGGTAGAGTAATCCTTGCATGAAATGAAAGACTGGTTAGTGCCTTAGTTGGGTTTTTGGGTCCTCTCAGTCACTGCCTGGCCATGGTTACACGGAGAATCAGTGACAGGGTATGAGATCCAGGTCATCTGCATACTCAGTATCCAAGACCAGTGACCTAGAAGGTACATAATCACAATGAAGGCTACAAACACTGAAGGTCCCAAACACTGAAGTTAGTTAGTGGGTTTTCTTTCTCTATCAAGCTTAGTTCCTCTGAGGAGTTATGCAGAGCCTAGGCATTTTACAAAAGAATAAATGAGGAAATAGAAAGAGCTGATATGGGTTTCAGTTCAAGAAGAATTCCTCACCACAATAATTAACAGTGAAGTTGCCTTAACTCAGTGTCTAAGATCTTTAAAGGAGTATATGTTTGGATGAAGACGGTGGAATGCATGTCTTCCCCATATCACGTGTAAGAGACTCTTTGCTGATAAAAGGTGTAGGTGCTATGCAATAACTGAAAACACTATACCTTGCTTCAAGGGGAGTGTCTCCAGATTAGTAGACAATATAGGATGCCCAGTGAAATGTCCATATCTGGCAACTCTTCACGTACTTATTTCTGAACTACATCTGGTTTGAACTAAAACCACATCATTACACTCATATTTTACACATAGACTTAGTCTAAGTTGTTACAAAATAAAAACTGAGTAATGAGTTAATGACTTTTTCCCATCCCTTTGTCATCTTCCTTCAGCTGGTATATCGCCCCTCTGGATTTTTAAAGCAAATATTTGGACACATAAAAGAATCTAGAGGTCACATTCAACTATGGGAAGGCCCTTCATCTGAAATTTTCTCCCTTAAAATCACAACTTATGTCAACTAATGAGGAAAAAAAGCCAGAGTGGATTATGTTTCTGTATGAGGATGTGGTAGGGTAGAGAGCACCCTAGATGTGCCTCCTCTAGAGGACATATGTGGGAAAAATAAACTAAACAGTCCCAGGACAGTCCAGAATGATTTGTCTTTCTTCCACTGTGTTGCAGCTGCATGACTCACACTTTTAGTTTTGACCTATTGGTTCTCATTTGAAAGTAGTGATTACCACCAGCAAAAAGGGACTCTGGTTTGGGGTATGCCCAACTGTCCCATGGCTGGTCTGCAGATGGGGACAGAATTTATACAATTAGCAAAGACTCTTCACATGTGATTTTTTCTTCCCGTTTGACTTTCACTCCAAACTTGTGACAGATGCAGGACAGGTGCTGTTTCACAGGAGGAAACAGAAGACCAGAGCTTACAGGTTATTTATGCTAGGTTCCACTGCTGGTAACCAGCTGAGCTCAGCGTAGACCCTGTGGAAATGTCTCCAAGAGGCATGAGTTGCCTCCCCCCATGTCCCCCACCACCCACCATACTCCAATCCCCCAGACCCTGTCCCCAAGAGGACGATATTACCATGTTGGGCTAAAAACCAAATGGGATCATTTAGACTCCATGACCCCTGTCTGCCATTTATTTCTGCTCTCATGACTGACTGCAAGGGCGCATTTGTATGATAATGGGGGGAGGGACAGTCATGGAAGAGTAGGTAACAGAAATTTAAGAACTGAGTCTGATGCCCGAAAAATATCAAAAAAGAGAAAAACATACTCTAGACAATGGAAGACACCAAAGTATCATAGCCGTCAGATACTGAAAAACAGGGTCACAAAACATGACCAGACAAAAATAGTTCCCCTTCACAGTTTAATAACTAGACTAGGCAACACATAGTTACCACTGAATGCATAGTCACCACAACAAAATGTTCCACATTTTGATCCCTAATTTCAGTCTCTAATGAGTAAAGTGACTCTTTTCATCTTTTTCATCTTTCCAAAGCTCTGTAATAGAACAGAGTGTCATGGGGAAACATTTACTTGGACCACAGTACCTTTAGTGAGTAAAAATACATACAAAAGCTAGAAAATAAATTCCCACTTAACTAAATTGGTTCATTATATGTCTGCTTCTCAATATTCCCTCCAGAGCCCCATGGGTTAATGCAGGTGTTTTCAATGACACATCGGGACCAAAGCCTTTCATGTGAAGCTTGAAGACAAGGTAGCAAAGTTGTAATGAAGAGACCCCTATGGTGTAAATGACTGGTTTCCTGTCTAAGAGAGCTGGGGTATGTTATTAATTCACAGTGGGTCAATGCTCCATATCATCAACCGGAGGCTTCAAAATACACTGCACAGAATCCTAGATTGCTGAATTCTGGCACTAACCAATCAAAGCAACTATCCCACAAGCCCATGCTCATTTTTCCTGAGATGATAATACAGAAAAAAGGGGCAAACCAAAGGGGGAAAAAGTGGCCCAGGTATCATCCCGGTCCTCCCTCCTCTCCTTTGCCCACTCCCCACTCCAGCAGGCAGCCCATCACCAAGGCCTGCTGAGCCTTCCGCCGAAGTATTGTTCCGATCCATCCCCGTCTGCCACTCCTGCTGGCACCTTGCCTCCCTGCCTCTCTCTTCCCCTTTACAGTCCATTCTTCACAATAGTAGGCAAAGAGATTTTTTTTAAAAGCACAATAGAGCATGGCACGCCCCTGCTGTATAACCTCCATCCTGACATTGAAACTAAAACCTCCTTGAAGAGCATGTGCAGGAAGCCCAGTATACCTCTCCATCCCCACCTGGCGACACCCTCCTAGTGCTCACCTTCCCAGAACTCCTCTAGCCTCCTAGGAGTTCCCCGACTATACCAAGCTCCTTTTGATTCATGCTTTGCACGTGCTCTGCTCCATCTCAAATATTCTTCCCCTCTTTCTTAAGAGGCTGATTCATCCTGAATTTCTGTCCCGGCTTAAACGTTCTCTCTTCAAAGAGTCTGTCTCTGATGGCCACATCTTAGTGTCACTGTGCATCCCCCATGGCCTGCCCCTAGCACCTTCTGCATCTCTACACCCTGAGCTGCTTCCATATCACAGCAAAATTTCCAATGATAAAGTTACAGTGTGCATTTATTACACTTAAATTCTGATTTAAAATAATCGGTATTTTCTATCTCCCTCATCAGAGCACAAATTCCACAAACGCAGAGAGAGTGAGTGCTATTATTTTGTCCACCAGTTTTCCATGAGAACCTAGCCTGGTTCCTGGGACACAGTGAATCCCCCTCCCCACCAGTTTCCATACTAACTGAGATACTGAGCACCCCTATTTCACTGTAGGGAAGACATTCAGAGATGGGGATCCATTAACCAACACACACAATTAATCCTAATGCTAAAATCATCGTCACGAAGCGTGCACGCAGCCTCAGTCCACCTCCGCTGTTTTTCACTTTTGGGCCCTTCGCCAACTTACTGCATGGAAATCCCACTTGAAAAGTTTGTGAAAAAACAACTACTCTCATTACATTTTTCCTGTCATCTGGGTTCTGCCCCAGTCATCTGTGTTTTAACCCAGATGGTCTTTCATGAAGGAAGGTTGTTCAGCGGGTTTTTTTCCAGGGTGAGTTCTTGAGTGGAAACTTTGCTCTGGTTTTCCAACACTGTTTTCACAGCAGCTGGAGGCTGCGGTCTTCTCTCTTGTAAACAAAAAGGCCAAACCAGTCCCCAGCCAGCAGGACAAACACACACTCCTGCAGAGAGGGCAGCCCCATGCGGCGTGTGCACGCTGGTGGTGGTGGCCAAGGGGGCAGTCCTCTGCTTCCCGGCTACTGGACTGTCATTCACGCAAAGGCCAGCCCGCGAGGGCCGGGTGACTTCCTTTCAAAAGGGCCATTTTCCTGAGTTTATTGACTGCACTTACACAGCTTCTGGTGTAAAGATGCTTTGCTCATGTCTTAGGAAAAGGACTTCACTTATGCAAACCCATTTTAAAATTTGCCTCTATAGAAGAACGTCCATGGACATCATGATACTCATCAAAGGCTGCCTCTGTGTATGAAACTAGCAACACTGGGAATCTTAAATGCTTTAAGAGACACAATCAATTCCATCTCTACTAATTCAGAAACTACAGTATTCAGACAACAGGAAGGCTGAAAGTAATCTTTTACTGTCTGTGAAGAAAGGATTGCTAAGCAAATGATAATGCAGGAAATAAGGTTGTTTCAAGAAAAGATGAAATACCAACAGGAACTACTTTAGGTCTCCTCTGGCACTTTGGAGCTATCCATTAATTTATAAACAGTTGATCTACTCATTACAAAAACTTTCTATCTGTTCATTTCACCAAGACCCAAAGGAACAAGGCAATGGACGCTGCCCTTGACCCGCTGGCTGATGGATGCTGGTTAACTGCACTTGAAAGAAGTATTGCCTCAGAAAGCAGACCGTACTTCATTTATCAAAGTTTAGATTCCCCCCGCCCTAGATTTAATCTGAATGAGGTTTCTCTCTGTATGAGCTTTCCATTGCTGCTGTAATAAATTACCATAAATATAGCGACTTAAAATGACACCTATTTATTAGCACACCCAGCATGGCATGACTGGTTTCGCCGCTCAGGGTCTCACAAGGAGTCTTCAAACCACAAATGGCTGAGCACAATTCAGTTCCTTGTGGTTTTCTAAGACTGGGGTCCCTGTTTCCTCACTGGCCTTCAGTCAGGGGCTGCTCTTGGAAGCCACCTGCAACTTCTTGGCATGCCCTCCACACCTCTCACCCCCAATCTGCAAAGCCAGTCAGGGAGGAGCTCCCTCAGATCAAATCCCTTTCATGGCTTGAACAGTATCTGGAGGAAGCAGTGCAGTCCCTTTTTAAAAGCTTATCTGATTAGGTCAAGTCCACTAATGATCATTTCCCTATCTTAAGATCAACTCTTCAGAACCTTAATTATATCTGCAGTCATCTTTTCAGAGGAGCACCTACATAAATGTTTGATTAGATAACTATGATAAGATATGTGTATAGCAGGGTGTGGAAATCTTGGGGGCCACTTCAGAGTTCAGCCTACCCCCACTTATTCAAAATCAGTGATGCTTTTCACAAGATAAAAAACAAATTTAAATGTGCTCCCAGCCAGCACCATTCTCCTGCTCTTGACTTAAATGTTCTTGACACTTCATCAAGTCCAATAAAATAGTTTTATTTTAAGGACCTCTCCCTCCCCACCATATCAAACAAGATTTGTATTCTCCTTGGAGACAGCTAACAAGGCTTGGCTTTCTTTTCTGTTCTCTACATAAGCAATACCACTCAGGGCAGGGAAGAAGTAGTAATGAATATCAGCCTTATATATTACAATAAAAAATATCAGAAAACTCCTAATATCAACATGCAAACTCAGCAATAGTGGCCCCAAAGTCACATGCATGTCATAAACATCTACTAGCCATTATAATACCGTTCCTTACCCTCGGAAAAATAGAGGCAGTCCTATTTGAAACAATGATACCACTGTAAGCATTAAAAAACATTAACACCATTTTAATAGGACCTTTTAGGGAAATCTCATGAGTCAATGTACATGTCTGTTTTCTAGAAAGGGCTACAAATAACACATAGATGTGTTACTGTTTTCAGAACTAACAATAATATTTAAGCAGAGGTATTTTTCTTAGTCATGATTACGCATCCTGCCTGGTCCTCCTTTTCTGAATTTATCTATCCTGCCTTCTGTTTATGGAGTCTGTCTCCTCTGGTTCCCCCTCCTATTATTTTCAGAGAATGTAGATGAGAAATGGAAAACCCCAAAACCCACTGCTCACCATGCAATAAATCCTTACTGAGCCCCACTGTGTGCCACTGTTCTAGGAGCTAAAGATAGATTAATTAATAGAGAACTACCTTTCTTGTATGGAGCCCATATTCTTCCAGTGGGAAACACAAACAGTAAAGCAAGCAATAAGTAGGAAAAAGCAAGGATGGAGGCAGCAGGCACTGGTCATGATCTTGTAGAGGTAGCAATCAAGGAATGCCTCTCGGAGGCCTGAGCAAAGAGGAAGACGTGAAGACAGATGTAGGTATCTTGGGGAAGAGTGGTTCGAGCCCGAAGGCTGGAGCATGGGGGGCAAGAAGCTCTAGGGGACTGAAGCACAGTGAGCTGAGCGATAGCACCGTGAAGGGAGAGGACCGACTGGCGGGAGTCACAGAATGTAGATGAGAAGCCATCAACAGGTTTTGAACAGATGAATGCCATGATCTGGCTTAACACACAAAAAAGGAACACTGTGGTTGCAGGGCTGCGGGAGAGAGGAAGGCTGACAAGATTTCAGAGTCTCTGGTGAGGGTCTGAAGGAGAATTGGAGCTGATTAGAAGGTAGCTGGGTAAATCTCTTCCACTATCCAAAAAAAAAAAATTTTTTTTTAAACTCCTTCAACCACCTCAAAAACTATCCAGAACCAGAGAAGCCTGGAACCAGGCTGAGGAAAGCTACCAGAGAAGCTGTAACACACTCGAGAACACCCTAGGAATAGGCAGGTTCCCACAGCTCTGACGCTCACACGGAACCGTGAGGAAAGGTTATCAAGGTGGTTGGTTAAGAGAATGATTTGCCCACTCGCCTGGCTCCCCAAGAAAAAGGAAGAAACTCTGTTAACTACTCTTTGGTATTTTTGAACATTGAACCACTGAAGGAAGGAAGTCATAAAAAGCACCCATGCATACCAAATCAAATCCTTAGGGGGCAGAGGGGACAGTCTGATACTTTTGGATTACCCACGCCTGTGCACACTCATCCTGCCAGCATCTCAAAGGCAGAAGCCACACTCCTCTCCCCACAACTCCTCTTTTGCTTTGCACACAGCTGTCCTTGAAGTGCTCCCCACCAGTGCATGTTATGGGGGTAAGGGGATGGGGGGGTGCAAGCCTCTAGCAGACACACTGCTGCTGCCTGTCAATGCCCGGCAATTCAGCCCCCAAATTAGGGAGACTTCCCAGCACTTAGCCCAGGCACAGAGCAACGCTGGCAGACTACTCTGTTCATGGTGATCTCTAGAATGGGACCCCTGGGAAGAGAAGGTATTTCTGGTGTGGCAAAACAGCCAAATGAAAAGCTGCCTCTCTGTCTGCATGCTCAGGGTGCTCTGAGTATAAAGAGATCCTATGCTTTTAAGGAAATAGAGGAAAAAACAAGAGGTCATTTGACGGAAAATATTAGAAAAAAAAATGTAGCTGAAAACTTAAAGAAATAAACTCTGTTCATTTGAGCTACGTTGTCTAACTTTATAAACTGTATAAAGATGAAGTAAAGTGATGGGAGTATAACCACATCGACTACATTTGTTTTATTTAACTCAAAATTTATGCTAACGTAAGATGACATCAATTGCCTGGCTCCTTGGCTAATTTATCATTTTTATGATTTAAACAAATCTAAAATGTTAGAGTTGACTTACAAATCACTCTTGTGTAATATTGGAAAAATGGTTGTTTTCCTGCCTATGCTTCCTCAACTTCAACAGTAAAATTTGATGTTGTGTCCTTATTATGGTGACTTTAGACTACAGATTTCTTCTTTTCTAGAAATCTACTATATGCTTGTCTTTTTGATAAAGTAAAGTGGTGGTGCCCGAGTGTTAAGCTATTCTTTAATAGAGGTACTAAACATTTTATATACATATAGTGTTTGTAACCCTAAGGATTCTGAGTGAATATAAAGAAGAACTGATTAATAGTCGAGAGTTGATATCCCACAGCTGCTCTAGGAATAAAAGGGTATCAGCATCTTTCTGTGATGCACAAAATTAATGCCACATTTAGGCACATACATATGTGTGTTTATACATACACACACAGGCACTTTGCTCAGTGCCTCCGTTTTCTGCTCTTGGATACAAAGCCTGGAAACTGGCCTTTCTCTTTGCCCTGCATTCATCTTTTCTACAAAGTTCAAACTTTCTGGGGTCCCACTCTCACCTCAAGGATGCCTTTCTTTACCCGTCCCTCTAGAGAGAATAATTTTAAGACTAAAAATAAGACTGAAGCCAATTAAACCAGAACATAACAGAAGTATAGTCTCTACAAGGCACATCTCTCCATTACGTGTGTGTTCAATACCCACCGTCCAATGGAGAGGAAACTCAAATTAACAATGAGTTCTAGAGAAAGTTGTACAATCATTATGGGTGCATTTTCTGAAAACCTGCCAGAAAACTTCATTAGTTCTTATTATAAACAGCTTATAAAATGCATATCAAGGACATGGAAACACCTGGCAAGAAGTTAATGGGACAATTAGTCTTAAGTTTTGAGGTTGCCACAAGCAAACCAAACTTGCCAATGTTCAGTGTGAAAGATCATTTCACCATGTTTTAAAATTATTGCTTGAAAAAGATTAGCCTTTGGATTTGCAGTGTGATCGGAACTCTAGGGATGTCAGAGCCAACAAAACTGCTTTCGAGTGTGCAATTGTGAGCCACTTTGGGGCACAAGGAGCACTTTTTAAAGGTTCAGAACCTGAGATGCCTGGACGGTAGCAGAGGCCTCTCCCATCCATTCGATCCTGAACAACATTCTCTCATGAACGTTATTCCATACATGTTGAAAATCTCTTTCCACCTTAAGTTATGCATGAGGTTGTTTCTTTAGTAAATTCCTCTCTGGAACTAGAAGCAATGGGAATCTGAAATAAAAAGTATTATGAATGGAATGATTGATTTTTATCTTCAAGCCTGTTTGGGCTGGTCCTATTTTGATGGCCAACTTTTCTCAGACACTAACCTGGAATCACTAAGAAAAAATTAAAAAATACTTTCAGTGATCTCCAGACATCAGGAAAACCCCTGATTCTCTGTCTCTTCAGATTGACAGCAAGGGGTGTGGGGGAAGGCGTCACATTTAACCTGTACAGGTGCAGGCCCCTTAGCAGAGAATGTTCCAAGGGCTGGCCTGACATGGCTCCAGCACCTCATGGCATGTGGAGCAGTACGGCAGCTGAAAGTTTATGAGAGAAGCAGGGCCACCCAATGGGATCTGGTTCACTAAGAAAGCAAAGAACATTCTTAAAATCACTTACTCACGGTGAATGCCTAAGTCAAATCTCAGCCAAATCCCAGGCTTTCATGTTAGTTTAGGCTCAATTTTAAAATACTCTATGCTTAATTTGTTACTTTTTACATAGAAGCAGGTCATCCAGCACTCAATTGAAACTAAGATTCATGCACATAATATCACTACATAAGGGACACTGAATAGAACAAGTCAAGGACAAGGGCTGAGGATCTGTGCTCAAATACTGGCTCTTTAGTCAGTATATGAGCTAGTTTTAAATGTTCAAATCCTCTATGCCTCAGTTTACTCACCAATAAGATAAGTATATTATTAGGATCCATCTCAGATGGTTACTGCATGTAAAACACTACAGGTTTATTATGTGACTCCAAATATAAAGTCAAATTTTCTAGATGAATCTCAAAATTTAGAGTGCACAAGCCTCATATAGACAGTTCATCAGAAAGTACAGATTCCTGGGCCCAGACCCAGTGATTCTGATTCAGGAGGTCAGGCCAGGAGTCTGCAGTTTGATAATTATCTCAGGTGGTTCAGCTGCAAAGAATACCAGGTCACATGCTGAGGACCTCCACACTTAGGGGCGAGTGCAGCACATCAGGGAGCTGGCAGCAGCTGCCAGGAACAGAGATAAGACAGGACTGACCACCCTGAAAACTACAAGACACTCTTAAGAGAAATTAAAGAGGACACCAATAAATGGAAATTCATCCCATGCTCTTGGGTAGAAAGAATTAATATTGTCAAAATGGCCATCCTGCCCAAAGCAATCTACATATTCAGTGCAATTCCTATCAGAATACAAAAAGCATTTTTCAACAAACTGGAACAAATAGTTCTAAAATTCATACAGAACCACAAAAGACCCCAAATAGCCAAAGCAATCCTGAGAAGGAAGAATAAAGCAGGGGGGATTATGCTCCCCAACTTCAAGCTCTACTACAAAGCCACAGTAATCAAGACAATTTGGTACTGGCACAAGAATAGACCCATAGACCAATGGTACAGTCTAGAGAGCCCTGATATAAACCCAAGCATATATGGTTGATTAATATATGATAAAGGAGCCATGGATATACAATGGGGAAATGACAGACTCTTCAATAGCTGGTGTTGGCAAAACTGGACAGCCACATATAAGAGAATGAAAGTGGATCACTGTCTAACCCCATACACAAAAGTAAACTCGAAATGGATCAAAGACCTGAATGTAAGTCATGAAACCATAAAACTCTTAGAAAAAAACATAGGCAGAAATCTCCTGGACATAAACATGAGCAACTTCTTCATGACCATATCTCCCCAGGCAAGGGAAACAAAAGCAAAAATGAACAAGTGGGACTATATCAAGCTGAAAAGCTTCTGTACAGCAAAGGACACCATCAGAACAAAAAGGCATCCTACAGTATGGGAGAATATATTCATAAGTGACATATCTGATAAGAGGTTGACATCCAAAATATATAAAGAGCTCATGCACCTCAACAAACAAAAAAGCAAATAATTCAATTAAAAAAATGGGCAGAGGATCTGAACAGACACTTCTCCAAAGAAGAAATTCAGATGGCCAACAGGCACATGAAAAGATGCTCCACATTGCTAATCATCAGAGAAATGCAAATTAAAACCACAATGAGATATCACCTCACACCAGTTAGGATGGCCAACATTCAAAAGACAAACAACAACAAATGTTGGCTAGGATGTGGAGAAAGGGGAACCCTCCTACACCTCTGGTGGGAATGTAAAATAGTTCAACCATTGTGGAAAGCAGTATGGAGGTTCCTCAAAAAACTCAAAATAGAAATACCATTTGACCCAGCAATTCCACTTCTAGGAATTTACCCTAAGAATGCAGGAACCCAGTTTGAAAAAGACAGATGCACCCCTATGTTTATGGCAGCACTATTTACAATAGCCAGGAATTAGAAGCAACCTAAGTGTTCATCAGTAGATGAATGGATAAAGAAGAGGTGGTACATATACACAATGGAATATTTTTCAGCCATAAGAAGAAAACAAATCCTACCATTTGCAACAACATGGATGGAACTAGAGGGTATAATGCTCAGTGAAATAAGCCAGGCAGAGAAAGATAAGTATCAAATGATTTCACTCATCTGTGGAGTATAAGAACAAATGAAAAACTGAAGGAACAAAACAGCAGCAGAATCACAGAACCCAAGAATGGACTAACAGTTACCAAAGGGAAAGGGACTGGGGAGGATGGGTGGGAAGGGAGGGATAAGGTGGGGGGGAGAAAGGGGGCATTACGATTAGCATGTATAATGATGGGGGGGCATGGGGTGGGCTGTACCACACAGAGAAGACAAGTAGTGATTCTATAGCATCTTACTACGCTGATGGACAGTGACTGTAATGGGGTATATGGCGGGGAATTGATAATGGGGGGAGTCTAGTAACCATAATGTTGCTCATTAATGATACCAAAAATATAAAAAAAAAAAAAAGACAGGACTGAACAGCCAGAGGCAGACAACAGGGCAGGTGTGTGCCTGCCCCTCCCAGCCCCCAGCTGCTCCACTCCAGACCCTGCAGTGTCAGAACAGTCCTGCAGAGGTATAGTGGTGGCTACCTCTTGCCATGCTGCAGGCGAGGCAGTGAAAGGAGCCGCTGCTGCCCCTGGTGCCAACACCCCACTGGCACCCATGGATGGGGAGCACGAATGCCTAGGGGGCCGACTGGGAGCCGGAGCAGTGGCCACGCAGAGACAGACAGGGGCTTTTCCCTGAAAGCAGCCTGAGGAGCTGGTGCTCCCAGAACTACTTAATTAACAACTAAAAGAAATGTATGTGTTCAACCACAGTAACTCTGTGAAGTAAGTTTACTATTATCTCCCTTTTACAGAGGAAAAAAATGAAAGTTTGAAAGAGAAGTTATGTAACATACCCAAGCCACAGTGAGGCAAGACCTAGAAAGTTCCACTGGATCTGGCTCCAAAATACAGAAGGTTACCCCCTTTCTCCTGGCCTCCACCTAGCTCGAAGCTGAAGTACTATGGTCTGGATTTCATCAAAAGCCTCCAAAGGGGTCTCCCAACTTTCACTTCCCTCTCCCAGTCGTATTTCTGTATGTCTATTTTGCTCTAATGTTTACCGTCCCTTTGCTCCTGTTAGATCGTACTTTTCCTAGAGAACAAAGACTTTAATGTCCAATTCATTCCAGTGGCCTGGACCTCATAATGGAGACCGATACACTCACTCAATAGTTCTTTTGAACTTACCAACTCCAAAGCCCATTCTGTTTCGCCACCATTCCTCTCAATTGGAAGTACCACTTGCAGAAGCCCTTGAGAATCACTTCCGAAAGGCCAAGTCACCCACTCAACCGCTCAAAAGAGAAAAGTCCAGAACAGGAAGTCAGCTTTCAGCATCAAAAGTCATCAATCTGGGGGAGGTGGTGTTACCCACTGGCATCTGCTGTCAGTGCCCAGGAATAACAAGTCTATGCTCTGCCATAAGATGCCTGATGGTTTCTCACCTCCACAGCTCATGTGTTACCAATCAAATGCATCTGCTTATGTGAAAAATGGAAAAAAATTAAATGACCCCCTTGGAAGCCAAGTTGGGTCTCCCTCTCCTTCTATAGAGGAAGCTATCTTTTCCTGCCTTTGAAGACAGAAACAATTAAGAAGAGTGATTCTGTTTCCAGACTACAGTTAAGAAACAACTGACTTCATTTTAAACAAAATCCAGAAAACTGAGACCACCCCACAGCTGTTCACATCATCCATTGAACCAGATTTAATGGAAAAAGCTGGAGAAAGAAAAACAGACTCCTCAACTGAGGAGACATCTTGACACGTTCCAGCATCCTAGAAAGTGTGTGTTTACACATATTCACCAAAATATATGCCTTTCCTAAAGCATGTGTTCAGCAGCCATTTGTACCTGCTCCAGTGACTAGAGCTGCAATACTGAGATTGGCGAACACGGGTTAGATCTTCAGATCCAGGGCTAGAGGAGGGAGGCTCCACTGTGTCTTCGCTGCCCACCACCCAATTCCTAGGAGTCCTGGGCATATTCACATGCTTCACTGCCTTACTAATATTAGGCAGAAGCTCTTCTATTTTCATCTCTTATTTTGTGGGAGAAGGGACTCCTGAGTTATTGCCCAGTTTATATTGTGCTGGACCCCATGACTTGCATGGAGCAAAAGCTCTGCAAATTGCTTCCTTGCGTCTTTTTTATCCAATCTGCAAAAGGAGCAGCCCTTGGGTGTCAAAAGGCTCTACATGTGATGACAGAAATAACCGCCACCACTCTAGCACAAGGGTCCGTCAGCAAAAGTGAGACTTGCGCTTTTACTAATCTCCCTACCAAACATGTGAATGGTGTTTATTATGTCTACTTTACAGATGGGAAAACTGAGGCATGGAGAAGATAAACAGACTACCCTAGTTCTGCAGACAGATGGAGGAAGGTTTAAACTCAGTTCTTCGAGACCCCAACCTCTTCAATGTACAATTTCTCCAAATATCATCTTATTCAGACTCACTAAATCTTGCAACTAACAAAAAGATGGGTTGGGCCTGTCACAGAGGAGGGACTAAGCCAGAAGACCACCATGAGGGGCACCATCCAGCCTGCCCCAACCCACCCGACAGAACCCCCACTGTCCTATCAGGAGGCAGGTAAAGGCTCTGGCTCGCCTGTCATTCCTGCTCAGAGAGAAAGGCTTGTGGCTGGCACAAAACTTTTGGCAAAGACAAGTGTCTTACCTATAAAATATGTTGGTAGCTGCCCAGAAGGCTTTCTCTGGGCTTTCCTCTTCTTACTTCTCTTCTCTGAACAGTGGCTAAGCTAAAGATGGCTGAGGTCTCTTAAAAAGAAAAATCTTATATAGCTGCAAAGAAGATATATTGCCCCAACGTCAGAAGCCTCCCTAACACATTACAAACTCTTCCTTATGCTATTGTAAATATTAAGGTTTGCATTAAACATTCAGAAGAGCTGCTCTGGGTACATAATTAGGAAGAGCAAATATGTGTTCAAATAAGCCTCAATGGGACCTCCTCTTTTTGGCTAGCTAAAGAAAATGTTTTAAGCACACGGATATGGGATACAAAGGCATGACCCAAAATCTTCCCTTAGCCCTGATTACTCTACTCCTCAGAGACCCATGAATCTTAAAAAAGAAAAGGCTTCCAGGCCTCATACATTAGCCCTGCATTTTCTCCCCGGGCCTTCTGAGCTTCCTGCTTCCTACGGAGCCTCTGTTGACACTCTTCATAGGCACCTACTTTGTCTCCTGACAAGAAGACCAGGACAAGCCAGGTAACAACTAAGGTGAAGGAAGAGGAGATGGCTTTCACTCCACGGTGTGGGCTCGGCAACAGTGAGAGCTGGGGAGCCAGGAAAGACACGGGAACAGACACCTGCAGACCCCGTGTCTAGGCGGCACTGCTTCCCAGAATTCTTCCTTAACCCATAACGGTGACCCTGTCAATCAGAAAAACATCACTTTTTACTGCTTTCGTGTCATCTCATCAAGCTTAATATTTCAGCCTCACAAGATAGCATCTTGCTGATTTCACTTCTGTCATACAGCAAAAACTCCTGCTACCAACCAGAAGGGGACATGCTGCCATCAGAAACCACATTCCATTCGTTCTTTGGGATACAGACGTTTTCTGTGGATAGCTTGTTGAACAATTTTTAAAGAGAGAGAGAAGAAAGGGGAGGGGAAATATCTCTCTCTTCCATTTTTGCATGTCTCTTTCTTCCCCTGCTTTAGTAACTCACTGATTAAATAAACAGGGTGCTGTGATCTGCTCAATTTGTTCCCCTGCTGGCTGATCAAATTGTATATATATATATATATATATACACACACACACACATATATATATATATAAAATTATATATATATACTTAAATGCATGCATTCATATACATGTCTATATGAGGCTAACAAGAAAGAAACAAGAGAGATGGAGTGTGGATAATTACAGATGGAGGCAACATCAGCATTTCTCCAAATACAGCAATTGAACTCGACCATTCAGAAAGTCAAGAGCAAAGGCACAGTGGTAGTAGAGGCACAAAGTCTCCCCGCTTTCCTACATTCAGGCCTTTTGTGACAGTGTTGGTTGGCTCAGCCCTGGGTTACAAAGAAATACACTGTGTCTCTGGCCTTAGAGGGTGTGCAACCCAGCGAGGCCAGCCCAGATACTTAACCAACAATGCAAACACAGCAAAGGAACTATCAGACTGAAAGCACGAAGGCAGATTTTAAGCTGCTGAAGTCAGAAAAGGAATAGATTCATTGCCTATAATATACCTTAAGTTTATTTATTGTGTCAGAGTGCATCACTGCTTAAACCAGTTTTTCTCAAAGCACGTTTCACAGACTAAGACCAGAAAGAGTAAAAGGGTCTGCTCAGATCAACTATCTTTGGTTCTTACGCTTCATCTAGAGACTCCCCTCAGAAGACTCCATATTAGCATATTTAAGGCTGAGAAAAAGCTTCAGAAAGGAAACTGGAATAATTGCAGGTAACCTGGTCTTTCCCAAACTTCTTGGGCTACTGAACCCACTAACAATACCCTCGTTACATACAAAGAATGCAATAGGAAAAAGGGGTATTGTGGCCAGCCTAGTGGTGCTTTCTCAATTCTGTTCTTCTTCACCTCTATCCTAGACAACCCCCAGCCATTGCTTCTTCCCATAGATCACTGCTAGAGGAAAGAAATGACCCCTGAAAATGACTCCTGAGTTAAGATACTGCTGAAATGAGAGTTAGCAAAGTTCTGATGCTCACCTCGGCAAATACCATTTCTAAAAACAGATCCTAGACCTGTGTTGTCCAATGGTGTGTTCTCGCACTCATGTGGCTATTTAAATTAAAAAATTGAGCTCCTCACTTGCATTAGCCACATTTTAAGTACTCAGTATTATCCACACGTAGCTAATGGTGGTTACCATGCACATTTAGAACATTTCATCACTGTAGAAAATTCTATTGGAGAATGCAGCTCTAGAGGGATAAACAAGCCATAGGCTTCAAAGCAAAGGAGCAGATTTGAAAATGTTCCTTGAAAGACCTCTAGATAAGACTTCTGAAGACTTGTATTTAAAAGAAATGACTAAACCAAATCCAGACTTCTCCTTGGAGCAACAAGCTCTCTCAGTCAATCTAGATCCATGGAGCTAGAAAGTCTAATTTGCTAGAGAAAAAGCTCCTTTTACAGTATTTTGTACATCTGGCAGTGACAGAGACATTTCTAACTTGGTTGACAGTCAGAGGCAATCAGATATAGCTAAAGCATTTTCTGCCAGTTTAATAAGAACATCCAGCAGACGGTCTGAATCCTTAATCTGAAAACCGCTGAACATCAGCTATTTGGACATTCATATTCAATTAAGTGGATTTTGCACAGTATTAAGAAATAGTCACAGGTCCGGAAAAACACTGTGCAGAATAGGACATAGGGAAGGATGGTCCAAGACCTGTGGCCACAGTAACAGAGGCCAATTTGGAGAGAGAGGGCCTTTGTCTAGCCTTGGGTTCTTACCATCACTTCTGCCCTTCTACCCATTTAAATATTTCACTCTCATTTTTGAGACCTTAAAACTAGATGGAGCTTTTATTCTGGTCAATCAGCACAGTTAATGGTTTCCACATCCCAGCACTTTTTACATCAGATTCTAACCCACTCTAGCTCAGCACCCCAGCAGGGGCCAATCAATACTTGTTTTCAATGCTGACCATGTGTGTTCAGGCATCTTTGTTCCTCTCTTAGAGTCAGACCTTCTTTAGAAAAGCCAGCATGGTATGAGGATTCTCTAATCCAATCCATGGTTCCTGCTGACAAGCAACTTGTCTGTAATTCATCAATGATATCCCCTTGGGCTATGGATTTTTCTGGATTGGCAACCTGCTAAGTATGCGGCTGGTTCTCAATATGCATGATGTGGATGGGGGACACACACTCAAAAATGAAGGATGTGGTTGGTGAGGTAACTGTATAGTCTTCTATCTTGAACAAACCCTTTGGAATCGAGATGTCCCTAGAAAAGCTTAGTTTTCTGCCTTTTCCCCTTTAGAATATGCTCAACCTTTTGCCTAAATTGTTCTTATCTCTGGCAAACTCCTTAGTCAGTCTAGCCTGACTTCAAGATCCAGTTTCCATGTTGCTTCTTCAGAGAGACTCCTATGTTTCTGAGTTAATCACCTCTTCTCTTTTTACTTATCATTGTGGTACATTTCACACTGCCTTGGAAATACTTACATGTTCCACGAGTTCCTTCCCTACCCACGCAATCTACTTTACACCTCTTTACTCTCAACTGTCATCCCCTAAGTAACTTGATACCATGTACAGAGTAGCCATTCAATGTCTGCTGAATGAATAAATGAATGAGTGGATGAGCTACCTTGAATAACTGTAGCAGATTCTATTTTCCAGAAGAACTATAGCAGTATTTCTTGACTGAATGCTCTTCCAGAATCTTGCCACTTGCCTAAGAAATGGAGTCTATTGTCTCCTCTTGAACCTGTGTGGAACTTTGTAACTGCCTTGATGAATATAATATGGTGGAAGCAATATTTCTTACTCCAATGCTAGATCTCTTGGCTCCTTCTCTCAAGAAGATTCCCCTTTGGAACCCAGCCACCATATGAAGAGAAAGAACAAGCCACAAGGAAATGTCACATAGAGGTGTTTCAATGAGAGACCCAACTAAATTCTCAAGCTAGTGGCTAGAGGCTACCAAAACAGACAGTGCAAATCTATACCTAGCTATGTGAACAAGCCTTCAGATGTACTGTCCAATAGGGTAGCCACTAGTGGCCATTTAAATCTTAATTAATTAAACATTCAGTTCCATAATTGCTCTAGCTACATTGCAATTGCTCAATAGCACTGTGTGGTTAGTGGCTGCCACATCAGACAGTGCAGATGTAGAATATTTTCCTCATCACAGAAAGTTCTATTCAACAATTTCAGATGATTCTAGCCCCAGCCTTTGAGCTCTTCAGCTGAAACCCCATATATCACGGAGCAAAGACGAGTCATCTCTGCTCTGCCCTGTCTTAATGCTTGACCCACAGAATCCATCAACAAAATAAATGGCTGTTTATGCCAGTAAATTTTGGAGTAATTTGTGATGCAGTCCTAGTAACTGGAAGAACAATCTTCTATATTAGAATTTCTGAGACCCTTTGCAAAACTACATTATTCCTATCTAAAAGCAGGATCGGAAAAGGGGAAGAGAAAAGCAACAGACAAAGGGCAAATGGTCACTGTTGAACTGGCTTATTGGAGCACAGCTGAACACTCCATCTCTGTCACTGACCCTCAGCCTTTTTTGGGCAGGGCAGTTAGCGTTTCAGAGGAGAAGCAGCTACAATTTCCACCAGTGCCTTTTTTGGGTGCAGGCCAGCAGAAACCACTTTCACTATGGAACATTTCTTTATGGCCTTAGCCCACTGTTGCACACCTGGAGATAGAAGATGCTGAAATGCCATCGGTTTGTCCTCCAAGTTATACCCACACTTTCTTTCACAACAGCAGTCTTGCAACAGGGAATGCCATCTGAAGGAAGTAGGGCCCCTCCCCAAATCCTCCACTGCAATGCAGCTCAGTCACTAGGAGAAAGAAAAAGCCCATAGCTGCTTGTCTGCACAATTTAGTGGTGATTCTGGAAGTTAGGCATTGGCCCTGCTGCGTGTATGGTGGTCATTTTGTGTTTGTTTTTCTCATATCGCTGGGAAGGGATAACTCCCAACTTTCAATATGACCAAGTGGGACACATTGATAGATATGACATTTAGATTCCTATCCCCATCTATGTTAAGGAAGGATTTGCAGTTGTTTACAATAAATGCACAGGTACAATAAAGCCAAAATCATTAATATAGATCAAGGTCAACAAACTTTTTCTATAAAGGGCCTGGGCCATTATTCACCAACCCCTTATACAGATTAAAAGGCAAGTGGTGAATGCTATTAACTCAAACAGCAATTGCTTTGGGAAAAAGATTGAGAAAAATTAAAACTTTGAACTGACATACACATTTCCCATCACTCAGAGGCATGGAATAGTGAGAAGTGTAGTCTGGCCTTTGTCTGAAAGCATTAGCTCAGATTAGTTTATTCAGACTACAAGCATACCTCTGAGATACTGTGGGTTTGGTTCCAGACCACCGCAATAATGTGAACATTGCAGGAAAGCAATCAAATGAATTTTGGGGTTTCCCAGGGCATAAAAAAGTTATGTTTATACTGTCCAGCAGTTTATTAATGTGCAATAGCATTATGTCTAAAACAACACACACACCTTAATTCAACAACGCCTTATTGCTAAAAAATGCTAACCATCATCTGACCTTTCTGTAAGTAATAATCACTAATCACAGGTCACCATAACAAATATAATAATAAAAATAAATAAAATATGTACCACAGAGATAGGAAGTGCGCAAACACTGCTGGAAAAATGGCAACAATAGATTTGCTTGACACAGGGCTGCCACAAAACCTTCAATTTCTAAAATGAGGTGTGCCTGTATTTTTGCACGTTAACAAGCACTACTTCTGTTCCATTAGTATCTCCAAGCACGTGAAGCCACAGAATTATGAAACCTCTTCCCCTCATTCGTCAAGTATGTAAAAATGAAAAACAGTTTGCTTGGGTGATTACTGGATTAATCCATTATCCAGACTGGGCTCTTTTTACTGGGAACACAGGAAACAGATCACACCACCCTAGGGTCAGGTGAGGACTTTGACAAGTGACCTGGGGCCAAGCTAACATCCTCACTTTGTAGATGACAAAACCAGGAGCACACGGTTCTTATTCAAAGGCAAACGCTGGCCCATCTGTGGAGAGAGCCATCCCAGCCTGTTTCCATGACATCCTAGCGACCCATGTGATCCCACAGGATCCAAAGTCTCAGCACATGTAGGGGAAGCACTGGGTAGCCTGCAGTTCTGCGCTCTTCCAGGTCAACCCCACAGTGAAGCCTGTGTGCTCCACAGATGGCTGTCATCTCAAGACCCCAAATTAAAATGCCTAAAAACTCAGCAAAATTGGTTCTCTACTGTCCTCCCAAGGAACTCCACAAAATGTAGGCTCTCATCAGTGAAGGAGTCCCAAATTGCCCCAACTCTCACCTTCTGCCCTGGTTTACCTCACCCAGGCTGTCATAGGCGGTCCCCATACAGTCAAGGTCAAGCCCTTGAAGAAAGCTGCTACAGTGGCACCCAGGTGAGTCTTCACAGACCCTCTTGTGGGAAAGCACGCCCTTATTTACTGCGTTTGGCCTTCTAGAATGATTATAAGCTCTTCTCTTAAGCTAATGTGACTCCCTCTCCCTTTCTCATTCCCTTGCCCTGAATCCTGTGGTTTAAACACAAAGCTCTGTCTCATCTGGGCTCACCTCTGCTCCCCAAGGAGTGAAGTCAGGCTGGCTGTGCAGTCCTTCCCCAGAGCAACCTGAGACTGACCATCTTACACTATTGCAAAACATCTTTGAGAGATGACACTACCACTCATGCAGGTGGGTAAGTTCGGCATTTTTCAGGAGGGAGTTTATTTCTGTTGGTAGAATCATGCGGATCTTGCAAACAAGCAAGCATAAATATGAAAGCACTGGTGCTCCTTACAGAGATAAAGGAAGCTGAACACAGGTGGAGATGAGAGGCTTCCAGGTCCTTTGTCACCAAAGGTAACTGGTGAAACCCCAAATGAATCCAAGTACGTCCATTTTCATGAAACTTAAGCAGACAGATTATAGGCAGACAAGCCATTTCCCTACCCCAGTTCCCGCCCCACTACTCCCTGATCAGGCGGGCTTGCCCAAGTAAGCTGACCTTTCCTCACTTGGAAAAGGAAGGTAACATAACTGATACCCCACCCCGCCTCTGGCTCTGAGAAAGGAGAGAACATACATGTTGCCTGGGGCATAGCAGGCCCTTGGTAAATGTTCATTCACTCTCTCCTCATCCTTCCCGAAATTCTGGGATGAGAGGCTGGCACACAGAAAATCAGCTCCATCTTAAAGGAGAATGTGAAAAACCAACCATAACTAATAAACAGCACCATCACTTACAAAGTTGGGTGATCTAGTGTTTCACAGAATTATTTATAAACAATGGCGTGTTTAATTTTAGGGTAGAAAATACCCAGTTTCTGCCCCCAAAACATCTCCCACAACCTGCAACAATGAAAACTGGTTCAAATAATGCATAACAGGTCAATACTTGATTTTCATTTCAAAGGGGACAATTCTGATTAAAGTGACAGGAAATGCTCCACAACTTAACTCCCACACTTCAATCCTGTAGAGCCGAGGGTTACAGAAAGTATAGGCTGTCATCAAGATTTGTGCCCCCACCTGGGCTCCCTTTCTTATCTCAGACACGCACTGTACATCATCTCTGTAGATTCATTAAATGTGCTTTAACAATAGAATCCAAAATATGGTTGTGTTTTAATTTTAGACACTCTTTGGAAGTCCTACTGCCATTCTGATCAATCCCCACATATACAGAACACATACCCTGACATGACATGCTAAAAATTTCCACTGTAACTCAAGTTAAGTGGTTAAAAAAAAAATTCTGTAAGGCAGAAGCACACCTAATCCCCAGGGCTACTTCAATTTAAGGAACCAAAATAAAAGGACTACCATCTCAAGGTGGGGTGGGGAGATCACTTCTTTTTACTCCTCAGGGCCTTTTAGTCGGGATTCCTATTGTTTTCCTTGCTCTAACCTCTCCTTCCTCATTCAACAGTTCACAGAAATAGCACTTTTTACACAGAGGAGGAAAAAGGAGAAGAAATATTCTTTTAAAACTTCATAAAAACTTTTTATTTTTCCCAGCCAGAATGGAAACCTCAGGGTTCAGCTTCAGCACACAATGTAAAGCTAAAAGATGTTCACTACATATTTCTTCTGAAAAATTACAGATAGTTTGATTTTTTTTTTCTGAATAATGCACCTCTGGGGGTCCTTGTTCACCCAGGCCCATGCAAAGTGTGCCTGTATTTCATCATATAATATCAAAATCTCCCGCCCCTCCCTCCCTCAATGCTAACTTATAATTTCAAAGGAAAGGAAATTACAAATAAGTTGTGTGTATAAAGATAGATCAATCAGTACTAGTAAACATGAACTGGAACATCTCACCCAAGCAAAACCTGGCAGTGAACGTGGGCGGACCTACAGAGGTTTCAAAATGAACAATCTCTGTCCATCTTTAGGAAGGCTAAGCCAAACATAGCAGAGCATCATGACCATGTCTTAAAGCCTTTCTACTATGACCAAAGAAGCCAAAATTCTGACAAGACACATGCAATGCCCAGAGTTGCAAGCCTTGGTTCTATCTGCACACCTGTCCATGTAAATGGAAGTGGCCAGAGGGATGGATCTCTTGGCTTCCGGGCTCAGAGGCAAGGTCTTAGGCATTGTAGCCAGGCACTGTTTAACTTCTTAGTGGTCAATAACATGTCCCAGCAAGCAATGAATATGCCCTGACCCTGAAGCTGCCCTTTAGCACTACACGCATCATTGATCTTATGGGTCTTGGAACACAGCCGATCTGAATAAAAGCTAAGCAGAGGCCAAGTGCCATTTTCCAATGCCTTCTTATAATTCCTGAGTAGCTGTAACTAGAAATAGAGCACTTGGAAATCATCATGTCATGGATGTTGGAGTTAACTTATTATCTTCATGAAAGGGAGGGAGGGAAAGGGAGAAAGCCTGAATGAGGTTCTATATACACAAAGAAGGTGACCTGACCCATACACAGCACAATCTCCCAACCTACACAATTAAACCTGGGAGTTCAGCATGTCCTGGAGAAGGTGATCTGGAAGGATGGATTAAGGAGGGAGAAATCATTCTCCATAATCCTATATATTTTCTTCATTTGATAATAAAAAGGCATCTCATTCATAAAATACCTCCAATAAAATATACAATGAGCCTATTCCTGGGAGCTCCCTGCCAGGGCAGTAACACACCAGACTGCTGAGTATTTTAACCCTTTGGCATCTGTAGGACAACATCTCATACAGTCATTTTCCAAATTCTCTACTGTACACACACCCATCATTTAAAAAAAATAATTGAGCATGCAGCCCTATATGCTGGTTTATTTTTAGGTGATCTATATTTTCTACCAATAAAAATATATATTATGAAATGTGATTTAATTTTAAAATTAATTTTATTTATTAAAGAGTAAGAAAGAAATTTAGTGAAAACTATGTGATGGAACATGCTTCAATATTTTATACTGTTTATGTTTCATGAATCAATTTCCCCTAACACTTGGAGTTAATGAGGGTTAGAGATGTTTAAGAATGCTACCAAAGATATTGTATCTAAATAGAAGAAGTGCATTTGGACCTACACTTGAATAACCGGGAATAGGATTGCAAATCCCATCTACCAATTTCATAGAAAAGGTTCTACTGATTCACTAATACACTGCTACCTTCCTAAGATCCATCAGTTGTTCTGGCAAACTTAGAAGAAATAGGATTTTTATATTTTTACCTAATGAATTTTAACACGAAAACTACTGAGATTCTTGTTGGAAGATTTTGGACAAAAGTAAAATAATTTTCTGGTGTAGTTTTAAAGTGAGAAGATAATATTTTTGGCAGGTGAGGGCATACATTGATTTTAGCAACAAAATCTAACCATGGAAATATACCCAAAGCAACTATTTTTAAAATCATTTTTTCTTAGCATGAATTCCATTAAAAAATTTTTAATTTTTTATTTATGCATGTCATTTTTTAAATGCATTTAAAAATGCATGTCATTTTTTAGTGCACTGTCACCTTTACATTGAAGAGATTTAAATTATAAATTGGTTTGTATGTTTTCTAAAGTTCTAACCAGCTAATAAAAAATGAGATTTTTCTCATTTCAAGGCACAATGAGAACTTTTGCACAATGTTTATAGGAATCTGGGCTTTTTAAGTTGAGTCAAAATAATAGAAGAAATGAAATGGAGAAGAAAAATATGAGTTCTCTGAAAAGCTAGCTAGATGCCTCCCAAGTTCAATGACTATATCTACAAGCTCAAAAAAATTTTTTTAATGTTTTTATTATTTTTTTTTTAATTTCATTGCCAGCAAATTTTATTTGTCCCATAACCAGCCATACATGTTCTGGTCAAAACATAGATTTACTCCACTTTGATTTCAACTTAAATATTGCTCAATGTAAAACATACTGACCTACTAGTTACTACTTTTTGAAGAAAAGTCCCATGGAAAAATAAAATTCATTTGAAAGTGACCTCAAGTATAGCTTAATAACATATTTTATTTTTGTATTTAATTTACTTCAAACATGGTGTATTTCATGTTTTGTGTACTTACCTATACTTTTGCTTTTAGCACAAAGAAAAGCAGGAGTATCAGGATATTCTAATATGTTAATAAAATTTTGATTACATTGTGAATTAAACCTTGGCCACAGCACTCTTAAAGCCTTTAAAGGAACAGTTGGAAGAGATTTTCTGAAGTTTAAATAGGCTAGGAGTCCTTCAAAGAAAAAACACACAACCTCCAAAATAGCAAAAGCAATAACAATAATAACAATTAAAAAAATAATAATAATAATAATAATAAATGTTGAGAAAACTCAAAACAATCCTAAGAACAAACTATATATTTTACTGAACTTTTTTCTGTCTTCCTCAACTAGAATGTAAACTACAAAGGTAGAGATTCATGTGCATTTGTGTGCATATGTGCACATGTATATGTGCATGTATGTATGTATGTATGAGCACATGTATTTTACTGCTGCATCTCCAGGACCTGGCACATAGTAGAGCTAAATAAGTCCTTATAGAATGAATTGGCAAATGCAGGCAAAAAAAGAGAGGCTGTGCAGAAATACAAAAAAAAAGCAAAAATGTTTCTGGCTGGGGAGGAAGGAGCGCTGACACCCCAAATCCTTCAGCCATTAAAGGGAAACTGAATATAGTGTACATGTCCAACTAAGCTCAGTTTGTTGCTTAATCTTTCCATCACCTTTGCAACCACTTGCAATCACCATTCTTCATCTTTGTATCTGGGGTTTTGGTTCCATAGTATCCTAAACACCACCATCACCGTGAACTTCCTCCCTGACATTACAAACCCAGGAAATTCCTTTTAATATGATCTCAAGCAAGTCAACCTCTGCTTGGATGCAATTAGTTTATCTACATTCTCCACTAACATGCAATCTGCATTATTCGTTGGTCTTCAGATATGATGATGACTTTATGCAACAATATCATCAATGGAGTTAGGGTAAAGTATTTTGATTTCTAGGATCTGAAACCAGAATTTTTCAGTCATAATACCAAGTGGCTGCTGCCACTTACTGGGCACCTACTTGGACACTGCACCATGCAGAGCATTTACCAAACATCATCTAGTCATTCCCCTCACAGATCCTGAAAGATGACGTTACTACCCCACTGCTACATGGAGGCAGAGGAGACAAAGCCCTGAAATAAATTGGTTTGCATGAGCTGGGAAGTGGCAGAGTCAGAGCTCAAGGTCAAAGCCCATGGTCCTCCCCAAGGTCACCTGTCTTTTGATGGCCAGGGGTTTGTGTACATGCGGCTGTCCTAGCCTCAAACTATCAAGCCCTTAGTGTTTCTCATGATAAAAAAGCATCCCAGACTTGTTTGCAGCTGGACAGACTACTGGGGACTAACCCAATACCCTCCCATTAAGGCTCAGGAAAGGGAGCCCCAGAGGGTGCCCGTTTACAGCATCTGTGCCCACCAATGTCTCAGCTCTAAAGCCCAAGCTCTGTCTGCTGCAACAGAGCAATTCAGAAGAGGCATCTCAACAGTGATGAAAACAGCAGTAGCTAATACCTATGCACTATTTAGTGTGCACCAGGCTCTGTCTTGTACATGTGACTCACGGAACTTCACAACTTCTCCCAGTTTTACAGAGGAAAAACTGACAAGCGGTCTGGTAAATGCACAATCTAAGTCTACACAAACTGATAAGTGACAGGGCCAGGACTTAAATCTAGCAGGCTGGCTCTGAATCCATCTTCACATTGTCATTTGAGATAATAGGCCTTCTCTACATGTAAGTGAAGATAGCAGGCTGACTGCAACCTCTTCAACAGGCAAAGGACCATCCAAGAAAGACAGCACATCCTGTTTCTTCATATGTGGTAGGGACCCTCCACCTTACATATTTAGGGGCTAATACATAGCACTAATTAATATGCTCCAAATATCACTATACAATGGCTCACAACAGGTCTCCATCAACAGCCATCTCTAACTGATGTCTTAAAACAGCATCTCTTTTACTCTATAGGTAAGAACACGGCTAAAACAGTGTTAACATGTACGCAATGATGTGTAGCCTTTATAAAGATGCTTAAATCCTTTCAGGTGTACACAACTAGGTTCCCCAGCTAAGTTTATAGGGCTCTGGAAACCAATCTGTTATCCCTCTTAACATCTCTCCTATTTTTTAGCCATGTTCTACAGCTCCCAGACCAGCGAGTGCTTTGCAAGGAATAAGTCTCCTACAAATTGTTGACTGATTGACCCCAGGAACTTTCTACCAGTTCTGAAACATCAATAATGGGAGTCCCTCCATTTTTCCTATTTCTTTTTGGAATCAAACATGTTGGAATCATTAACATTTTAGCTGCAAAGTACCTCAGAACTTATATTAACTCTGTAGTTTGTGAATACAGCTCAAAGGTATGGTGTCTGGATTCAGAAAACCTAGGGGACTAGATGTCAGCTCTACCCTTTGGCATGTCATCTTCCTTTTCCAGAGCTGTACCAAGTTTTGGTTTGCTCAACTGTGAAATGGACAGAATACTTTACCTATCTCAAGTAATGCTGTGATTGTACATTAAAATCACAACAGGACATCTCTGTGGTTCAGTGAGATGATATTAGACTAAAGGCGATGATCTGAGTCAAGTTCCATGTTATCCTAACCCACTGCACTATGCATCTTTGTGGATGTCATTTAATCTCCCTGAGTCTCATTTTCATCATCTGTGAAAAACAATGCACATCATTTTAAGTATTGTACATCATTTAAGAGCATTGCTGAGGCAAGCCAGACAACACACACCCCAAAGGGGCATCCCCTGTATAGCTTCAGAAGACTGTTGTCACATAGAAATGTAAGCCTACTGCTATTGGGTTTTCCAATTTTTCTACCTAAGCACCAAATCCTGATTTTTATGTGAAATGTCCTAATTATTATGGTTGGGAATTAACTCAATTTTTTAAAGTATTTGATGGCAGACAGGTTACATAAGAATCACTGCATCCTCTGAGGTAACACTGAGCAGTTATAATGGTCCCAAGCAACCTCAGAGGACCTGAACATCATTGCTAACTTGGATTAAAACTACCCCTCACCCATGGAAAATACCCTCTTGCAAAGGAATACACACAAACATTTGCCGACAGTTTCATGAAGACTCATAAATCTTTCAAAGCCCATCCATGCCCAATCCCCCAAGGTTAGGATATCATTTTTTTCCAGGATTCTGAATCATGCCAAAGCAACCTAGAACAGAAAAGTCAGACAAAAGAGCTTCCCAGTCTTATTCTTAAAAATAAGGTCTCAAAGGAATAATATATAAAATAATTTCATAGAGAAGCATTCCTCTTAGAAAAACACTAGCAAGTGAGTCTCATATTTTTAAGATTTACATTTTAAAGTATAACTCATCGTTGAGTCTTCAAATTAAATTGGTAAAATGTATTTTGGTAATTTTATCAAATTGGTTGAACTTAATTTGCCCAGGTTTCTTTTCTAATAGATGCCAAGGGTCCACAGAGATAGCACAAACTGCAGTGGGTTTCGGAAGAGCTGGGGCCTTCACATGTCACCTGCTTCGCACGAGACTCAGTTTCCCACCCATGAACAGTGCTAATAACATCTATCATGCAAGGGTTTTTGGAATTAAATCATGCATGGAAAGAGCCTGGTCAATAAACATTTGTGATAGTTGTCATATTGCTATTGTTTTAACTACACAGTGAGCCAGCTCATTTATGTTTTTCCCGTAATAGTGCTGCAGAGATTTTTATGATTATTATGTTACATTTATTTAGGTAGTCATGAATAGATAATACATTCTTACCATTTGCAAAAATATCATACTATAGTGGAAAAAAAATTTCCTTCCCACCTGTGTCTCTCATCTGCCAATCTGACCTCTTTCCACCACAGATAATCACCACCATTCATCTTTTGGATAATATAAAAAAAATCTATCTTCCCTCCAACCAACCCCATAGACAATTATAGCATACTGTGCTCTATAAATACTTGTTTTCACTTATATCATGGAGATTTTTTACGAATTAATACATGAAGATATTCTATACAATTTTTCTATGGCTGTTATCTTAAAACAGTATTCCATGGTATGACTGAAGCTTTATATATTTAATTGGACATACATTCAATAGGTTATTTCCAATCTCCTGTTATTAAAACCAAAGTATAATGGAAATTATTTTGGTTAAGTTACTTCTTCCTGCTTCAACTGTCTTATCTAGAAACAAAGACACTATTAGTCATACCTCTCAGAGGGGTTTTAAGAACAAAATGAGTTTAAAATATGTAAATATATTAGTTGCTGAAACTGGCTAAGCGCTGAGCAAGTGTCAGGTGTGATTACAAGTAACTACAGAGGTCATCTCATACCTATGTCAGGATACCTGAAGGATAAATTCCAAGAGGTAGAACTGCCAGGACATTTACATGCAAATAGAGAAGGGGAGTTGAAGGTGGAAACCCCATAAGATTGGGGGAATCAAGATGAAACGAGGTGGCCATCTGCTTCAGCTCAGATGAGAGAGGCCAACTGGGCGACAGAGACCACAGCACAATAGTGACTTGGACTTCGGGAGTTTGCAGGTCCTTTCTGGCTCAAATGGCTCCTGAACTGCTTTGGGGGAAAATAACTGCACCTCCCAGATTCTCTACTCTTCTCTGTTGTTCTAATAAACCAGGAAAGCATCCTGGAAATGCCAAATTCTTGACAGCCAACCTACATTTCCCAGATTAGTTTCCATTCCTGGAAGAAACAACAAAAACTTGGTCAAGATCACATGTCTCTACTTTTAGTACTGGAAAATGAGGCCTGAGGGGATGCAGTGCAGCCTGAGGGGATGCAGGGCTCCAGTGCATGCAGGGCAGTTCAAGAAAGGGACATGGAGAAAGAGTGGTTCAGAGCATATAATGACCAGACACTGGCTAACATCTGCAGACTCTGGAATGGCAGGGAACACACGAGCACCGGGTCCACTCTGGCTGCTCCAACAGTGTGTTCAGTGCAAAACAAGTGGGACAGAGGCTGGTTAAGGTATCGAGTTCTAGGGGTGACAAGGAGTTAGAGCTAGCGAAGGCAAACCCAACAGCAGGAGAAGCTATCAGAGAGACGAGAGGTCAGAACAACCTTTGCCTCTCAGTGTCTTTGTCTGCTTATCAAAAGACGGACAATAAGACTGAGGGTTGGCGGGATCCATGCATACTGACTTTCCTACTTGTTGGCTTACGGACCGGCTACCTCTACTGCACCTCTCCCCAAGTCTCAGCAAAATAGCAAGGGGAAAAGAGAACTTCGACCACCAGCTGGGAAGACTTCCAATGGCAGCTGTTTACAAAGAAAACCAACATAAATTTTGCTTGAATGTGTTACACTCATCTCCTGAAATCCATTTCCCCTATTTAAAAGGAGAAGCTTTAGAGCAGTTGGCACTGACATTAGCATTCAGGACCCTCAGGAGCATGATTACAGAGCTCCTCGGTTTGCAGGGCTTCTCCCATTACCTCAGCTGAAGGCGTCAATCCCCCGGAGCAATGGAGGGGTGCCGCTGTTATCCTGGGCTCCACGGAACCTCATGTAAGTATTAAGGACTCTCTCAGCTCACATCTCACTTTTCCTCACTCTGTCCCATCTCAGGCTTCGGATTCTCCATTTGCTAGAAGCTGCTTCCATGGCAGACTCTCGTGGTGCCAAGGTTTACGGTAACACTCCGATGGGCGAGCAACATTAATGAAAGCTTTCTGTGGGGTAATTCAATTCTGTCCAGTAATAGGATGCTAGGAGGCCAGCCATAAAGTAAGGGAGAGAAGAGGGGTGAGGAAAAGTGACACCCATAAAGATGAACAAAAGAAAATTCATTCTCAGTGGGCAAAGATATATCTGGCCAGCTATGGCTATGTGTCAGTGCCAGCAAAGCAGCCGTCCCCCTGGAGAGGTCCCCAGCAGCAACCATAGCTAAATTCCCTTGCACCCCACTTCCCTGCCTGGTTTTTCTTCAACATGATACCTTACATTAAAAGTACAGTCCATCTGCTGATTTTTCAACGAACCATCTCCCTGCCTAGAAGAGAAGCTGCAGAGTGGCAGGAACTATGCTGTCCTATTAATATTCTATCTGCAGCGGCTTGAAGAGCACCTAGAATATAGTAGGCACCCACTAAATAGGTCTCCTATAAACATTAAGGAATGCATAGCTGGAATTATGCAATAGCTATCTTTTTTTAATTTAAGAACTTGCCCACAAAATGAGATCATTATAAATTAAAATCCACATCCCACTACCATTCTATGATGTGGAAAAGGAAAAAAAAGTATTGAGGAAATACTGGGCCCAAGTCACCGTGCCTGCATTTTATATATAGTATTTCACTTAATTCCGAGGACTTTCTGGGATCAGTTTTACCAAAGCTATTTCAGATTAGGAAATGTGAGGTTCTGAGAATCTAAGACAACTTACCCAAAATCACGTATGTGGAAGGTGATCATTTCTGGTTTGTCTGATTTCAAAATTCCCTGCGTCTTTCACCTCCCACTTTCCCCCCTTTCCTGGTACATAAGGCTTTCGTTAGAGTAAAACTTTCGTTTGAGTTTTCAAGGATCCAGTTTCTGTCCACCATGCCTCTGTGACAGTTTAATATGCACTTAAAGACAACTTTCAAACTGCACCTTTGATCTCACTATTTCAAGGAACCCGTTTGATTGCTTAGAAATGGAAAGAGTCTGTTTTTCATAAATGGCTCTAGAGTGGAGGACATTTGCTGCAGTCAGAGGACTAAAGAACCTCAGAAGCAGCCGGCCCTGCAGAGAGAGGCGATCACACAGGCAGCAGGAGCGTGAGGGAGTGGCATGTCCCAAGTCCAGCTTTCAGCCTCCACGTTTCTTCT
Organism: Manis pentadactyla; assembly: GCF_030020395.1. Classification (NCBI taxonomy): domain Eukaryota; kingdom Metazoa; phylum Chordata; class Mammalia; order Pholidota; family Manidae; genus Manis; species Manis pentadactyla. The sequence continues at coordinate 24,408,455 of NC_080021.1, read as the reverse complement.
GTACGTAACAAGGACTGCCACCACGGCCATGCTTCTCTTCCTTAAAGTGCTCTGATATTATTTATGAATTGAAGGAGAACTCACAGATGTTGACTTTGAAAAGCTCTTGCCAAAAGCAGGGAACCTTTATTTCAGTGCATGCCAGATGCGGGTTGTAAGTCTAACACAATTCTGCATCAGAGTTAAGGAAGGCTTGCTGGAAGCTTTTGACGCACACAGAAGACACAGGACAGTGTTTCCCTGGGCTATGGTCTAATTCTTGAAGAAGACACTGGCTTCCCAGTTTGTCACAGGCATTAAAAGGAGCTTCATGTGTGACCCTGTTCCGGGGAAGCCACCGGGCCTGAAGCTGGAAGGAGTAAGCTGCTGGTGCCTGCATGCCCAGCCCTGGCCCCTCACTAGCACTCTGGGGCAGAGCTCCGTCAGGGCTGTGGGCCTCCAGAGGCCACAGAGCACATGACTACAGGGCCACTTGACATGGCAGTCTGCAGTGGGAGGACTGTGCCCAGCCGCAGCGTGGCAGGCTTTGCACAGGGCACCTAAGGGCAGGGCTGCATGGTGGAGACATCTGGCTGAAATTTCAGCTCTGCATGTCGCCACTGTGACACCTGGGGCTGCAGACATCACTTCTGGTCAGCTTCCACAGCTCTGAGATGGGGGTGCTAATAATTACTACTTCATAGGGTGGCCTGTAAAAGCAATGTATGTAAACTGCCTGACACATAATAGATATGCAATCTAGCATAAACCAAAACATAATTATTTTTCTCTCAGAAATTTTACTCTGGGAGGTATTTTTTTAACTCACCCTTCTTGCTCTGACTCTAATCACACCCCAAATAAAAGCTTTGCCCAATTCTGTTATGAAAAAGTGGTAGCCTACATCCTTCTACTTCTCCTAAGACAGCACGTGACTCTGGCTCTTGCCCTTGCCACTAAAATTAAGCAAATGAAAATATCCATGTAATGGGTGAAGAAAGTGTAAGCTGTGTCTGTGTATCCACTGATCTGAGCAGACCCTATTCTTACCAGAACTATATGCTTTAGCTGCCCAAGAAGCTCTGCTCTTGTCCTGTATAGATAAGCCTTTCACTCTAGCCCCCAAAAGGAGAGGGGAAAACCCCTGATACTAGGACAATGTGTGGCACTTAGTAAGGAGGGAATGGGCTTGGAGTCAGAAGTCAGGAAGCATGACTCTATAACCTGAAACCCACTAGCCAAATACAGGGTGGACAGATTAAGAAAATTAAAATAGAGGATACCGAGCTCAATGTGAACTTCAAGTAAACACGAAGTCTTTTAGTACAAATATGTCCCACTAATATTTAAAAGTCTAAGTACATCCCACTTAACTTTTAGTATGAGTATATCCCAAATACTTCATGCGCCATATTAAAAATATTCATTATTTACCTGAAATTCAATTTTAACTGAACACCCTGGATTTTATTTTATACTTCTAGCCATGTAAAGATCTTAAATCTACCTGATGTAGTAAAAAAGACCATGAGGTTTGAAGTTAAATAGAGCTGTGTGTGAATCCCAGTTTAACCACAAACAAAACGTGTAATTGCTAGAAGCTACTTGAATTTACAGGATTCTCATTTTGCATATCTGTAAAAACTGATGATAACATCTCACAAGGCCACTTTCTAGGGGAAATGAAATAAAGGTAGTGATAATAATTACTAATACTGACACTGCTTCATTTATTAAGTGATCAACACATGTTAGTTTTCTTTGCTCTTTGAGCCTCAAATATTTCCAATCTTTAAAGTGGGATTAAAGGTATAAGTAATAGAATTCAAATATATTTTCTGGTAAGAATAATACTTTCACCTACTCCCACAGATCTCAGAAGAAATCTCAAGAATTTAGTTTCTTTGGGTTTGCAAAGTACCCCCTCTCCCACTCTAAAAAAGTAATTTTTGGTCTGCTGTTGTGTTAAATGCATTTGATGGGAAATTGTCTTGAGTTTCCTTCAAGAGTTCACACACTCTCGCCCTCATATCCACTAAACCAAAATCTCTTCAAAATGTGGTCTGAGGACATAAGCACTAGAACCACCAGTGGTTCCAAAAGACTTGCCTAGGCCTCAACCACAGTCCCACCAAACAAGAGTTTCTGGGGTGGGGCCCAGAAAGTATCCTTCCTAAGAAATTCCAGGAGATTCTTCAGCATACTTAGGTTTGAATGTCGGTACCCAAAAACCTCAACCCTGACTGAGCTCAGGAGCTACAGTGGCAGCCTCATCTTTCCCAAAGTTAACATGCTCAAGGAAAACAAATGGACCCTGAACATTCTGAGAGGCAGGACACTGACAAGTTCTAGCGTGAAACAGGAATGGAAGTTTCAAAGCTTTTATATGAGGAACAGATCCGCTCATCTAACACTCTGTTTTGGAGCATTTGTGTCAAATTGACATTCCAATTTCAAGACCGTACATAAAACCCCATTCAATTATTTAGCACTGTACACATTTTACATAACTCTTGAAGTTACTGACTCAATTCATTTTCCTTTGAACTACAAGACAGATTAATCTAAAATGAATTAAGACAGGCAACCAGAAGTAATGTTACCATGGCCAGTAAACCGTCTTTAAACTGCTGGATCAGTAAGCCGCTTATGATCATCAACAGCACTGGGTGCCACATCTGCTCCACAATCTTATGTTCTCAAGCCAAGCACTGAGAAACCATGTTTGTCCACAATAACAAAAATTCAAGAGAGAAGTAACGTTCAACCCAAGGTTTTGCTTTTACTGGTAAGTATCACTTCCTCCCTCACAGAGATAAAGAAGATGACTCAGGTACCAAAATTTCAAATTACATCAAAATGCATAAATGTCTCCACATTTCTGTAAAGTAACATTTCTAAGAACTTGAAAAATATTTCTAAAATATCCCAAATTATCCCTGACATTGGGTTGCTTAGAGTCTAGGAGTGAGTAAAAACAAAGAAGCAATTATGAGATCCACTAAGAAGTACTCTGAAAAGGGAGCTCTGGTGTCAAAGGGACATCAGAGCCAGAGGTTGGGAAAAGAAACATCACCGAAGACTTCCCAGGGAAGATGACATCTCAGCCAACGAGGAGGGAAAACTAGACGTTATGGGTTGATTTGTGTCCCCCAGAAATATATGCTGAAGTCCTAACCCCAGCTTCAGCATGCGATGTGATTTGGAAATAGGGTTGGTGGAGACATCCTTCATTACGATGAGATTATACTACAAAAGTTTGGGCTCTTAATCCAATATAACCTTTTAAGAAGAGGAACAGAGATCCCAAGATGAGAATACCATGTGAAGACAGACAGACAGACAGACACACAAACATGGAGGGAAGTCAGCATATGAAGGTAGAAAACACTGGAATGAGGCTTCCAAACCAAGTCACACCTGGAACTACCAGAAGCTGAAAGAGGCAAGGACAGAAGTCTAGAGGCTTCAGAGGGAACGGGGCCCTGCCAACACCATACTTTTGGTCTTCCAGCCTCCAGATTGTGAGAAAAAAAAATTATGTTGCTTTGAACACCCAGTTTGTGGTACTTTAACACAGCAGTCCTGGGACACTACAAGAGGAGTGAGACAAAGGGGATGAGATCCTGGCATGCGTGAGAAGCAGGTGGAGACCAGGAAGCAAAGGAGAAGACCACCTTGGTTCTAGGGAGCCACAGGAATTCAGTCTAGTGAGGAGAAGGGGAGACAAGCCGTGGCCGGAGGACACCGTCCCTGCTGGAGGGAAGCCCAGCTTCTGCTCTGCGCCATGCCAACCAACAGCTTAACTCTAAGGAGCTAAAGCCAACCTCAAGGCAGGGTGAACAAGGAGCAGGAAAATGTTTCCAGCAAAAATTAGCTTACAACTAAAAAATAACCATGATGGAAGCATGTTCTCCAAACCACCAATACTTACTGTTGGTAGAAAACGAACCAAACTTTCAACACAATCATAAAACTTTGAGTTAATATCTAGAAGAGACCTAGCAGCCTTTTGGGGTTCTGTTTCTTGATCTGGATGTTGGTTACACAGATGAGTACACAAAGTGCAGTCATGTTTCTAAGGAGAAGATGTCTATCATCTTGAACTTAGAATACTTCTACTGGTTTGTTTGAATCAGAATCTGACCACCTGAGCATGAATTTTAATCCTCTTAAACATAACTAAGTAAAATCTATCTCATTCACCTTTGCCTTAGCTTCTCTTTTGTAGGCTAATTAAAGAGCATGTCTTGGTTGGCTTGGGTTAATAATAGAATACTACTTCATATTTAAACAACAGATCTTACTTTTGAAAGGTTCTGTCTCTTGCAAAACTTCAGGTTTTATATGCAGTGGAATTATTTCATGCTTGTTTTTACCTGAGTTGCTAAAGTAAACAGTAATAAAGCCAGAATGGGGTCCTCAAAAAAATACTGGGGTCAGGGCCAAAGACTCAGGATTCTGCCTCTGTATCTGCACTCACTTGGCTGGCATGCAAACGCTCTCACCGTTGGTTTAGAAAGCTGATGAAAAATACTTAAAATGGGCCTGCACTCTAATGAACAAAACGGGTATCCGAAAACCTCCTAATTGGAAGATTACATTTCTAGCTATAACCCAAAAATGGCTTTTACAAATTACCAGAGCAACTCAAATCTGCACAGTCTTAATTTAAAGCAGCAGAATTTGAGACTGCAAAGAACCTAATTGCTGGCTAAGCAACAGTTTCCAACTGTAATTGGTTTCACACAACCCTGCACGCACTAGTGTACACACATGCCTAAACCACTGGATGTGGAAGGCATCTGGACCAAGCACAGGGCTGCCAAAAGAATCCTTGGAAGAATTCAACAGAAGAAAGGAGCTCTTGCACAGGATTTTCCACACGTTGGCTCTGAGCAATTTCACTTTCCAGATTGCCTCCCAGAAATGTCAGGAAGGAAATTAAGTGCTGTTCATTGCACAAAGATTTTTTTTCTTGCAACTATCTTCCACACTTCTTAGAAGTTCTCAACAACCTATAGCAGAACATTGTGATATATACATATACCAATAAAAACAAGTTCATAGGTGTAGGTTATGGGTTGAATTGTGCCCCCCAGGAAAAAAAAAATGTGTATGTTGAAGTTCCAACCTCAGTACCTCAGAATGTAACCTTATTTGGAAATAGGGTTGCTGCAGATGTAATCAGTTAATTAGAATGAGGTCATACTGGAGGGGATGGATCCCTCACCCAATATGACTGATGTCCTCAGAGGACAGGGAAATCTGGACACACACACACATACACAGAGATAACACCATGTGAAGATGAAGGTAGCGATTGGGATGGTGTATACAAGCCAGGGAACACCAAAGATAGCCAGTAAAACACCAGAAGAGCTGGGTGAGAGACACGGAGCTGATTCTTTACAACAGCCTGTAGAAGGAAGCTGCCCTGCCCACATCTTAACCTTGGCCTTTGAGCCCAACTGGAAGGTTTGTGTTGTTTAAGCCATCAAGCTTATAGACTTTGTTATGGCAGCCCTCACAAACTAATAATGGTGCGTACACACATTTTTAACTAAAAAGCTTGTGCGCCACTGTGTCCTATTTGTATGTGTATATATATAGTCACCCACCAGTGAATGACCTTAGATTACTAACCTCGGGGTTGCCTGATTTGCAGCAGTTGAGGGTATGTGAGGTTAATTGCAGAACTGGGGAAACTCTGACTCACAGTTCCAAAAGGCGGAAGTTCCAGATTTTTGTCATTTAGCCCTGAATTCACTTCAGCTCTGGGAAACCTCAAATCCCAAAGAGAAACATGATCTGGTTTTCACTCTCTTCTTTCCAATACAGGTGCAGGTATAATTTAATAATAGTGCCCTGCTTCCCAAGTGCAATTAAAAATGGCCTTCATTACTCCTCTGAATGAGTGTGCTTTATAATGCTGCAATCTATAGTTCAATAAAAAAGCAACTACTGCACCTATCATGGCAAAGCTGTAAAAAGTGATCAATGTGCTTTTTTGGTAGTTCCAGAGTCAGACAGAGGGAAAAAAAAAAAAAACTTAAAGAAACATACACAGAATAACTTGGTGCAATGTGCGTGGCTTTAGAAACCAGCTTTTCATTCTGGAAACCTTTGATTTCCTACTTTTAATTGATTCCCCTTTTACACAGGAAACAGTAAGGTGGGGTGGTATAAAAAAAAAAAGAGCAGGAATAGAGAAATAGACTCAAACTTTTAAACAATGGAAGACCAAAGCCTTAAGCACATCTACCTGTAAGTAGCCCTCCGAACAGCTGTACTTTAAAAAAGTGTATGTGAGTGTGCGTGTGCGTGTGCGTGCGTGTGTGTGTGTGTGTGTGTGTGTGTGTGTGTGTGTGTGTGTGTGTGTGTGTGTGAAGAAAGCAGAAGAAAGAAGGGAGAATGTGAATGAGAGACATGCTTGTCAGGACAGGAATAATGATTAATAGGAGTAACCCAGTATTAAATTATAAGCAGAACCCCAAGTAAATGGTGGGCACAGATTCCACTGCAGGAAAGATTCATTTCCTGTGACTATTCGTCCTACATCATGTGGACACAAAAAGGAATCCTTAGATCTCTATGGGAATGGTCTTCTATCAGGCCTTCACGGCTCCAGAGTCTGTCTGTCTCTACCTACCACCTCTAATCATTCTAACATGAGACCTGAGCAGAATGAAGATTCCTGTGTGCCAGGTACAATTTAGACAGTTGATATATATTAAACATTGTTAGCACCCACCTTTTACAGTTGCCCAAAGTTGCTTAGCCCCTTGGTAAATGGCAGGGACAGGATTTGAACCTTGGTGTCCAGGCTCCAGATTCTGCTCCCTTAGCCACCACCAATACTCCTTTCTAATAAACAGCCATTAAATAACCAAAAGCAATAAATCCAGTGCACAAGGATGCTTCTTTTCTAGTCCCAAGCTTCAGAGCCCTGACTAGTCTAATGTGGAAAAGATATCCCAGCAGCCAGGTCAGTTACTCAGCCCCGTTTATCAACTTTGGGGATTATTCACAGTCTTTACTGATCTTCCACCTTTATTGGCATTTATCATTTTTAACGCTCTTCTAATAGTTTCAGAAAAAAAACATTTTTCTTATAAAAGAAGAGAATCTAAAATCTGTATTTGAGGCTTTATTAGCAATCCTTACAAAAATGCTTGTCTGGAGAGAATTTTAACACAATTTCATATGGAAATGATTGACAGATGTAGTCAGCCTATCTGGTCTCAGCTCCTGTGGCCACATAAAATGTAAACAGTGCACCCTGACACCATTAGATTCTATTTACAAATTTCTCCCCATGCCAGAATTAGATAGGGACAGCTCCTGGTCTTTTCTCTCCACACCTTTGTTTTTAACTTTGGTGCTACATTTCGATAAAGACCTAGATATTGATGTGTGTGTCCAAAGCAGAGGTGGTTTTCAAAACATCAAATAAAATCAGTGCTATTTTAATTGTGTTATCTAAAACATGCTACAGATGCTACGATAATCCTCTATGAAACAGTGCTTAGTGCATTATCTGATCAAAGATGCAAATATAGAGCTTTTCAAATATTCCCCTCCCTAGCATTAGACAGAGGGACTAGTGCAGCTAATCCTTGCTGTCAGAGTCTTCTTTGATTAAAAGGCAGCACATGCCCTGTGGCTTTGAGCACTGTCTGAGGTTACTTCAGGACTGTGTCTGATTGAATAGTATTATATCATGTGTTAGCATGGCTGAGGGGAAAGAGGCCTGGATTTGTGAGACATGGAGTCTGTGTCTTCTTCAGCCCTCCCTTAGCTATCTCGGTGACCTTCTAACAAGTCACTTAAGCCTCTCAACCAGCTTTACAGGGTCGGTTACAGATAAGGTAAAAACAATGATCTATGCTAAAGGTACTTTGTAAACTGCCCCACAGCATCCAAAGTTACTAACTGAGCCGTGCGGGAACGCCAGAGTTAAACCAAATCTACGTCCCTTAATGTAGCTTAACTCCAGTGATAAACTGCTATACATTTCACAGCTTCCAGTATATTCTGTATGTTAGAACAATATTTATTAGTTCATTTCAAAGCTTTATAATTTCAGTTAGACCCAGTAGAAAGCTTACACATTAAAATTTTCTCTATAAATCATTTATTGTACAAATATGAACTTTTATTAAAATTTTTTTTAAACAGGGAGGCTTTAATTGGTAAAAATTGCCTAACTATACACTTTGAGTTGCTTCTATGAACATATTTTTCATATGGCAGGCAGCTCATGACATACTACAAAGGTTTTCCTATGACTGCTAAAATATGAGATCCTTAGGTGTCTTTCCCCAAGGTCTTATGAAACCACTTCTAACCTGAAAATCCTCACTGGGTTAAGTCATTTGATAGCTAAGTTATAAGACATATGTATTTAATCTCTCTTTTGGACTAAACATTTAGCTAATAATTGTCAGGAAGGTTTTGACTTTAAAAATTAATGACTCAAATAAAAACTCTGCAGAAGTTCAGGTACTGAGATATAAGCACTGTAAAATGGATACTTCTGGAAGATGGCCAATTTTAAGAACATAAAAATTGTCACCCCGAGTCAAACCAGAAGTCTAGTTTCCACCAGACTTTATGTCTGATAATGGCATCAAAACATAGTTTGTACAACAGAATCGTTTGCCTACGGAGCGATGCTCTCAAAGGTTAGGGTTATTGTCTGATGTTGAGAACCAACCCATCATTGGGTTGTGCCTAAATCATTCTTGAATGTACTGCCCCAGCTCTCCAGACTGCCAGGGGTGCTTGGGATAATGAGCTTGATATGCTTGTTAGTTATCCTCTGAGCTAAGACATTCCATCTCTCTTTATTTAAACTAAAACTACCTTCTTCCAAGCTGAAAGAGCTACCCTTCTGCTCCAGCCTTCTGGGACTGGTGAGCAAGCCCACACTCCACCAGCCTCTGCCTTAACGTCTTCCTTCATCTACAACTTTTAAGTCCTACTCTATTTGCTCTTTAGTCTACTTGGAATCCACGCTATCCTCTTGATCATTCTAGTTGCCCTGATCAGCCTATTTTAGTGAAAGTAGAGAGAGACTTGAGTTTTCCACCTGAAATGAAAGAGAAGCTTGACTGAAGAGCAAGAATTTCAGTAAGCCTGCTATGTCACAAAATGCTGGGTAAGCAGACCGTCAGTGGGACCTCAGTCACGGCCTTCATATTAGGAGCAGATTATGTGACCTAAGAGCAACAACTTATTTGCTATCTGTGAGGCTAAACATATAGATTTATAATGGGATAAACAGAAAGAAAGAATGGGAGACATTTTAAAATGGATAAACTCTTAATTTCCCTTAAGGTTAGCTCCCGTGGTTAACCCAACAAGGTCTGTAATTGTTGCTCATTATTTCAATACTGTCAAAGATTTATTACTTTCTGGAATGCAGCTAGGCAGATTCAAAGACACTACCAGTTACTTTTTATGACAAAAAGAAAGTGTGCCCTGTCATTTACGGAGGTAAAAGCCCTGTGGAAATCAGTGAGGGCCAAATACTGGGAACCCTGGAACATTTACAGCATCAGGCTTGGCACCCAGGCATATTGTGATATGAGAACTTTATCAAAAGTCAAAAGCCAAACGAATGAAATGAAGGATAAGAAAAGAGGGACAGGTGGTCAGAGGCTGTAAGTCTGTCACTTCCGTCTGGTGCCATAAACCAAGTCATAAAACCCTGCAAAATTTCAAGTCAAGATCTCATTATTTCCTGGAAAATAACCGACTGTTACATAATATTCAAAATATTTCACAGAAGAGCAAAATAGTTTCATTACTTAGGATGTTCTAGGGTAAGGTTGACTTCTGTATTGGTTAAGGAAAAAGGAAGTTTGCGGAGAATAAGGTAAACAGGGAGAAACCACTTATCCAAGAGCGATTTTCTTCTCAGGCACTTCAAACACAATAGCATTGCTGGTATACAAACAATGGGCTAATTATAAATAACTCAAGAATTCTCATTAAGAAGGTCAGTCAGCAGAAAGGGAGCTTCAAAATAGGAATGGCTCCACTCCCCTGGCCAATTAAGATAGAAGAAGTGGACTGATGGAAATGCAAACGGACTCTCCAGCATCCAGGAAAATATGGTGATCACTGGCTAAATCTTCACCCTTCAAAATATGAACAAGCACCACATCCAAATGCAGAGCCGTTCCGAAAAAGTCAGCAACCCACCCCTGCATGGAACTCTCCCTACTTTCTCTCTCTCTTTTAGAGACAAAAGATTAAATCTAAAGCATTAGAGGAGAAAAACAACAAGGAGTAAAAAAAAGAACCGGATGGTAACTGTGGAAGGAAAAGCGACCACAGCAGTATTACATATCCCCAGCAGCTTATTAGGAGCAGGACTGGAGCAGAGAAACAGAGCTGCTCATTAATGATAATGTCACTTCCAGAATTAGCAATGCCATGTCTTCCTTTCTTCCCACATGTTGCTCGGCATCACATTTCTGCTCCACACCTTGTAGGAAGCACTTAACATGCGCCAGATGCTGGCACACAGGTATCTGATGTGGATGCTGCCTACAGTGGACCGTAAGCCTAGCACGGCAGTCATTTGCTTTCCTCTTTCTCTTATCTCCACTCTACCCCTTATATTTTCTGGATGCCTCACTGAGAGATCACAATGTGGAAGACATTTTTAAATAAAAACAAGGGGTTTTTATGTTTCAAAAAATAAACCACAGTAGAAACAAAACAGATCAAGAAAGGTGAGAAAGTGTAAGAGCTGTAAGCCATTACCCTGTACAACTGCCAAAGTTTTTCCTGACAGTGCTTTATGACCAACCTTTCTAGGATGGCTGAGTTCTTAGGAATCAGTTAGAAACAACACAAGAAAAATGCCTAGAGTCTACAGATAAAACGTGTGTTCAGATCCTAAAGTGCAACTATTTTCCAAAAGGCAACATTTCCTCCCTACCCAAGGGAAGCTTTGACTTCATGCATTCTTTCATCCATCCAGCCATCCATTCACTTTTCACTCATTCACCTCTTTATTCTTCTATTATCTTTGGAGACCATATTATATTCCATGCAATGCACTGGTTCTAAGGGTAAGAGGTCTTGAAAAGAAAAGAGAAAGTAAATCAAGTCTCTGTCTTCATGGAAACTATAGTTTAGTAGGAAGGAAAAGATGCTATGTAAATAATCACACAAATATAGAATGCACAAACTTTGATAAATGCTATAAATGATTGGCACAGGAAACTATGTAGCACATAGCAGGGTAACTAGTCCAGTATGAGGAACCAAGGGATGGTTACTATCCAAGGAACTAACAGGAAAACAGGGGCAAGGGTGGAGAAGTGAGGAAGAGGGGAGGCACGGTGGCACATGAGGCAGAGTGAGGGGGGAAACGGATCACAGAGGCACATGGGTGCTGTGGGACCTAATGCGATTATCTTCCATCACATGGTGGGAGGGAGATGTTAGGTATTGGTGTCTTTTAAACACTAGAGTCAGAAGTCCAGATTTATGAGTTCAAACCATATGGACATTGCACATGTGGGTGTTTCTATGTATGTGCATGAGTGAATCCCTAAAGATGCCTGGAATAGCTCTAGCAGGACAAAAAAGGAACTGATATTAGTGGTTGCTTCTGGGGAAGGAAACTGAGAGAATCCAAGCTAGAAGTAGAAAAGAAACTTCATTGTCACTGTACCCTGGGGACGGAGTGGGAAGGAAAAGGAGTCAGTTGCTATTTAAAAAAAAGGTTGCTGAATTAGAACGATGCACAGGACTGAAGTGGGGATGGAGTGTGGGGGATGGCTCTACATATTAAAGAACCAAAGCTGTTCCTGGCTGAGTTTTGCTGGCTTAACCACAAGGAGAATTCCAAAGTGTGGGAGCAGTTTTCTAGGTTGTGAAAGCAGCCAGCGACCTGGGGAGATCGCATTCCAGCCAGAGAATGTTGGCCCGCGGAATAAAAACAAAAACAAAACAAAGCACACACAAGGTTTAAGGTAACAGAATGAGCTCGATATTATCTATGCATGCCCCACTCTGATGTTCCTTGAAAGACCGCTAATGGGAAAGTTCTGAGACCTTTTCCGAAGTGCTACTTTCAGCGGCGTTTACCATCTGGACTAGAAAAGGCCCAAACAAGCAAAACACCAGGCCCAGTAAACCAAGCACAAGACTGTAAAAAGAGAGTGAGGAGGCCAGTCTGCAAGGTCAGCAAGTCGCTGAGTAGCTAAATGATGGGGCTGTGAACCTCAAGCCAGGCAGTTTTGGGCACAGAAAAAAATAATGCGGTGAAAGCACTTTTTTTTTTCTATTTCACTTTTTTTTTTTTCAGAAATACCATTTCAATCAAAGCTTTGACAATTACGAAACATGTCAGCTGATAGTGAGAATTCATCAAATGTGCCATAAATGACAAGAAATGAGAACCTGAATCTTGAAATTGGATGGGCTTCAAAAGTTCCTGACAATCACTGCCATACATCACCCAGGCACATCAATCTTTGGCTAGAGGAGGATTTGCAGAAAGCAAAAATATGAGACAAAAGCTCATGCAGAAAAGGGGTGCCCCAATGCCCCATGCTGGACTGGAAAGGATGGCTCCACTGACAGGACTGTCTCTTGAGTTACAGCCACTGGGGCCCATTATGCAGAGGCTGTGATAAGAGATACCACCTGCCACCATCCCCATAATGAAAATACATGGAGGTCACTATCTGCACGAGAGGCGCAGGGACCGACGTCCAGCCTACAGTCTTCGTGGGATCCATGCTGGCTCTTGGGAATTTCAGTGTCCAGCTCACAGATAACACACACCCCGTGTCCACGACACTCTCTGTGCTCAGCTGAGGTGAGAGGACTGGGAAAGAAAACACTGTCGCTGCAGCGTTTATTGCATTAGAATCCCACAATGAAAATACTGTTATTTTTTGTTTATGCAGAGTCTGTGGTATAATCCCGATAAAGATTTTTAAAAATAATCTCTGGACTCTTTTCTCTGTCTACTCCCCTACTTTTATTTCTTATAATGCAATTAAACATACATAACAAACCTGCCTTGTAGTTACAAGTTTTTAACATAAACTGTCAAATTTTCAGAGGGGTGAAATGAACTTCAGCATGCTCTCCTTGGGACAGTCAATACATTATCTGGAGGAGTAGGTCCCATGGCAAGCCGCTAGGGAAAAACCCCTTGAAGAGCAGGGGTAAACTGATTTTCATTTGATTTCCAGCTCTGCCACAAAGGCTGTTACAGTCAACTTAATTATTTCTCAGGCTTTTATCTCTAGGGACAAAGATGATGTTAGATGTCAGAGACAATAGTGAGTGACAGATTCACTGGATTGTTTGGCCACGTCTAACACCTTCCGCCACCCATCAGTTACATGTTCTGGACAGTGTCTTTCTTCAAGCCCACAAAGCTTCATTTGGAACAGAGAGCAGAATCTTCTCGGGCATCAGACTGTCTACAGTAATGACCCAATGCACAACCGCAGGAATTGGGGTTACCAAAAAGAGGCACTCCCAGCCCCAGAGGACGGGTCCTATACTGATGCATTAATTAAAAAGGCATTTTTTAAAGATAAACTATAAGCAGTACTCAGAGTTGGTGTTTTGAAAGAACTTCAAGAACACAGAATAGTTTCACAGTGATGCATCCCCTGGGTTCATTTGTATACTGTCAGGAAATTAAGAAAGGGCCAGTATCCAGGTTCTTCATGTTTAAAGAGAGCTTTCAGGTTTACAAGGCTGCTTCTCAGTATACGTTATCTCATTTAATGCTTGCAACAGCCTTAAAGGAATAGCTACATTCTACAAAACTGGAAAACACGGAGGTTCAATGAACTGAGGGGACCTGGCTCAGGGCATTCAGTGAGGGGACAGAGCCAGACTCAAGCCCAAGCCTTCTGATTACCCTCATCCCCCTCTCTCTACAAACACTTGTTTTGTGTACCAGCTCACATGAAATGTGGATCCTACAGGTGAGCCAGTTCCTTTTTGACCATACAAGGTTTGAGCTGAGCTGCAACTTTCTGGGAGGCACTTGCCATTGCACTCGGAGAGCTTGGCAATTACCTAAAGAAGCCACCTTTCCCATCAGCAGTCACATCCCATGTCCCCACATTGACACAGTCTTCACTCTCCAACCACCCTTATTTAGTCCCCCGGAAATTTCCCAAAACACACCAGCACTCTGATCAGTTCCCACTAATCTCAACATAGATAAATAACCGGCAAACTGGCAAGGGCTGAACATGCAGCCACCCCCCAGTTCCCTTCCTGCTTATCTTGGGTAGTGCAATCTCGAAGTCCACGGCTACCAACAATATGCCATTGCCAACACCTACCCACCAGGCTCTCCGATGCTTGAGCTTACTCTCCATTAATAGAAATGCGGCAGCTCCTCAATGCATTACAGGGGAATTAATGATTGCCAAAATGAGTTTTCACTTACAAGTGGAAATTTTACAACCAATTATGCAGCTGAAATAGGAGAATAAGAATGAGAGTGTGGCCCCAGTCCTCAAAGGCCCTGGTGGTGAGGACAACATGGAAAGCCGGGAAAGACTACAACACGAGACAGATGGTGAAGGTCCCCGTGCTGGGCCCCGAGGCAGCGTTCTCTTCCAGAGCTGCCAACACACCACTGGTGGCCCAGAGCCATGTCAGAGGAGGGCAAGGACACATCTGGCCTCAAGGAAAGCGAAATTCTTTATAAAAGCACACTTCGAAGTTGACTGGGAGAACACCAGGTATCTCCAGAAAACTGATGCATGAGAGAATTCTCAGTGGAAATTCTAACATGCTCCATGCTCCAGATGTTGCTTTTTACAAAATATAGAAATCTGCCTACTTTACTTAGGTGGGTGTCTGAAAACCTGGTGTTCTCCCCTATTGCTAAGTGAAAGAGATTAAAATGTGTTTCCCTATATATGTGACTGGAAAGGCATAGAGCAATGTGTTATACAGCAAGAAGTACTCACCATTTTATATATATATATATATATATATATATATATATAAAATCAGTTGATATGAATGTGGAATCAATGTCAAATTAACTGATACTCATTTTAATGAGTATCCACATTGGTTAAAAGTCAAAATATATTCATGCCTGCTTGGATAGACATTATATGCTAGGCAATATACAAAGAACTGTATGTACCAAGCATGGGAATTTAAAATGAAAACTTTTACAGAGATGCATCTGTAGATTCCACATTTATGAATATGAAAAATAACACAAGGAATCCTATTCTAAGGGGTGGGGCATATACAGATAATAGGTGATTCATAATGTGGAGTCAGGTCGAGCTGAATCCACTCTAGCTCCTTACACATGAGTTCTGAGCAATTCACAGAGGAACTGACTTCTCCAAGTGTAGGTTCCCCTTCTCATAAGTGAACCTTGATAGTGTGATTGTGTTAAACTCCCTGTGCTGCACCATCTGGCACAAAATAAATGCTTAATAAATCTCACTGATTGTTCTTTTGTGGATAAATTTGATGTGAATGTGATAGGCCAAGTGGCAGTGTTACATAGCAGGTCAATGGGCCTAAACCAAGAGCCAACATCTCTGCTCTTCTCTACTTGCTATTGACAGACGCCACCCGGCACAAACTTCAGCTGCAAAATAGAGCTCTCAGCGGAGGCAACTTGCTTGCACATTCCTTATTGATTTTGAGCACGAATATTTTCCCACAAGTATTTGCTCTCCCCCAGGTTAAATTACAAGTTCAAACAAACTCTCAAAACACATCATTTAAACTTCACTAAACAGTTCTATGCCCCATACAATGTGGGTGGCCTAAATTCTGCATACTGTCAAAACTTAAGAATGATATTTATCCAGAAAATTCCCAGGAATATTTCCTCATGAGAGTTGCCAAAGTATTTAGCTCTCAATATGATAATGATCAGATTTAAAACTGTGGTTTTCTCTCTGCGATTCTTCGAACATCTCTCTCATTCCACCACCCTCAAATAAAATAACCACAGAATGGTTCAGGCAAGTAAAAGATTTTGTGAGAAGGGTTTTCATCTATCCTGTGTTTTCCCATATTAACAAAAGCTAAGGATATAAAACCTGGGCAGGGCAGACTCAAGATGCTGAGAGAAAATTGGAAAAATTAACACTGGAGTGACAAATAAATAACAGGATTCTGAAAAGTGTTTAGACCATATAAGCAATAATTAAACCACCCAGAAGCATGTAATCTCTTATCAGGAATTTCCTCATCTAGACCCCAGGTCTATAGCTCAGAGAGAGAAATTAGAGGGTTCTTTGAGTCTTAGAGATTCCTCTTGCCTCCTTTCCCCTTCCAAAGTAAAGGGGGGGCAGGCAGGGAATTGAAATCACTGAAAAGGAACAAAAAGGAATACTGACCCACCATCATGCTTCAAATTTTAAAGGTCCTTCAAGGTAAACAAACGCTTTCCACCCCCTGCTCCCCCTCCCGGCACCCACTGGAATTTGCACCCAGGAAGGAAAATGCACATTCTCCTGGTTTTGCATCTGCAAATGGTGCAGGAGCACAGCAGCAAGTGCTAGTTCCTGAGTGTAAAAGAATGAAGCACGGCTGAGAGCTGGGGACCAGGCCCAGGCTAAACCGGGGTGCAGGTGGAGGAGGAAACAGCTGCTATTCATCCGCAGATCATTGTTGAGAAAGTATCTGGGCCTGGAGTTGCCGAAACTTCTAATTTTCCATTCAATAAAAGAAATTTAACTTTTTTTTGTCATGTGACAAATCTCAGAGTCAGCAATTAATTCAAAATTAAAAGGATTTAGAGCCAATACAACTCTTCTGTGGGCAGCCAGTCTTTGAGTCTGGATTTACAGTGTCTACTCCATCTTAACTACATTCATTTCCATCAGACCATCCCCCAGGTATAAACAAGGGTTTATTTTCAAGTACACAATACAGTATTATTAACTGCAGTCACCATGCTGTACATTAGGTCCCCAGCACTTATTCATCTTGTAACTGAAAGCTTGTACTTTGATCTGCATCTCCCCATTTTCTCTAGCCCCTCACAACCACAATTCTACTTTCTGGTTCTATGAGTATGATTTTTTAAGATTCCTTCTATATGTGATACCCTACTGTCTTGCCCAGAGGTTTCAGCCCAGGGCAAGTTCGCTATGGATTCAGTGTAACCAAAGAAAATGACAGCAAAACGTTCTTGGGGTGAAAGGGTTATACCCAACTTTATTTCTAGGTGGCAGGTCAGTCACTAAAATCCCATTCACTCAGAGCAAGTCTGCTTGCAGCAAGCCGGTCTCTGCCTCTGGGCCCCTCTGTCCGCACAGCCGTCCTCCAGGCCTCTCTGCACAGTTGTCCCACACAGCCATCCTCTGGGCCTCTGTCCTCGGTGCTGCCACTACTCCAGCCTCTGTTCAGCAATCCTGCAGCCCTGCAGCCCTGCCACCATGTCGTGCCCAGAGCACTGGGTGGAGCTCTTTGTATAGAGTCAACAGCCATGTATTGCCCACAGGTGTGCAGTGAGGTAGTTAACCAAGGCCAGGTGAGAATCCTGGCCACAGGTACTCTCATTTTATCCACACCTACAGTATTTGTCTTTCTCTGTGTGGTTTATTTCATTTAACATAATGCCCTAAAGTTTCACCCATGTTATTGCAAATTACAGGATTTCCTTCTTTTTTATGGCTGAACAATATTCCATTGTACATACATACCACACTTTTGTTATCCATTCACCCATTGACAGACACTGAAGTTGTTTCTGTATCTTGGCTATTGTGAATAATGCTGTAATGAATATGGGAGTGTAGATATCTCTTTGAGAAACCGATTTCTTTTCCTTTGGCTATAATCCCAGAAGTCCAATTGCCAGATCATATAGCAGTTCTATTTTTAAGTTTTTTAGGAATCTCTATACTGTTTTTCATAGTGGCTGTACCAATTTACCTTCCCACCAGCAATATACACGGGTTATTTTTCTTAAGGTTAAATTTCAATGTGACCTTTGATACTTCCTCACAATTCAGTGGTATGCTGATAAATGGCTGTTACATTTTCAGAAATTTACACACGCTGGTTGATAACATATTGGTAGCTTTAAATTGGCCGTGGTGGGTGGACTTAAACCAAAGAACTGGCAACACTAAAATTAGGTCTCCCCAAACATAAATAAAGCCAATTAAGTATTTACCAGCATACCACTGCTTACAATGTTTTAGCTAAGGTGCCTGTGGATAAAGTGAAGGTTCCTGTGGCCAGGATTCTCACCTGGCCCTGGTTGGCTAGCTCACTACATGCATGTGAGCAATACGTTGTTATTGACTCTATATAAGAGCTCTGCCCAGTGCTCTGGGCAACATGGTGGCACCACTGCAAGGCTGCAGGAGAACAAAGCGAGGCTGGAATGGTGGCAGTGCCGAGGACAGAGACTGAGACGGCTGCCGGGGCAGAGAGGCCCAGAGGCAGAGACCAGCTTGCTGCATGCAGACCCACTCTGAGTGGACAGGATTCTAGTGATTGACCTGCCATGGTGGAAATAAAGCTAGGTATAAACCCTTTCACCCCAAGAACATTCCATTGTCATTTCTTTGGTCTCACTGAATCCAGAGTGAACTTGCCCGGGCCTGAAACCCATTGGCAAGACAGTGCCAAAGCCTTTAAGTGACAGATTGAGAATAAAAATGAAAGTGCTAAGTTAAATGGAATATTTACATTAAACTAAGCAAATAGCTGGATTTCCTTTAATTCACTGCTTCTCAAAATGCATCCCACAGAAGGGCCACACAGCAGCCTCTCCTGGGAGCACATTCCCACCCCCACCCTAGACCAGTGGATGAGAAATCTGAGGGTGAGGCCCAGTAATCTGTTGTAAAAGGCCTCCACGTGACACTGAGACACTCTAAAGGATGGGAACCACTGCTTTAGGACAGTACAGATTTGTTTCAGGGTCTGTGTGAGTCTTCATGACTCTCTAATAATCTAGTGTCTTTAAAATCCCATCAAAGCTTTATGATGTCTTTCACAGAGAATGAGATTTTTAATTTTTAAACTAAGCTGAAATGTTAATACCAGGTATATAATTTAATTAATAACCAGGCATTAGGTTTAAAATTTGCTCTCAAGAGAAAATCCTATGTGTGCTTCTTCCCACTTCAACCTCTTTAATTACAAAATACATTGCTTGGAGAAATCCAACACAATTTCAGTTTATAGCTTATTATGAGAAACTCTAAGGCAGGGGTTGCTACCCATCTGGCTGTCAAGAGACCTTGCAGAGGTTAAGTGACTTTAGGTATTTGTGGCCACTGCAATTCACCAAATACCTGCCTACTCCCTGTTCTGTTACACCAGTCTACATGTGAGCTTGAGACCTTTGCATTCAGGACTGTCCTAATCCTTTGGCTGTTTGTCAGTTCAGTGTTTCTTTCCTGTTGCCCAGTGCTCAGAAATCTTTTGTGACATAAAGGAATATTAAAATGTTGTTTGGTCATATTACATGATCTGTACCAACACACAGGTCTTTGGGTCAAGAACATTACCAAACTGTGTATATTCAGATTCAGGGCATGGCGTCTGCCTATAAGTAACTTTTCCTCAAGATTCAGTGCCCAATTTATTGAGAGAAAAGTTTGTGTATGATTATCTTCTAAATCCACTCCAGCCTCTATGATTCTACACAAGATGCACGTATTAGAAAACCCATATGAACGTTGGGTAGTTACTGAGCTGAATCATCACCATGTAATTTTAACCACTGACTGTCAAAAACAGAGTGGAGAGAATCTAAAGATGGATTAGGAACAGGCAGCAAACTAAGAAGAAGAAGAAGAATACGCAAGAGCAGAGGAAAACTTACTCCAGATAAGACATACTCAACATCCATTACAATGGAGGAAAGACTGAGATTATTCGGATGGTAGAATATTGTATCCAGTGTAGTGGGTTGCTAAACTGTGTATTTTCAAAGAGGTGGGTTCTTCATGTACTTTGTTAACTCTTGATACAGTTTCTGGAAGTGACCTAGTTTAATTTCAAATCCCTTTGGAATCTTGTGAAATTCTGAGATAATCCCCAAAAGGTACTATCATTTTTTTTAAAGGAAGCTTTGGACCAGACACATGTTTCCTTGGTTACCAGAATCACAAGCACAGTGCCATTTCAAACACTTCCTTCCAGCTATCTTAAGACAGTGTTTCTGGACCTGAGCAGAGTCTGTCTTCTTCTCAGAAAGAGAAGTGATAAAGGGCAATAACATCTCTCAGAGTTGTGGGTTGTGGGCTGTTGATTAGAGGCTACATGTTTAGACACAGAAACAACAGCTGCCCTAACAATGATGGGAAAGCAGAATGGCATTCAGATCACACAGATATTAATGAGACAGTACCTCGGCCTCATGCATGCGTCTTCAGTCAGGGCACTCCTGATGGCCTGCAGCACGGCAGACTGCGGAAGCCCTAGACTAAGCTGAAATGTTAGAATTCCCGCTTGCTACTTTTCTGATGTGGTCTGTGTTTCTAGGCTGCTGTGCCGTTCAGGATGACTACAAATTCAAACAGGGCACTGTGGCCAGGAACCTCTCTGACTCTACCCTTGCCATAGGCTTCAGGGGCAGGAGAAATAATTCCACAAACAGCCAAAGCATGACACTTGTCATGTTCTAACTGGACACAGGGGCTCAACTTGTTGCTAGGAGAGCAGGATTCAGTTGCCACCAGAAAAGCAGGAATAGAACTTCCCCCCATCCCCTAGAGGTGTTAGCAGCAAAAGATGAGTTTATAAAGCTAAAAAGCTTCAAGTTTTTAATGAAAAAGCTAAATACAAAATATGAACTGTACCATTTGCAGTGGGAAACATGGTTTCTGACAATATATTAAAAAACAGAGTGCTACAAACAGGTCTTAACAGAAATAGAGTGTGAATCTGCAAAGGAGAATGGAAGGAATGGACAGTTTTTGAATACTGACACTGGGCAGCTAGAAGTGTGCTTGGGCTTTTCATCCAGAGTGTAACTTAATCCTCAAACTACCCCGTGCAATGTGTGTTGCTATCCACACTTAGAAAAGGCAGGCTGAAGCTCAGATGCACTGAGTCACCTCCAGAGCCCTGGAGGGGCAGCACAGGAAGGTGGACCCATGTCTGAATCCATGGGAAGTCAGTGTCCTTTCCAAAACCACACTATTAGAATCTGCCACAAATCCACTTTTGAATAACACAGCTCTTTTAAATTTTAAAAAATAAATTTGCCTTTTGTTAAGTTCAAACCTTAAAACCAGGATTCAATGCATTTCTTCCTAATCTAGAATCTCTACAGGAATAAACGGAAAAATATGCCTTTCAAAAACAAAATTTCCCCAAGAAGATGAGTGAATGATTTCAGGTGTAACTTCCATGAACTCAATTCACAAACACACAATCCAAAAGTCATAGTAATCACAGTTTTTCAGTAGTATATTTAAAAATGTATTATCCGCAAACCATGATTTCTTTCACCACATAGCTATGAGAATGACCATGCTTGGAATCTACATTGAACAATTCATTAAATTCACAAATATTCTGTATCTGGTCTTCTTCCAAGCTTAAAAATGAAAAAAGTTGCTATGAAGGCTCCTTCAGGAAGTTTTTTTTTGGCATGAGAAGTTAAATTTGATGAATTTATATGAGGATAGAGTCTATAACCTCTTTGATCTGTGGAGATAACTTACACATCTCTCTCTGACTACCGCAATCTAAGTGCAGCCCTTACCTCATTAAGTCTTACAAACCAAAACACTTAAGCAGTTATGACCCATTTTACTATTGCTTCTCTTGCCTCCCATTCTCTGTATCTCTTTTTTTTCTTTTCTCAATGTATCAGTGGCTTCAGCATCTATATTCCCAAATTCCACTTTAATGTTTCCTGCAGGCTAATAGATGTCTTCATATACACATCCCCCTGGGCACTTCAAAACTAGCATGTCCCCAGTCATGTCTTCTATCAGATTCCTAAGCAGACTTAATGACACAACTATCCAGCCAGTTAACCCAGCAGAAACCTCAGTGGTCCCTCTCACTTCTTCCACCTTTTTCTCTCCCTGACGCCCAATCCATTCTACCATCTAAACAGCCCTTGGCTGCCTCCCCTTTTCTGCATCTGCCCATGTCTTATTAGTTCAGAGCCTCATTCATCTCCTTCCTGGAATACTGAAATTGCAGAGTAACTTCTCTCCAAGTGTGAGCCTCTTCCCACTACATTGCATCTTACCCATTACCAGAGCTACAATTCTGTCACTCATCTGCTTCACCAAACACTTTCCAATGGTAATTTCATTTGAATTGGGAAGGTAGAATTATGGGAAAAGGTCTCTTTTGGGGTCAATTTACTATAAATGTTTCAATTTTTAATGGGCAAATATTACTTTAGCAATCATCAATAAGGACAAAAAATGTATACTTTGAGTAAGGTCAAAGCACTGGGCCCACAAAGAAATTAAAAGTCTTTAGCCTTGAACACACAGCCCTTTATCACGTGATTGTTAACTACCTCGCAGGCTTTGTCTTCCCCAACCCCACCACCCACACCTGGAGGCACACAACCCTTTCTTTGGTGCTTTTTGAAACTGTAAGACCTCGTCAACTCTGTTCCCTATTCCTGTAATACCCTTTCAAGTAAACTTGTATCGTATTTTCCTTTTCCTCTTGTGTTTCCCCATCTGCTTTATCCTAAGAATCACCAGAGGACCAATGGCACACACCAGACCAAGTCAATTAGAATCTCCAGGGGAGAGACCACGCAGTCCAAATTTTGCCCCCCAGGTGACAATTACATTCACACTTAAGTAGGAAACACTGGCCTCAAAAATGCTCAAGAGAAAGCTGAAAAGGGAATTCAAATTCCTATCTCAGCACCATTTTACAGGTCAAATTTTACAACTTCATGATCAATGCATATGACTCTCTTCAGAATTTTTTCCAGAATAACCTCAGAAAGATGCCTGCATGAAATAAACTAGCCCCACAGACTCTTGAGACTTATAGGTGTGCGGTATGTTCAGCCATGGCCGAGAAGAACACACATATACATGCACATCTAAAGACACCAATGTCTGCCCTCAAGGACCTTTCGATTTTCAGATGAGAAAATTCTTGAAAATACTGCTCTTATGACAAAGCAAAAAAGAGAAATTCATGTTTAATTTCTCTTACACACAAACATACTTTAATGATTTGACTGTTTCTAGGCAGCACACATATATTATTGAGTGTGCTCTATGCAGTTTTAAGATTAGTTAAAATCAAATATGAGTTCTTCACTGAAAACTGCTTTCGGTTTTCAAAACAGATTTTCAAAATCTATTCTCATCTCTATGACCAACTGGCTACATATCCTTGAATGAATTACTTTTCAGTCTTTCCATTTTCTTCCTTTGGAGCAATTCTAGAACTTTACTTGAATCAGGAAGAGAATATGAAGGAAATAAAAATAAGCTAGAAAAGAATTTGAATTCTGGGTCCCCAAAGTATTCTGTTTGAAAGCCCGGATGACTTCCTAACAGTACTTAAAACACACAATATTTTAAAAGACAATATGCTGAATGACAGGTTATAAAAAGAACAATTTATACTAGAGGCTTATTTGCCCCCTTAATGAATTAAATATAAATTTAACGGAAGGCAACAGCACTTTGCATATTGTAGATGCTTCCTCTTCATCAGGGACTACTGCTACATCACAGCAGGGGACAAATCAGAAAGGCAGGTGGAAGAAATGAGACTTGAGGGGTTACCCAGTCCAGCTACCCTCTCGGTTTGATTCTCTACTTAAACACAGCCTCCCAGACTTCACTTTGTTATCTGCCTAATAAAACCCAGTGGTTTTAATTTTAATGCAAAAGCAGTTCAGATTAACCCCATTCCTTTCTTCCAAAGTTGTGTTCATTGAGGACCTGTAAATAGGATACCCAACACTAATACCAGGACTTAATGTCTACTGAGCACCAACTGTGCATGGGGACCCTGTGTTTGGCTTTATTCCTTTTAACAATTCTTCAGGGCAGATATTACTTCTCCCATTTACTGAGAGAGAATCAATGGGTTAAGCTGAGATCTGAAGTCAGCACTGTCTCATTTTAAGCCATGACTTTCTGTCTTAGTCCATTCTGGCTGCTATAATAGAATGCCATAGATTGGGTGGTTTATAATAATGGGAATTTATTTTTCACAATTTTAGAAGCTAGGAAGTCCTGGGAGGGCTCAGTGTCTGCTGAGAATCCACTTTGTGGTCCACAGACAGCTGTCTTCTTGCTGTGTCGTCACATAGAGGAAAGGGGTGAGGGATCTCTCCAGGGTCTCTCTGATAAGAGCACTAATTCCATTTGTGAAGGCCCCACCTGTGTGACCCACTCACCTTGCAAAGGCCCCATCTACAAATAATAACCACCCTAGGGATTAGGTTTCAACATGAATTTTGCAGGAGGGAACACAAATATTCAGTTTATAGCATTTTCATTAAACATACCAAAAAGATCCTAATAAGCCTGCCCACTCACTGCCCCTATCCATTTCAGAAAAGGAGCCTTTGAACACTGACCATGACCTGAACATGAGGTTCCCCTGCTCTTAACCTCCTCCTATTCATATGGACCATTTGCTCCTCTCACAGAATGTACTATATTCTGAAATGATCCTGCTAATTTATTAAACTATCCATCTTCCTCCACACACTGCTCCCAGCAAAAAGAATGGAAGCCCCATCAGGACAGGGATATTGAATTTGTAGTTCACTCCTCTGTGTCTAACCATCTGGGACACTGAGATTAAAAAATATTTGTAGGGATAAAAGAATGATTCAACAGGTTTTGTGGCATCATCTAAATTTGAAGAGGGGAAGTATATTTTTCTAAAACCATGTATGTTGGGCTGGAAAGGCCCAGATGATCTATTTGCTACCACTTTCTTTCACTCCAAGATTAAGTCTATATTCTGTTTCAACAGTAAGCACCAGAAAGTACAATGAAAAGACAGCCAACTGGTAATATCAAGTCAAAATGACAGAAAAATGAGAATTTTCAAAGAAAATGCTGAAGAATGGTTTTCAAAGGTTTTCACTGAACGCCTCAACAGGCACCAATCATTCCCATTATTTAGGTGAAGGTGAAGGGTTTGAAATCTAGCTGGGCCGGCGAGACGAGAGTCTGACGAAGCAGGCTTGATGGTTTATTCCAAAAACAAATGAACACATAAACAAAACAAAGCCACGGAAGAAGAAAGGCAGATAACAGTACTTCTACTATGTAACTGTTGGCATTTTCACTTTGCATTTTCATCCTGAAGTGTAGCTGCATCTCAAAAAATCTGTGAAAGCACAACAGCCCAAGAAACAAGAGTCCTGCAATGCTGAAACTGCTGTTTAATGAAGAAGCTCTCTGGCTCATAAAAATCTCAGATGAGAAGTAGAAAGACCCAATGTTTGACCTGTGGAACCTTTCTTCTCATTATAGTGAGAAACCAGGTTTTGGCACATTTTTTTAAAGCATTATTTTTAACAAATTGCTCTATCATTCAAAAAACCCTGCTGGCCTAATTATCAGTCCTCAAACCACAGATTCACACTAACCCTTGTAGCAACTCTCTTCCTACAAGTGTCTTTGCTCCCCAGGGATGGGAATCCCAAGTGTAATTTTAAAGTGATGGAAGGTTGTAGGAAACCATCATTGTGTATCTTTATGAAACTGCCTTTTGGAAGAGCAGGGTGGGAGGGAATACGCTAGAACATTTGTTTGGGTTACTGGTCATTTCAAACATCCTTCTCTTCATTATCTCCTTTCCTCTAGGTTTTTGCCTTACTTCAATAAATTGGATAGCAAGTCTACTGAGCCAGCACCGTGTTCAACTCTATCACAGTGGAAGTTTCTTTTCTATTTCCTTCAAGGACACCCACACTACAACTGGAACAAGGCAGTAAATAGTGGTGGTCTTCCAGATCCACAGGCCACAGACAAGCCATCCGAAGCTCATCTCTACTTTCCTCTAAGCTTCTGCAGTTTCTATTAAAGCACTGAACACATTCTGTCATGAGTTCTAACTCCTCCAGCAGACCATACACTCCCTGGGGCAAAGAACTTTCTGATTTTTCAGAGAATAGAGGATAGGGGCTCAGAAAATGACTATGAATGGAATGAACTGTCCTTGGTTAATAAGGACCAGTAGCAATTGTTTACGTGAGTTCTGCCAACTGAGCCACTAAATTTCCAACTCCAAGTTCAGTCAAGACTCAGGCCTGACTCAGACCCCAAGACAGAGGGTTCAGGCTCTAAGCCACAAGTTCCCCAATTTGACAGCTTTGGAATAAGGTTATTGTAGGGGACCCAGTTCTCATGCAAAACAAGCATTGTCAGTAGATGGAATTAGAAGTACACACAGTTGGTTGTAAATGTATGAAATACAAAGCTATTTCCACACAATACCTAATTTATGATAAATTTTTTATCCACAACAAATTAGAGAATGACCCAAAGTATTCCACAACTGGAACAGTAAAATTGAGTCCTCAAGTCTGAAAACCATGGGGATTTCCTTTAGGCATCAGAGTGTAGGCTGAAGAATTCAAACTTAGGAATCAGACAGGTCTGGTCTCCAGTCCCTACACACGGCCAGTATGATTTGGCCAAATTGTGTTTGCACTCAGTGCTTTCAAGCACCTACAATGTGTCAGGCACCTTTCTAGACATGGGAGATACAGCCAGGAACAAACAGATAAGGTCTCTGCCTCAAAGCAAGAGGAGTAGGTTGACAATAGTACCAATTCATAGGGACATTATAAGAATTCTTTACCAAGTATTGGGGGTGAAAGGCCTTTAGAACAGTGTCTGGCAAATGAATTATGCTCTTCATAAATGATAACAGTTCTTTAAAGCAGGAGAAGTTAATTCCTACAAACTGGAAGAAAGATACTAGATGTGTATTTCAAAAAAAAATGAAAGAATACACTAGCTGATTATCACATCTATCATGCTACTGGACCCACGGTAGGGTGAAGCCATCTGGCCAGCTGCATAGATGAGTCCCCCCATCTCTACTCCTTCCACGGTGTTTGCTGTGAAGAAGGTATTTTCTCCATTAAGTGTGGGGACAACCATACAAGCATAAGAAGACATTCCAAGAAATCTAACGGTGGTCCCTGTATCAGAGTGCCAGGAAGTCACCTGCCGTGGGCTAGGGGTATGTGCATCCACAGCCTTTCTCCTGCGCCGTTTACTCTGGTCACAGGGGGCTTGTAAGTCCCCCTGAATCTGCCTTGCCGCAATTCCGCCATGCCTTCGCCCGGCCGTTCCTCTGTTACCATGCCCTTCCCTCTTCTCGTCCTGGTACACCCGATGTAATCCCACCCATCCTGAAAGACCAAGTTCATGGGAAGCTGACCTGAATCCCAAGACGGACAGCTGGCTCTCTCACCTCTGCCCACCTGAATATGTATCATAGCCCCCATCTACTGAATTATTCTCACTTGCTCTATGTCCATTCTGTCTTTAGACTACTCTGCTCATATGCCTACCACCAAATGTAGGGCAACAGGCATGTCTCAAATATTTATTTTGCTCACTTATTCAGAAAATATTTTTTGCGCTCTGACTCGAGGGCACACAATATGCCGGGTATATGGCAATGAACCCAGGTGTCTGCTCAGTGTACCTGCCATTCCCAGTGGGGGTGGGGGAACCGCTCCTCACCTCTTTCCCCACCACTGTTCTCCCCAAATCAAACTGCCCTCCCACAGCAGGAGTGCCAGGCACCAGCAGCCGCTGTATGTGGCATGTTTTCATGAATAAATAAACCACCCTCACTTTTAGGTTCTTTGAAGCATGAAGCAAAACCAAATGCTCAAAGCCATCACTATCCCCATGGGCTGTCAGTGCCGAGTTCCACCCCTCTATGTCACTGCCTTGGTGATTTAATGCCATTTTTAAAATGAGGAAATACTTTATCCACCAAAATTCAACCTCGATGCCTGTGGGGAAAAGGGCAGAACTATGTCCTAGGGATGGGATCTCCCAGGCCAAGATTAATTATATTCGCAAGGCTCCCATAGAGATTTTTCTCATGGCGCTTCCACTGGGCACTGCCGTCTCACAGGACTGTTTTCCCCAAGCTGAGTTCCCTCAGCACCTTCACACGGCCCGCTGGCGTCCCGTAAGGCCTCACTTACTTACACACTGCCTTAGCATTTTGCCTGCTGTGTCCTGTCCATGTGTATTTCTCCTCCAACTGCACTGCACGGACCTCACACAATGTGAACACAAAGCAGACGCCCAACAAGTGCCTAAGTTTCATTTCTAGAAATTATTTCTTATACCTCTGCTATCGGGGAGGAGGGGAGCCCCAAATCCATGCCAAAAAATAGTCGAAAGTCTAACTCACTTCTGGAAAAAGCATGAAACAAAATTTCCAAGAAGGAAAACAGTCCAGATGATAAACAATATTGGCCAAGTAGAGTTTCCATGATCTCATCAACTTTTTCTAGTCCGTTAAAAGCCAGTGTATCACTAGTTTACATCTGTTCACTGCAGAGAGTTATGAGCTTAAATGGTCCCTCAAAAATTTTGCTCTGCTGGTCTCTCGTTACCTTAAAATGATTGTCATCAAACCTCAGGTTTACTATAATATGCAGATTAAAATGGGCCGCCGCAGATTAAAATGGGCTGCCGTTTTTTTTCCCTTTAGCTAACATTTTCTGTGCCCTTACTATATTCTGGCCACCATGAGAAATTACTTGTGTGCACTCTTTTAAAATCAAAATAA